>NC_056735.1:191273418-191593418 GCF_019279795.1 Protopterus annectens | reverse complement strand
CACTCCTTAGAGTGTCTAACCAAAGCATTCTTCTCATTTATTTGTTTAAAAGCATGTACAATTTATTTTTTTCATAAACAATACTAAGCATTTTATATCAGTGAAATTTACTGGTGTATATAAGAAAGGGTTATGAAATCACACTGGATATTAAAAAACAAAAACAAAACAATACTTTAGCTGAATGAACATAGTAAGAAAAATCTAGGTCATAAATTCCAATTTAGAGTGTTGAAATTGTAATGAACCCAAAAGGTGGGACTGTGGAAAGATTATTTGGAATTCAGAGAGTTAAAATGGTAACTATATCTAAGAGAGGATGCTTCACCAGGATTAATATAATCAATGTCAATTAAAAGGGTTTTAAAATCTTATGAGATGTAATTATAAAAAGTTTTTATAACTTTTTAATTGTATCAAGGTTGTATAGCTTGGTTAAATGGAAGATGTCTTTTCATTGGGGAAGATGTCGTATGACGATTAGGATTTTAAATAAACTGGGTGATTTGTGTAATAATAAGTATTCTGAAGAAGTCTTGTGGTATATGGAGAAAAAAGTGTCCAATAAATAAAAAAGCAGACCAGTGTTTTCTGAGGTGATGTTTTCTTTAATGGCTCTCTGTTCTGGTGATTTTGGTTTACAATTTTTGAGAGTCGTATTTCCACACAAGTGGTTATTATTCTGTATGTCCATATATACTGGTGTAATGAAACACTGCTCTGACTCTGAAGTCGTCCACTTTTAATTAATAAGGATGAACGCGCTTAATAAACAGTTATTTTGTTATTCTACCCAGTCTAAGTGGAGATTTTTTGTTTTAGTTGATGCATGGTACTCCACAGTATGCTTGAGTTAAATGAAATCCAAACATACTACATCCATTAGACTCTCTTTGATAATCTCTGTGGTCACCTAGATATACAAAAAGATCAGGTTAGAATGGCAAGTATTTTGCTGTGTGAACTCATGCTTCTGGTCAGTTTGCATTCATGAACTCTGCCGGCATAGTCATGTTAATTTTGTTTCATAATTTTTCCAGGAATGAAGGTTGTGTTTGACCAGTCTGGAATTACCAAACTTTTCCTTTGTCCTCTTTTATGCAAGTAAGCATCTCTGCCTCCCTGTAATCATCATGGAAAGACTAATGTAGCAAATATCTCAATTCACTCACCATGCAAGGGCATAACCTATAAGGAGCCAGTGCCTTACCTCCTTCAAATCGTCTAAGCTATCTGTCTACCTCCTGCCTTATTATCTCCACATATCTGCAGCTTATCATAGGTGCATGCACTCTCCTCACCCAATGTAGTGTGCACATTCCCATTCTTTGTATAAAAATTAGAATAAAAACTAATTCAGTATATTAGACATGTCCCCTATAAATGTGAAAACATGCATCCCAAAATATCACAACCAATACATCTGCAACCCAAAAGAAATGTAAATACAAAAACATACATTACTTGATGAAATTAATGCAAATCAAACTATGAGCAAAATGTGTAGATTGTATGCAGGTGTTTAGATTTCTTGTTCTGGAGTTGTACCATATAACTAGTAGGGGTGATCTAAGGGCTCACACAGAGAGTCTTCAAATGAAGTGGATTATGCTGTTACAAGCTACAAGGGGTAGAGGCTTGAAATGAGCATATCCTTTTAACACTGGCCTAAGGTCACAGGGTTTGAGGTGATCATTTTTAGTATTTGAATATTTTAGGTATTCTATTTTGATTAGATATGATGAAGCACCCTGAACAGGTGTGAAAGCACTTACCCTCTGATTTTATTTTATCGTTTTAGTGTAATATAAGTGTTTATTAAAGTTGTTTTACCTTTACGCTTTGCCAGTTCATTGTATTTATTTATTTATGCATTACTAGATGTTGTAGAAAACTTAAATGTAAAATTTTTGTGTGGGGGAGCTCGACCCATTGCACCCACAAACCATGGAGCATTGCCCTACACTTTCATTCTCTAAATATGCTATTTCAGTAATTACACAGAATGAAGGACAAGAAAAACAACATAATCTCAATTCTCCCCTAGTGTGATGTGAAGCTTAACCTCGAAGAACTCAAACCAGCACCTGCAGCAAACTGGCACTGATGCCTTGAGACATCAACTGCATAAGAAAGTGATCACACAATCTGTGCTCATATAGCTGTCAAAAAGTAGTTGTTTAAAAACTACAAGAAAGTCCTCCTGCTTCTATTCTTCATTTTTCCAACGTCTGTGATAACCTACTCTCCAGTCTACTTTTCCTCTATTTATTATTCTGTGTGTCTGAAAAATATTGCTTATGTCCACATGCTTTAATAGCTTGCAGTACTGTGTCTGGGCAGAAAGGCTTTTATAGCACAGACTCCAGATTAATTAAGGACTATGCTTGTCCTCTCATTTATATATCTAATGTAGTTCTAAACTCGTGTACGCACCCAAAGGATAGCATGATTTTTACAACAGGATGTGGTAGAATTAGTAAAATATAAGTATAGCAATGTCTTTAATTCCTTATCACATATCTTCTTAAAGCCCAGACTCAAGCAATTTCTTAACCACTGATAAGTTATAGAATGGAGTGTTAAAACGCTCAGTCTTTCAGAATCATGCAGTGTTATTGTTAGTTCTCATCAGCACTTTGCTGAGATAATGATAGCTGGTGGCCCATGCATTGGGTTGGCACAGGCACACCTCCCAATTCACTCTTCTACACACACGCACACACACACACACACACACACACACACACACACACACACACACACACACACACACACACACACGCATAAACAAATACACACACACACATGTGTGCACACACTGACACCCACACACTCTCTCTCCAGATACCAAGCGTATGCTATGGACATGCGCACGCACACACACACACACACACACACACACACACACACACACACACACGCACATGTGTGTGTGCACACGTGCATAAACACAGACACACTTGCACTCACATATCCCCAACTGCTACCACTTGTCTAAACTCCCAGACCCTTACCTGCTACATGGTTATCTTACATTGAAATTAGTGGGTGAATGCAGTCTTCTGGCCTTGTTAATTAACACTGCTAGCCATGATTGATTTCTCTGAATCAGTCAGCTGCATAAATCCATTACTGCAGGCATTTATGACAATGACTGCATGGCTAATTATCATGTATTTGCTGAATCTGTTTAGATATCGTAGAATACAGTTGAGTACAAACTACACTTCTGATACAAATATATATAAATAAATATGTATATATAGATATGGTTCACTATCAAAACCTGAAAATGAACCAGGTCAAGTGACGGACTGTCAACAACAGGTTTTTCAAGAGGCTAAACATCGAACCTTACCATATCAAAGCTTGAATATCAACGTCCGAATGGCACATGCAGGTCAACAAGCACATTGTCAAAACAGTGAATATCAAACTCTCGACATAACCATGGTTCAAGTTGCGGGTTGAAAAATGTTGGTTTTGATTGTAAACTAGATATATATATATATATATATATATATATGTTTAGTTTTTAAATTTCAATGTAGCATTGTACGCCTATGAATTATTCGAACTACAGATGTTCGAATAATTCATATGTGTGCAAGCTAAATGATCGAAAGTTATATTTGTGAATGTACTGTACATTCACAAATATGAATGTTCAAAGGGATGTACAGGGATCTCGGTACAGTGCAGTTATGGAAATACATCCCTTTCCTTACTGTAGTGCGATCTCGGAGTTGGAATATATAGTTAGTGGAGGTATGGGGGGTGCAGGGGGCTTGCTCCCTGCATAAATGGGATGTTAGGTGTAATAGGAAGTTACGGCAAGGGTGGAATTGCTGTTAAGATCCATAAAATGTTGTGTTTGACATTTTCAGCATTAGCTGATTTTCGACATTAGGACCATTAAGTAATGTACACTTTCGGCAAATTAGTTCACTGCTAAGTACTGTTTTTGTTTTAAGCTTTGATATTTTAATAGTAAACCATATATATATATATATATATATATATATATATATATATATATATATATATATATATATATATATACATACATACATACATACACACGCACACACACACACACACACACACACACACACACACACACACACACACTCACACACACGTCATAATGCTTCACATACTTTGTTGCACAATGTATAGCTTTGCTGTGTAATAGCCATGCAAGTGCACATTTATTGAGGCAATGCTTGCTTATATAAGAATGTTTTTAAATTATATATTAGGGTTGTTGTTTGTCTTTTGGCTTTTCCCAGTTAGGGGTCTCCACAGCGGAACTCCGGTCCGCTAATGATTGGCAGTAGATTTTCATGAACGTCGAGGTGCCAGCTCAACGTTCAACCTTCAACGAAGGCACGTCCATTTACACATGTCTTTCGAACGCCCACCCAACTGCAGGGAGGACATGCAGACTCCACACAGAAGGCACTCCCGCACTCAAACCGAGAATCAAACGGGAGAACCTCTTGCTGTGAGGCAACAATGCTACCGCTGCACCACCGCGGATGATTAAATGATATATTAGGGTATAGTTTGTAAATAGTAGCCCTGGAATGTTACTATATTACTGAATTAATACATGTTTGCATCAATATGCTTTATCCCGAGTTATGCACTATACATGTTTATTGAGAAAGCAACTTTTATATAACAATGTTATTACTGTGATATATTACGTTACATCTTGGAAGTAGTAGTCCTAGAATGTTTCTATATTACTGAATTAATACTTGTTTTTATCAGAATGCTTTACCGTAAGTTATACACTGTGTAGCTTTGCTACAGTAATAGTATTATTATAGTACATTATTATATTAGATGCACATTGTATAGGTACTACTATTGATCACTGCAGATAGTGAGCATAACATAATGCATATGTTGTATATAATTGTCAAATGCCATAAGAAAGTCACTGCTAAGAAGCAGAATGCAAATGCTTGTATATAAACTGAGAAATGGTTGCTGTAAGATTCTGTTTGTCCTGAAATCGAGAGTTATGCTGCATAAGTAAGTGTGCTTATCCCATGGTCTCCTTGTGTAATATTTTAATCTTTTCTGTCTCTTCCAGTTAAAATTCAAGAATCTCTCTGTCTGTCTGAACCACCCTCCTTTCTGCTATCAAAAAACAAAAACAAATGAAGCTTGACTACTATTCACTTATCCTGAGTTCTTAACTCAGACACACAGATACAGTTCAGCAGGAACTCGGAATGCACCAATGTTATGTTGTTTAGGGCCACTGTATTATTCAATTAAGGTTTACAGTGGATTGCTGTTCAACTTGTTATTGTATGTTGCCTTATAACAGTAGTGAGAGAGCAGTGCCCTACCGCAAAACCCATGGTTACAACCTTAAACAATACTTAATACATGACTGGCTAGCACTTTTCTCCTTTTGGGTAACTGATTATACTCTTTCAGCTGCTCTCTCAGCCAAAGTTAGTTTCCCTCCTCTCTGTCAACTTTCCTGCATTCAGTTCAATTGCCCTGAAACTGCAACTATCCAAGGACAACTCACCTGTAGATGCACAGTGTTGTGCACTACTTTACTCCTTCTAAACAGCTCTACTGTAACTGCAGTTTGGAATAGAATATACTTTATACTTCTAAAGCATGTGTTAGACTAATGTTCCTGTTACATAAAATTGTTCCACTGACAGCATGACAGATAAAAACTCCTGCTGGTGTTTGGGTTGTTTCATGCTATACTCCCTTCCCATCTCCAGTTCCCCTGGCCACCCCTCATGGCATTACATTTATAGGTCGGGACCTGTTCTCCACCCAGAAATTTCCCTACTTCCCACCCCTCCTAAAGGCATAAATATAGGCATATCCTGTGCACAAGAATGCACACACAAATCCTAAACTATCAGTTTGCATTTAAACTTTAACTTTTTTCTTCTCTTCAATTTACTAACAACCCTCAGTGATCTCAACTTACACCATCCCCCTTCTGATGCCCCTGCACTGGCCCAGTAATCAAGAAGCCTCAATCCTCACCACTAATACCAGTGAGGGACGTACACATTGGGAGGATGACAAGTAGACACAGTAAAGTACAATTTCCCTTAAGAGCACGCAGAGATCACTGTCGGTCTGGAGCTGGTTTCTCCCTCAATGTCCAGATCCCTAATAAGACACCCCACTGGCACAGCTATAGGGTTAAGATCTCAGCAGAGTAGTCCAGCCAAAACCGCTAGCCCCTTCTCTGTCCAAACAGTACTTTGTGTCCCTTCTCAAGTTGCTGACACACACACGCTTTGAGATTTGATTTATATACAAATACTCAGACACTCCTGGGGAAGGCTGGCACAGGTTTACTAGCTATGCCCCCTTCTGCCCATCTTATAAGGTAGTAATCAATGCCACCAACCACCCTTATTTATCAGCTACTATAAGGCCCTTCCCAAAGTGTGTCCAAGACTTTAAGGATATTGAAGAGTGGTCTGTACAGTGTTACCAAATACATATGCAAGTACTTTAAGAGCTTAAGTATCTCTAAAAACAGCCACAATTAAAAGGTTTAAATATATTTAATAATAAATAAGAAAAGCACAAGACAATACTCAGTAACTCAATATAGTGAAAACAGAGTTCAGAATCACAGGAATTATTTTAAAACAACATAGCAGGACAGTCTCACATAAATACAGAAAACATCTAAACTAATCTTACTATATTCCTGTCTATGTCTAAGAGAAACTATGTTCTAAATAACTTACTTACAGAGCCTGGGAAATGCAAGTGCTAAATGGATGTTTTTAGGTCCAAAGTCAAATACAAAATGCTCAGACTTTCTCTGAGAGATGGTTCTTACATTACTATCAAACATTTCATCCGGGTTATCTCAGATTACATCATTCTTGTCATCTCTGCCTTTAGTTCTCAGGCTAACAGGAACTTAAAATTTAACACCTCTGAGTTAAAAATACTTATATCTCAGAAATTTTGCCTAAAACTGGAAGTCGTAAAACTGTTGAACACTTTTACCTTGGAAACATGTAATTATTTCTGTTTCCACAAAACTAAAGAATTTCTAGCTGCAGACATTTTGTCTCCAAACCAAGATAAACACCATTGTAAACAATCCAACTAATTTTCTTAGAGTTTTGCTCTTTTCCAGTAGGGTGCACTGTGGATACTTTTCTGAAGCTCAGCACATAACATACAATTTACTTACATTTGTAAGAAAAACATACAAATCATATTACTATTCACAACTGACATAGAATTATTTACAAAATACTAGCTAGCTGGGCTAGCAGCCTTCATAATTCTCCCCCCATGAGAACTCAAACTAGTTTTTCAAGTGACCCTTGAGAAACATTGCTTGAGAGGGTTGACACAATCTGACAATACCTTACCCTATTCCCTGTTTTGAAAGGCCACCTGCATTGGTATTGCTAACCCCACTGTGGTGCTGCACGGTCATATCATATGCTTGCAATCCTAGACTCGCCCTTAGTAACTTGGCATTTTGAGGGCTGACTCAATATAGCCATGTTAGGGGATTGTGGTCTGCAACTACAGTGAATTTCCTTCAATACAGATAAGGCTGAGGTTTCTGCAGTGCCCACACTCTGGCTAGGCATTCCTTTTCTACAGCTGCATAGCATTCCTTCCTGGGTTGGAGCCTATGACAGAGATAGACCACTGGGTGCTCTTATCCCTCTGTAGAAATCTGGCTAAGTACAGCCCCCACCCCATGGTTTGAAGTATCCAACTGCACAATGAATTATTTACTGTAATCTGGACTGGCTAACACAGGGAGTCCTCCTAAAGCTTCTTGAAGCTTCTAAAATGCCTGCTCACATTCTGGGGTCCACACTACCTAATCTGGACTGTTTTTTCTTGTCAGGTCTGTGAGGGGAGCAGCTATGGTATTATAACTGGGGACAAAATTTCTGTAATACCCTGCTGTCCCTAAAATGCCCTCACCTGCTTTTTGGTAACAGGTGCAGGCCACATCTGAATGGCTTCCACTTTGGCAGGTTCTGGCCTGATCTTACCACTCCCTACTCTATGTCCTAGGTAGGAGACCTCTGCCATACTCACCTAACATTTGCTGGGCTTACTGGTAAACCCTGACTTCTGTAGTTTGCCCAGCACCTCCCTGACATGCTGAAGTTGCTCTTGCCAGGAATGGCTGTAGATGGCAATATCATCTAGGTAAGAAAGGGCAAAATCTCCTGCTCCTGCTAGGATATGATCTACCAGACTCAGTTGCTGGGGCATTTTTCATCCCAAGGGGCATCTTTGTGTACTCATACAAGCTAAAAGGAGTCACAAAGCCTGACTTCTCTTTATCACAGAGAGTCAAGGTCACCTGCCAGTAACCCTTGGCAAGATCAATGGCAGCAAGATACTTAGCCCCACCCAGCTGCTCTAGGGCTTCATCTGTCCTAGACATGGGGTAAGCATCTGAGTCTATGTGACTATTTAATTTCCTGTAGTCCTCACAGTACCTGGTGCTGCCATCCTTCTTTGGTGCCAGCACCACTGGGGAGGCCCAGGGACAGCTGGACTCTTGAATTACTCCTAGTTTCAACATTTCCTGTATCTCCTCCCTCAGATTCTGTTTGACTCTCTCAGGCACCCTATAAGGGGCCTGCCTAATAAGGCTTTGGGGTCCCAGTGAACATGTCCCAACTCCTGTAATACTAATCGGATTTCTCAAACCTGGGAAGGGAATAGCTGATGGGACGTTGCTACCCCTTTCACTGAGGTGTCAGTCAAATCCTCACTGAGGAGATCAGTCACCAGATCTCCCTCAGACTCCTCCTGCAATCCACTGCAAATACTCAGCACAAGGGCTTCCCTATCATGGTAAGGTTTCACCATGTTAACATGATACAATTTCTGCCCCTCCCTCCTGCCTAGCAGTTCTACCATGTAGTTAACATCACTGACCTTCCTTATCACCTTGTAGGGTCCCTCCCAAGTTGCCTAGGGTCCCTCCCAAGTTGCCTGCAGCTTGTTGAGTCTGACAGGAATAAGAACCATTACCTGTTGCCCTACAGCATACTCTCTAGCTCAAGCATTCCTGTCATACAAGACTTTTTTCTGCAGTTGGGCTTCTGCCAGGTTCTCCTGGGCCAAGCCCATGATTTCCCCGAGCCTTGTCCTGAGGTTTAGGACATATGCCACAACAGACTCCTTGTGCGATTCACACTCACCCTCCTACTTCTCTTAAATTAAATCTAGAGGCCCCCTCACCTTATTTCCATACAGCAACTCATATGGTGAAAAACCTGTGGATTCCTGGGGCACCTCTCTGTAAGCAGACAACAGAGCAAATAGATGGGGCAACTATTTGTCCTAGTCACTCGTAAACTGGTCTGCAAATGACCGTAGCATGGACTTGAGTGTAGAGTTTAACCTCTCAACAAGACCATTAGTCTGGGGATGGTAGGGGGTAGTCTTTAGGTGCTTCACCACATAGTGCTTCCTCAGACAAGCCAGCAGGTCTGACATGAATTTGGCACCTCTGTCAGTCAGTATTTATTTTGGGAAAACTACCTTGCTGAAAATCAAAGCATTTGCCAACTTTTCTGCCTCAGTGGAGGACAGAGCCACTGCCTCAGGGTATCTGGTAGCATAATCTACTATCACTAGGAAATACCCTTTTTATGCGGAACTTGGGGTACTCAGAGGCCCCACAATATTCATAGCTACCCTTTGAAATTGCTCATCAATCACAGGCAAAGGCATCAAAGAAGCTTTCACCTTGTCCCCTGCCTTGTCTACCTTTTGGGACTGTTCACAGGTCCTGCAGTATCCTATTTCATCTCTGGAAATACCAGGCCAGTAGAAGTTCTGCATAATATGTCTCTTGGTATGTCTTATGCCCTTATGACCTGCAAAGGGAATATCATGGGCTATGGCTAGAAGTGCCAGATGGTAGGCTCTGGGCACTACCAACTGCTATATTCTCTCACTCTCTAGCCCGCCCTTAGGGGTCCACTCTCTATACAGTAACCCTTTGTCCCAGTATACAGATTCCCCTTTCCCTTAAGAATCAGGTGCCTCAATAGCTACCCTCCTCAAGCCTTGTAATGTAGGATCTGAGAGCTGAGCCTGTTTCAGCTTTCTCTTTGTAACCCTTCCCAGCTTTCCTTCCACAGGAAGTCTGTTATTTTCTGACAACGGTGCCTCACTGTCAGCCTGGGTACTACTACTCAACTCTGCTCTTGCAGTCACTCTGTCCAAGGCAACATCAGTACCCACAAGCAGCTGTGGCTCACCTTCAGTCACACTGCTACAGGGTAGCTCCCTCCCAGTCCTGGCTGCAAGTGTGTGGTCTGTCTGGGTCTCCCCCAGGCTATCAGATCCACATGCTTGTCTCCAAGTCTGACTGCTTGTAACTGCATGAACACACAGTACTGCATTTTCAAAATCATTCCCTATCAGGACATTTGCAGGGATATCCCAAACACATCTACTTGCTGACTTCCTTTTCTACCCTCCCAGTCAAAGTGAACCCTAGCCAAAGGTATTTGGAATGGGGTCCCTCCTAGAGCTCTGGCTGGAATAGACTGCCCAAACAAGTAGTGCTCCTCTGTAACCATTGCAGGCTTCACAATGGTTATGTAAGAGGCTGTGTCCCTTTAAGCAATGGTCTCTTTGCCATTCACTAAGAAGGGATATAACCTCTTGTGGTAGTTTGGTACCCTTGTTGTCTCGAGTCAACTTACTGTTGGCATTTTGTCATCCCCACTTACTAGCTCTCCCACCTTTTGTTTCCCACCTTGCCTCTGTGGACATCTATAGGCTACATGGCCCCCATGGTTTCATTTAAAACATTTATCCCTAGGTCCTGGATCTGTACCTGGACTAGTGGCTTCCCCTGCTACTGGCAGATTCTGTTGAGGCAGTCTGGGCTGCTCACCATGGGTTACCTTAGACCCATGAGCAGCAGTGGGTGTCTCTATCCTGTGCAGGGATGCCTGCTTGCTAGGTATAGGTCTCCCTTCCTCCACAACTCATCTACAGTAAGGAAATGCCAGATTCTCATGTCCTCTGGAAAAGAAAAGTGCTAAGGGCTTGTTCCCTCACCAAAAGGTCTGTCAGCCCTTCAAAAGTGGTGACCTGATATCCACTTGCCCATCTATAAAAGTAAGTATTTAGTTCAGCAACATAGTCTCCCACACTTTCATCTGCCTTGTATCTATGCTCACAAAACTTTTTCCTATAAGCTTCAAGTGTTAACTAACAATAAGGTTAAACTTATATGTACAAAGTTGGAAATTGTTTTGGAAAACAATGTTTGTGTATTCGAACAAGGTTTCTATCTTCAGAAAGTTGGCGTGACTATGGGCACTGCATGTGCAAATAGCTATGCCAACTTGGCTATGGCACACTGGGAACAAACGTCTATATTATCAGAGATTAATCTACATAAGAGATATATTATGTGGTACGTCTGTTTTGTGGATGATATTTTTATGCTATGGCGAGGAAATATAAATGAAATGAATGATTTTGTTCACTATATGCACAGCACTACGGGGTTTTTTAAGTTTACATACAAATACTCTACACATGAAACAGAGTTCTTAGATGTCTTGCTGAGAAAGACTGGGCTTAATCAAGTATCCAGTAGCATCTATAGGAAATCTATTAGGAAGAACGCTCTCCTTCATAAAAACAGCATGCACCCAAGACATGCCCCTCGCAATGTGTTAAAGGGGCAAATATATAGAGTATTAAGACTGCATAGTGAAGATGTAGATACACAGGTATCCCTTACATGGTTAAAGCATGAATTTTTGGATAGAGGCTATTCAGAGAGAGAAATAGACATTGCTATAGATGAAGCATGGCGTTAAAGAATGAGCAGATGTAAATCATATTTTAGAAACATGAGTGTTACAGCAACCACGAATGAGCCACCAGTTGTTAATAATGATGATTTTAGAATTGTTTTTCAGTATTCCAGTGACATTAATGAGTTTTGTGATATCATTAGGAATAACTGGAGAATGTTACATGATGTCCCAGAACTATCGAGCATAATTGGTAATGCACCTTCATTTTCATTTAGAAATAAAAAATCTATTAAACATCTTTGTCATAGAAATGCTCCCACTGCCAAATTATATGGATCTAATAGGGTAGGGACTTTTCCATGCAGGAATTGCACAGCATGTAAATATATCTATACCAGCTCTTCTTATATACATCCTTTGCTAAATTTTAGTCTTAGATTGAATCATTATGCTGACTGTAGAACAGTCAATTTAGTGTATTTTTCCTTTTGTCAAAAATGTCATGCCTACTATATAGGCAAGACAAATAGATATTTCAAAGATAGAGTGCGTGAACACATTAGGGACATTAAAAATAAGAAAGAGAACAATGCCTTAGCAATGCATATTTTACAAAATGATTACACACACACTTTTAAGTTTCTTATACTACAGGTTATAGACCCAGATATTAGAGGGGGAGACCTGTAAAATTGTACAGATGAAGCTGAGCAGAAATGGATTCTTCTGCTCAATGCCGAGAAATTTCCAGGGTTAAATAATGCTTCTTCTGTTAAACCTTTCTTGTAGGCACGTGCTGTAAGACATAAGAAATGATTGATTAATTTTTTCTAAAATTTTTCCAATTTTTAATAATAAACAATAATGATAGATTGTATTTTAATATTTTCCTATATAGTTTTTACAATATTTTTTATAAAGTTAGCTTATGAATGTTTTTATTATGAAATATGTTATTGTATTATATGCATTCTGCACTTTCTATATAAGGCATTTTTTATCTAATTACATTAATTGTCATGTGATTGCTTAATGAATATTTAATGATGTACTTGGCTTGGAATGATTGTCTGATGAAGTGACCTTGTTGTTGTGAAAGTGCTTACCTGATCTGTTCTACTTTTATAATAAGTTACATTTCTAGTCCTGCAGGTTCAGTGCATTCATTTTCTGTTTTTGGTTTTCTTTCTGTCCCATATTCTGCTCTCGTCTTTCATTTTTTACTCCTTTCCCCATTACCGCCATGACTCTGGTGAAGAGTCAACATCTCATTTCATGTTGCCTCTATCTCTCCTTCTCCTCAGCATCCAGGCATCACAGTTTTTCATTTTCTTCAGCCTTCAGATGTTGCAGTTTCTCAGTTTCCTTAGTCTCTAGACACCTCATTCTCTCTGCTGCTTCTATTTCCAAATGTTTGGCCTCCATCTAATGTCTCTTTAACTCCAGATGGATTTTGAAGTCCTCTGTGGAAATGTTGAGCTTTCCATTCTCTGAGAGTTGTTCATCTCCGCGGCCAGTCTGATCACCCTCATGATTGCTATTCTCTGATGCAGTTGTGACTAAAGCTGCAATAATGTTTGCCTTAGTCAAGTTGGCATGCACCAGCCCTTTAGCCTGGCACATCTCAGCCAACTGTCTCCTTGTCACCTTGCCATACTTCTCTGCTGACATGCTTGCATGCTCTCCCTGACTAACTAAGCTAATAAAAAAAATAAAACAATTGTGATCTGAACTCTGAATGTTCACTGCATGGCTGATTTAGAGTACAAAAACACCTTCAGTGATCACTGTACACAAGCTACAGGAATTCAATATCCACACCACTACAAGCCAATTAATATGGGATGTGGCTATCTCACCACTATCACCCAATTAATATTTGATGTGGATAGCGCACCACTGCCAAACAATTAATATGTGATGCCCCTGCACTGGCCCAGTAATCAAGGAGCCTTAATCCTCACCACTAATACCAGTGAGGGATGTACACATTGGGAGGATGACAAATAGACACGTACACACACAGTAAAATACAATTTCCCTGAAGAGCACACAGAGATAACAGTCAGTCTGGGGCTGGTTTCTCCCTCTCTCTCCAGATCCCCAATAAGACTCCCCACTGGCACAGCTATAGGGTTAAGATCTCAGCTGAGTGGTCAAGGCAAAACTTCTAGCACCCTATTTGCCCAACCAATATTTCGTGTCCCTACCCAAGTAGCTGACACATACACATACACTTTGAGATATGATTTATATACAAATACAAAGACACTCTTGGGGAAGGCTGGCCCAGGTTCAATAGATATGGCCCCTTCTGCCCATACTATAAGGTAGAAATCACTGCCACCAACCAGCTCTACTTATCAGCTACTATAAGGTCCTTCCCAAAGGGTGATCAATTCTACTGTGTAATGTTACTATTATCCAAATGGTTAGTGTGTCCAAGAGTTCAAGAGTGGCCTGTACAGTGTTACCAAATATGTATGCAAGTACTCCAAGAGCTTAAACATCTCTAAACAAACCAGCCACAATTAAAAGGTTTAAAGATATTTAATAATAAATGATAAAAGCACAAGACAATACTCAATAACTCAACACAGTGACAACAGAGTTCAGAATTACAGGAAATATTTTAAAACAACATAGCAGGACAGTCTCACATAAATACAGAAAACATCTAAACTAATCTTACTATACTCCTGCATACCTCTAAGAGAAACGCTGTTCTAAATAACTTACTTACAGAGCCAGGCAAATACAAGTGCTGAATGGATGTTTCTAGGTCCAAACACAAATACAAAAGGCACAGACATTCTCTGAGAGATAGTTCTTAAATTACTATCAAACATTTCTGCTGGGTTATCTCAGATTACATCATTCTTGTCACCTCTGCCTTTAGTTCCCAGGCTAACAGGAAATTAAAATATAACACCTCTGTGTTAAAAATACTTATCTTTTAGAAATGTTCCCTAAAACAAGAAGTTGTAAAACTGTTCAACACTTTTACCTTGGAAACATGTAATTATTTTTGTTTCAAGACAATATAAAGAATTTCTAGCTGCAGACATTCTGTCTCCAAGCTAACATAAACACCATTGTAAACAATTCAACTTATTTTCTTAGAGTTTGCTCTTTTCCAGTATGGTCACTGTGGTTACATTTTTGAAGCTCAGCACATAACATACAGTTTACTTACATTTGTAAGACAAGCATACAAATCACATTAACATTAACAAATGACATAGAATTATTTACAAAATTCTAGCTAGCTGGGCTGGCAGCCTTCACACCCCTCACTCAGCTGTCTACTCCTACCCCTCCTTTATTCGTACCCCAGTGTTCAAGCTCTTCTTTTTCGACATCTCTCTCTCTCTCTCTCTCTCTCTCTCTCTCTGCAAAGCTACATACCATGCTTCTCTTAAATATTACTGCATCCTTACTCTTCCTGTTTTATCATCTTACAACTTTCCATACATTATTGTCTTGTACACATTTCTCCCACTAGCTCCCCCCCCCACCTAGTTTCCTTTAAAAGAAGAAAATAACACAAAAAGTACAGATTTTAAACGCCTCCACACCCCCCTTACTATATATACCAACTCCAGGGTCGCACGACATTGGGGAGGGGGACAAATCCCAGTTTTATGCCTTGAATACTGGTTTTCGATCAAAGGGGTTTAGGTCAGATGGTCTTTCGATCAAATGAAGTAGACCAATTATATATATATATATATATATATATATATATATATAGTTATAGAAGGGGGTGGTTAACATTTTGACTCTGTCACAAGAATATGGGATGTGTTTTCTGAGTGGAGACTTCCAATAAAGAAAATAACACACAGGCAACAGAAAGGTAAGTGAATATATGGAAGGGGCATTTGCTCTTTGCTAGTGAAAACACAGCAGCATGATTTAAGTAAACATATTGCATTCTTCTACTGGCACATCTAATGTAATGCATACCATTACAGAGAGTAAAGAATGTGGATGTCAAGGAATTAAAAAAGCAAGGACAGTATTATCAGAACATTAGGTCAGCTTAGAAGAGTAACAGTGTTGTGCCACTTTAATAGACTAGATGCCTTAATAGTTGATAAGAATCTATAAACTCTATCACACTTATGCAAATGTCACCAAATCTAAAGAGATAATATTAAATGTACAGTAGCAGAAATATATGACATTTTGTTACCATTTAAACTATCAAAATACCACAAAATGTTATATTTCTTAATATACAAATACATACATAATTATAGCTTTCATCTTCGGTATAGAGCTATAAAAATGCCCAGGTTTAGCTAATAGCATAGCAGAAAAAGAAAACAAGAAGCAAAAAGTAGGCAATATAATTTAAAAAACTAACAAAATGACTTGCTACATGTTTCTTTTTTAAAGATGCGATGCCATCTTCTCCAGATGTTGTCCTGAAGAAAGGAGTTTTATCTCTTTTGTGTAAGTCAGGTAAACAATTGCATTACTGTTAAGTCTATAGACATGTATGATATATAACATTTGTTTGTTTACCCTGTAGCTTTGGATGACAAACAGTAAGCTTAAAAATACTATTGCAGTTATTTCATGCTAATTTACCCCTGTGGCTTTCAGATTTCTACCACAATACTGGATGAATAACCTGAATTTTATATTAATGTGAAGTACTACCTCATGCAATTGTAAAAGCATTGCTGGCCTTCCAAAGAACCAAAACAAAACAATGAATTAAAGCTTAAAGCTTAGTAGAGATGTACATTTTATTATATTAAATTCAGTATCAGTTTATTTGCTGCCACTCATCATTTTCTGCTGAAAGAGTGTAAATTTGTTTACTTAATTTTAAATAACTATTTATGTAATAGTACCTTTCAAAGGTAATGCTAGTTACAACTGCCCAAAACCCATATCATAACTTATGAGCTGTTTTTCATTGAAAGAATGAGACATCTTGCTTTCACCCGCTTTATTATACTTGCTCATTTTTTTATATAACATTTTATACAGTAATACTTTTCAACGCTGTGCATACAAATGCCCACAACCCATTTGATTAATTGAGTCATTTTTCTTTTATAAAGTAGAAAAACAAAGACAATAATTTGTTTTCCTCTAAAGTGTGTATGAAAAAGTGTGTCCCACAAGACAGTCATCCATACATGTCTGAAGTACTCATTTCAAAATAAGAAACTTTCTGACAGAAAGGAGGCAAAAAAGATGGAGGCAGCTGCTTGAGACTGAAAGCTGCTCACTACTTTACTTGTCTGTTAAGCACTTCTGCTGCTGGTTTACGTTTTTATGTTTTTTGTAATTAGTATCAGTAGTTTACCTGCACTGTACATTGTGGCTTGTGAGTTGTGGTTGGCACAGTGTTCTGTATTCAGCCATCCATCCAGCCTTCATCTACCTGCTCCAGCTATTCATTCACTGTGGACCCAAGGGAGGCCCCTAGTTCTTTGAAATGGTTATGATCATTGATCTGGGAAGTTGCTTGATGTACCAAAACTCTGTCAAGAGCTCTAACTTTGTTTCTGCTGCAGTATCCACTTTGCAGAATGCAGCTGTGTTTTAGTTTTATGGCTATGGACTGAATTCTGATGTTGGTCTAATCTTTGAAAGGGACTATGGAAATGTTCAGCATCATGTTGGTCTGTGTCCATTAATTTATAAAGCCACCACTTAGAACTTGGGTGTTGGACCATTGGCTGGAAATGGATTTGCAGCACCTCTTTTATTGCTCAATGTTCAAATGTGTTTTACCTGAGGTGTACTGTCATCTTATGCAATTTAACACTTTGCATGATAGAAAGACACTTCATCAGTCTTCTGAAATTGCTCTGTTTCTGTGCCCATTGGAATATTTGGAAACCATTGTTATCAACCTATATGAGGTTTCCTACCATTATGTCTTTAAATTCTGAGTTATTTATCAGGACCACTATTCTTGATAGTATCCATCCCATAGTCCAGATTACTTTGTTTCTCCCACACATTTTGAATCTATTGAATTTGATTCCCCATTACACTTTGCATATGTAGCAAACATATTGTACCTGCCACCACATTTCTTCTCCAGTGTAAAACTGTAAACCTTCTCTAGCCTCATCTTTTATACTGTTCACAGAGTGGATACCATCGAAAATTACACTTTTATTTGTGTCTTACTTTCTTATTACTTTTTTTTCTTTTTCTATGCCTAATTCTGCCCCCCCATATACATATTCCTGCTATTAACCTCCTCATCTAAGTTGTCGTCTTGCATTATATAAAATCTGTTTAATGCTCAAAACCATGTTCACTTCCCCAATATTCAGGTATTACCCCCACACCTTATATCAACTGTCTTCTTATTCTCATTCCTGCTTATTATCAGTTAACTGAGCATTAATCTTATTATTACGTTTCAACATTTCCACAGTTTGTGTACACACTTCTTCTGCTATCTCATCTTTTTATTCATAACTACTGCCCCATTCCATATTCCATCCACCAGTGTCCTCCTGTTTTACATTTTAAACACATTGCTTACAGTTTCTTGCTAAGTGACTTTGTTTACCACATGACTACACTTTCTTTTAGAACATCCATTAAAGCACTTACTTCCTCACAGGGATAACACATTTTTAGCTGACCAATATATTGAGCATTACCCATTACACTATCAAAATTTACAATATTATCAATTTAAGGCAAATAAATGCTTCAGCTTTCAATTTAACTCCATCAATGCTGCCCACATTTCCCATGTCTCATAATATTTTGTCATTATATATTTTCCTCACAATCCTATAACGTACTTTGAATATCCTTTTCTGTGAAAATGATTATTTTAAACTGTAACACTGTTTTTTAAATATCTTTAGTAGAAATAAAAGTAAACTAATTCCAAGAAAAATCAACTTCTTACCATCAATTATAAAATTAAAATTATTTTAATCAAAAGTCTTAAGTATCAGTTCACAAAATCTTTCATTCTGCAAATGTATCGGAGAGCAGGCAGTCAAAGGTTCTACTGAACTGTCCCCATAGCTGATAACTGGCAGTCTGTTTTTTTTTTTTTTTCAAATTTAGTTTGAATAGTTGGTCTTTTTTGTTTCATTTTTCAATTCTTGTCTACACACTCTATTCCTTCTCTACCTGAACAGCTGTTTAACTCCATCTTCCTTCCTTGTTAACCTTTCTGCTGCTTTATTATGCTGCTTAACATGCTCACTTTCTTCCTTCTCTCTACATTCAGATGCTGCCTTCTACTGGCTACTGACAATGTTTCACAATCCATTCTCATTGCTGCAGGCAATCACTTCATAGTACAGTAATCTCTCAGTTAACCGGAACTCAAGCAACCAGCAAAAAAATGTCAAAGAAATATAGTACAATTTGCATGTGTTGCACTTTCTGCCCCCCCCCTCCCATAGAAACATACCTCACGTTTTTAGAGTTTTAGAGTTTTAAAACAGAAGATAGGAATAAATTCCCTCTCTCCCCAACCTGAGAACAAGTCAAACCAAACAAATAATATAGGGTACAGTGTTAGTCAGGCCAATTTTTAATAGTAATGCTTAAGCAACCAGAAACTACAGTTATCTGGTATCTACCAATCCCTATGGGTGCTGGTAAAATGAGAGTTTAGTGTATCTACCCATGAATGTGCACTCATTTCACTCGGTTCTTCTTCAGCTATCATCACTTGCAATATTGAAACATCCATTCCACCTTCTGTCAATTGATTCACCAGAGTTTGTATTCAATCGGTCTCATTTTGTTGCAATTTCACTATGTCTAACTTTTCCACTCTTACTTCACACTTCCTCCAATATGTTCTGTTTGCCTCTTTCCATCTTCTTACAGGAAGGGTCTCTACAGTGCCATCTAGCAAAAATGGTAGCAGAATTTCTCTGATTTATCCTAACCTAATTACCCATAGTCGCTATGAATATCATCTTAGTCTTTCCTGAATAGCCACCATTTGCCTAACGAGACTTACCTAGTCAACAAAGCATAAATAAATAAATAAATAAATACAAACATACATAATACTATGTAAGAGAAAATATAAAATCTGAGCGACATGAATGAAATATGCAAGCTATATTCTGTCATCAGAAGGACTGAAATTTAATCAAGGAAATGTCTGGACTGTTGTGCAAATGGTGAAGCCAGAAGGCAAAGAGATTTTGCAGAAGTTTCTATGACTGTTGCATATTTTGAACTTTGTGACTAATAAGTCTGAGATAACTGTACCCCCAAGAAAGGCATTACAGCAAGATTTAGCCAAGGCATGAACATATGAAAATGAAAGATGTTTGAAATAAAGAGAAGGTACCATAATACCAATAAGGTAGTGGTGCTGTAAGTAGGACACTAGTCAGAAAAGTATAAATCTATGTTCCTTAAAGAGAAGAGACCAACTGCTGATACTCAAGGGAATCTTTACAAATGCATCAGATATGTACTTCAAGACGAAAATAAACTGTTAGCAAAAATACTGATATAAGAGACTCCATAAATGTATAAGGTAAAAAAGTACAGGAGGAAACAAACAACTTCCTGCAATATTCTTTTCAGTAAACATTTCTACAAACACCTCCTGGGCTATAGCAGATGTTACTTAACCTACAGATGCCTGACATAAAATTGAAAAGAAGACCAAGCTAGAAAAAAACAAAACACATAAATGGAAAAGAGCGTATTTACCAGAGATGAATGAATAGCTGGTAGAGAAAGATCTTAAGGATGTGTTGGGTAATTCCTGTATTAGCAATAACAGAACAGAAAGTAAAACATTTTCAGAGATAGAATGTTACTAATTTAGACATATATTTTGCTTTGGGGTCACCTTTTGATAGTAACATCTTTTAGTAATGTAAGTAAACCAAGAAATTCAGTCTTATTTTTATTTCAATGAACATGTTTTTTGGCTTTAGTTTTCAAACATTGAAAATAATTCTTACGAATAAATTGTGAAGACACATTCTTAACAGCATACATGGATCACTTTAAGAGAATACTAGAGTGCAACAACAAAAAAACAAGATGTATCATCTATTGGCTATGAATGTCAATTCATGCACAATAGGTAGCACAGAGTGGTGCTGCCTGTAATACATACCTTAATATCATTAAAAAGATGCATTAAATGATATGCATAATGGTGACATACATACATACAATTATTTCAAGCATGGGCATTAACATCCTTCTAGCCGGACAATGTACCAAAACACTTGTTCCCATAATGTGTCCAGGCGGTTCTTAAAATTATCTAAACTAGTGCTTGCTTTAATGTAATTTGGTAGTCTATTCCATGCATCAGCTACTGTCTCAGAGAACCAATTAGTACACTTCTTATCGCTACAGAATCGTTTACATAGGTCGCCTGATGATTCTCTACTACTCGTTGATAACCGCCCAAATTTCCAGATGTAGTTGTCTCTGAATGCCCTATATACCTGAATAAGATCTCTTCCTAAATATCTATATGAGACACTATACAAGAACAGATATTTAATCTTTCATAATAGCTTAAATTTTCTCATCCATTAATGCGCTTGGTATATTTCTGCTGTACTGTTGCCAGTTTACTCATGCTTGTTTTCTTATAAGGTTTCTGTATTGTTATTCCATACTCAAGTTTGGGTCTGATGTAACTAACGGTTTACTATCAAAATGTTGAACAACACAACATATTTAAGTAATTTCATTGACTCATATGCTTAAATTTGTGAACGTTTTTACCATATGTTGTAAATGGTAAAAACGATGTTTGACATTCAAACCAGTTTGACTGTTCCTTTAAAATCACCATTAAAATTAACAGCAATTTTACAATAACCAATAAATTCCTTTCTTTCGATTTGGAAAGTATAGGTTAGCAGTTCTAAACAGTCGCCCATGTGATTATGAGATTCCGAAATCCGTGTCTCATTCAACATTTTGATAGTAAACTGTAACTAACAAACAAGGAATTCATAATTTCTGATTTCCTACACTTATAAATCTTTTGATACAACCTATAGTTCTATAACTATCATTAAGTAATTGGTTTATATGATTAGAAAAACTCATACCTGGATCTACCCATATATTCAGGTCCTTAAATGACTTTACAGGTTCAATCTCTGTGTACTGCATTAAATTCACCTTTCAGTTTATGTTTCCCAAATCTCATATGCTTAGTTTTTGATATATTTATCAGCATATTACTCTCCTGTGCCAAAATGGTCAATTTAGTCAAGTGATTCTGCAGACATGCCCTATCTGTAACACGGGTCTATATCACTTCATTGAAGTTTACTTACCTCAAATGGCTTGCGATGCCCATGCACTGGCCCAGCAATCAAGGAGCCTCAATCTTCACCACTAACACCAGTGAGGGGCATCCATATAGGGAAAGGATAATAAATACAAACACAGTAAAGTACAATTTCCCTTAAGAGTACAGAGATCACAGTCAGTGTGGGGCTGGTTTCTCCCTTTCTCTCCAGGTCCCCAATAAGTCTCCCCACTGGCACAGCTATAGGGTGCAGATCTCAGCCTAATGGGCAAAATCTCCAGCACCCTCTCTGTCCAACCAGTGCTTCGTGTCCCTGCCCAAGTAGCTGACACACTCACACACACACACACACACACACACACACACACACACACACACACACACACAAACACACTTTGAGATAAGAGTTATATACAACCACATAGATGCTCCTGGGGAAGGCTGGCACAGGTTCTCCAGCTGTGCCCCTCTTACCCAGACTATACGGTAGTACCACTTGCCACCACCCACTAATATTTAGCAGCTACTAAAAGGCCCTTATAAAAGGGTGTCCAATTATACTGTGCAAATTATTATCCAAATGCTGAGTGCAACTGAACAGTCAAGGCTTATTGGCGTGGCTTGGCCAGTATCACTATATACAAGCAATGTACTCTAGAGATTAAATTATCTCTACACAAAACAGCCACAGTTGAAAGGTTTAAAATATTTAATAATAAATAATAAAAACACAAGACAATACTTCTTACCACACAGTGCTCATCAAGAGTTCAGAGATCACAGAGAAATGCTTACAGTAGAATAGTTCTGACATCAATACAGAAAAAAACAACTAATCTAATTTCCTATTTCCTAGCTATATCTAAGAGAAAACACAGTTGTAAAATAAACTTACATATAGAGCAAAGCAGTGCTGGTGGTGTTGGATGTTCTGAAGACAAATGCTAAAATGCTCTCATTCTTTCTGTCCTTAAATTGATAACACAGTACCACTGATTCATTTCAGATTATATAATTTCTTTCTGGTTCCCAGGCTAACAGAAACTCAGAGGTTAATATCCCTTTTGATCTTGCAGCTGGTCAGGAAGCCAGAGCAATAAAAGAAATTATACATGTAAATTCTAGCCATTAACTCTGGCCTCAAAACAATAGGCAGAATGCCTCCCCCTAGACATCTCGACTCCGAGTTTTAGATCAAAGAATTTCACAATGCTTGACTTAGCTTTCTTACAGCAGAGTGCACTGTTACATTTTTTTTTCAGTTCAACATCCAATACAGTCTTTTCACATTTAAGAGAACAAGCCTGTGTCTTACATTAATATTTACAAATGACAGAATTATCTACAAAATTATATCTAGCTAGGCTGGCAGCTTTCATCTATCTTCATATGGTTATTCATCAAACCGACATCATTGAATGGCCCTTGATCGAATTTTCACATCAGCGAACATTTTTCTCACAGAAAGAAATCACTTGGCCAGAATACTTACCTACACACATGCCACATTACATCAAACTCACCCCCCCCCCGCCACTTATATATAGCAATTCAGAGATCACACTACAGTGGGGAAAAGGGCACATTTCTGTATGTTGGCTGAGTGACTTCATGCCCTTGGAAAAACATTGGCTGATGTGAATGTTCGATGAAAGGCCATTTGATGATGTTGATTCGATGATAATGCCATTTGAGGTAAGTAGAATTCAATGAAGTGAGATAGACCCATGTAACCAGTTTACCCAATTTTAGGTCATCTGCATATAGACTGCAGAACACCACAGATTAAAAAATTTAGGTCTGAAAGATACTGTAAAAACATGTAAGGGCCTAGGACAGAACCCTGTGGACACCCCAACTATAGCTAAGAATTTCACCTGCCCAATTGCTGTGTGATACTTGCCATGTCATATTTGTAATCCATGCAACTATCCATCTTATCAAGAGTGCATTGATACCTAATTGTTCTAATTTATTGATCAGTGTTATGTGCATGACCCTATCAAATGCTAAAGTTTGATCTATATAAATTACACTGCAGCACAATTTTACATCCATAACTGTTATTATACTTTTATAGAACATGATGTTAAAGGTGGTAATGAATATATTAGTTTTGCTTGAGGATGACATCATTATTTTTGAAGTACAATGAACACTGATTTGGTCCAAATTAAAAAAAAATTCATATGTTCAGAGTATAATCCCAAATTCCTTGAAAAGTTAGGCTGACAGATGTGAAAAGAGTAAGTGTAGTTGCTGCTCTAAATTGTATATTTTCCAGACAGGGGATATATAATGTCATTATAGCTGACAATGATCCTCAATACAGAAGTCAGTAATTCAGAGATGTATGCTTGATTGAGGATTTATACATATTATGCCCAGTCTGCATTGTCCACAATCCAATGACAAGTGTTGAAAAATCATCATCATCTTCTTTCAGCTGTTTCCATTAGGGGTCGCCACAGCAGATCATCTTTTTCCATTTCTTCCTGTCCTCTGCATCTTGCTCTGTCACACCAACCACCTGCATGTCTTCTCTTAGGCCTTCCTCTTTTCCTGTTACCTGGTAACTTCATCCTTAGCATCTTTTTCCCAATATACTCAGCATCCCTCCTCAGCACATGTCAAACCAACGTAATCTTGCCGGTCTGGCTTTGTCTCCATACCTTCCAACCTGGACTGAACCTCTAATATACTTATTTCTAATCCTGTCCACCCTCATGCAAATCTTAACATCTTTAACTCTGCCACATCCAGCTCTAACTCCTGCCTTTTTGTCAATGCCAATGTCTCCAACCCATATAACATAGCTGGTTTCACTACCCTCTTGTAGACCTTCCCTTTCACTCTTACTGGTACTCGCCTGTCACATATCACTCTTGACACTCTTCTCCTCCCACTCCATCCTGCCTGTACTCTGTTCTTCACCTCTCTTCCACACTCACCATTACTCTGAACTATTGATCCCAAGTATTTAAACTTATCCACCTTTACCACCTCTACTCCCTGCATCCTCACCATTTCTCTATCCTACCTCTCATTCACACACATATATTCTGTCTTAGTTCTGCTGACCTTCATTCCTCTTCACTCTAGAGCATATCTTCACCTCTCCTGGGTCTCCTCCACCTGTTCCCTACTCTCACTACAGATCACAATGTCATCTGCAAACATCATAGTCCACAGGGACTCCTGTCTGACCTTGTCTGTCAACCTGTCCCATCACCATTGCAAATAAGAAAGAGCTCAGAGCTGATCCTTGATGTAATCTCACCTCCACCTTAAAGGCATCCATCACTCCCACCGCAGATCTCACCACTGTCACACTACCCTCGTACATATACTGTACCACTGTTACAAACTTCTTTGACACAATCTGCCTTCCTCATACAATACCACAACTCTTCTATAGACACCGTGTCATCTGCTTTCTTTAAGTCTACAAAAACACAATGCAACTCCTAACCTTCCCTGTACTTCTCCATCAACACTCTCAGAGCAAACATCGCATCCCTAGTGCTCTTTCCCGGCATGAAACCATATTGCTGATCACTAATCATCACATCCCTTCTTAACCTTGCTTCCACTACTCTTTCCCATAACTTCATGCTGTAACTGATCAATTTAATCTCTGCACATCACCCTTATTCTTAAAAATTGGTACCAAAACACTTTCTCCATTCCTCAGGCATCCTCTCACTTTCTAAGATTTCATTAAACAATCTGGTTAAAAACTCCACTGGGCAAGTGTTGAAAAATATGCAGTGAAAAATATGAGAAAAACAACAGCAAAGGCAATGATGATTGTCATTTCACATTGTTGGAATATAGCAACCATTTTGTGGACTTGGTCTCTCATCATGTTAATTGGTATAGAAGTCTGAAAAGCAGATGACACATGCCCAATACCATCAGAATAAGCTTAATAAATAACAAAGATACTCAATACATATGTACTGTGTATCTTTGTTATTTATTAAGCTTATTCTGATGGTATTGGGCATGTGGCAAATCAAAGAAGGATAGTTCAGCAAATGTATTGTCTCATAAATAACTTTCTGAAGTAGCACTATGAAAACAAATAAGATCTATTATAAACAATCATGGAATTGCTCTTCTGCACCTCATACCCTTTTCATAAGTAATACTACTACAAGATCACACAACATTAGGAGAGTGGAAACTGACTTTCCTGAGGTTTCCAATTTTCCTGAGGTTACAAATGTTGAATTTAATTTGAGAGCTAAGGCCATTGCAGCCAGCCCCTCCTGTCACACATACATGGCACACATGAGCGTATACACACACACACACGCACACACACACACCACACATGAGTTGTAAGGAGACTTGTCTGATGAAAAATATGAAACTATTAGTATATTTATTTTACTTTACCATTTCATCCTAACACCAGTTTGTTAGGTTGATTTATGAAAAATGGCATTCACTGAAATATCTTTCTGTGACTTTTTATGAATACATTATGTTAGGGGTAAACCAAAACTATCAAGGCCACTTCAGCCATTACACAGTGTCTCTTACAGCACCACCTTCAATGTTTTGGACACAAACAGAAAAGTTAACACCTGTCTGGTGCTGTCAGACCATCCACACTTATTAAATTAGTGACCGCAACACGGTCCAACATGTTGAGTATCAAAGGCTTCACGGTAGAATATACATAATTCTCAGCATTTACTAATGCATAAAGGAATTTTTAAAAAAAGCTCCATCCACAGCTTTACTACTTAGTACTGTACTTAGTACAGTTGCCTATTTGTACTCTTCTCTCATCAGGCCAATAATTGAGTACAATGCCCCTTTTGGTATGTCCCTTTCAAACCACCTGCAGCAATTGGAGAGACCACAAAGGTTCCTCACAAGGAAAATCCAAGGTTTTCAGCATCTGTCCTATGTGGATCATCTGAAATCACTGTGACTGTATTTTGTTTCATACAGATGACTCAGAGGCAAATTCTGCCTTATATATAAGGCAATCTCTGACCCTTCTTTATTGGAAATGCTGCATCTCCGTAATTCAAATGGTGCATGGGTTACTCACTTTAAAGACCTTAACTTGGTATGTGACATTAATAGAACTTGCTGGAGGGACAGATATGTCTCCCAGAGGTTACCACACCTTTGGAACAGAGTCCTACTTCATGTCAAACAGAGCACCTCATTGGCCATCTTCAAATGCAATCTGGACAATTGGATGGGTGACTGTAAATTCACCCCGGCAGCTCCACCTGTGTCCCTCTTGGATTGGGGGAATAGGTGCTGATCATGAAAATAATGGTAGAACTTGGCTAGGCTTATAAGAGCCCTAGGACCATTAGCCTAGTAACTTCATATGATACTATGATCCTATGATTTGACCTCTGCATTAAAAGTCAGTTAATTCTCACTTTACCCTTACTTCATTACTGACTGCAGCATTTAGCAAAAAAAAAAACATGCCTTAGCTATAAATGTCATTAGTAGCATTGTTTTCTACCTTTAATCTAAATCCGTTTCTAGGAATCAGTTATTTCAACCCCCCCCCCTAGTAAATTTAATGTTTCATCAAGTAATAAGTAATGACTATAGATTTCATTTTCATTGAAAAGCAGTTTAATTAATGGAAAGCTCACATTGTGATTTGAGTCTCTCCAGCATGGTTATAACTGTAAAATGCGAGCAAATAATGTTAAACATTGTATTTTGCTTGTCAAAGGTATTAAGGCTGATTGTACAGTCATTTTAAATTATATAATTTTTATCATGCATTACTCCTAATATTTGTGTGGAAAAAGTGTCTACCTTGCAATATTAATTGTAGCAAATGTCAGACAGAAATTTATAATATTCAGTTATTTTCTGTGCTTATGATTCTTCCTTAAAGACATACATTACCTGAATACAAAACCAATCAAACACATTGGCATCTGGTACAGTCTTTGGTTCTTGAGACTAAACTGAGCTAATACTTGGAGGGTTGTACTGCTCAGTGCTAGGAGTCTGAATGACAATATGGCCATTTTGGAAGCAATTTTCTTGCTCAAAGACATTGTAATGCTTGCCATTCCAGAAAATGGGCTTTATAATAGGATCATAGGAAGTTACTAGGCTATTGGCCCTGAGGCCCTTACAAGCCTAGCCAAGAATTTAGCCCATGTTCTGACAAGTCAGCTCCCGATGCCCCTGTCCAGCAGGGTCACAGGTGGAATCCCAGGGGTGTATTTTCTGTTCCCCATCCAGTTATTCAAGTTGTGCTTAAAATGGGTTAATGTGGTACTCTGCTTGACATGAAGAAGAGTCAATTCCACAGAAGAGGGAGTGTCTGGGACACAAATCTGTCCCACCAACAAGTCCTCTTGATGTCACAGACCAGGTTGAGGTCGCACATGTGGGTAACTCGAGTGGAGCTTGACTTGCGGATATGCAACAGTCCCATCAAGGCAGGGTCTGAGATTGATTTGTATGCCAGACAGAGGTCACGTCTGAGGAGTCTGTATGAGACTGAGTAGAGGGACAGGGCTTTTAGCCTATCTGTGTAGGGTAGATGTTTCAGTCCCTGGATTCCCCTGGTGAGGAACTTCTGTGGTTTCTTCAACTGCTGTATGAGCTTTGTGAAGTACATGCTGAAAGGGGCATTTTACTCAATAATTGGTCTTACAAGGGAAGAATACAGGGATATTATGACCTCATTGTCCCTGGATGAGATGCCCTTACTAATGAGGTGAGCCATGTAGAAAGCTTTTCATACAATGGACATGGTAGTAGAAAGCTTTTCATACAATGGACATGGTAGTCAAAAGTCAGTTTGCTATCGACCTGGGTACCCAAGTCCCTCACGACAGATTGTGTGCTTTGGACCTTGTTATTAATGTGATAATTTGTGGGGATGTCACTCTCCCCAAAGTGGATGATGATGATGCACTTTTTTGGCATTAGGTTTGAGGCCATATTTCTGTCACCAGTCATTTGAGAATTGATGACAGCACCCAGCTTGTAGTCATCTGCAAACTTGGTCAGCCATAGCTCACTGGTTTTGACCTGCACCTCAGAAAAGTATATACAAAACAACAGAGACCACAAGACTGATCCCTGGGGTACACTGCTCATTATAGGTCTACTTTTGGAGGTGGCTTCCCCTATTTTGACTAGGTGGGTTCTATCAAGGAGCCAGTTTGCTACCCATCTGGTAACATATGGATTGATGCCCAGTTGAGAGAGTTTTCTATCTAATGGGGAATGAGGACAATATACTTCAAATAAATGCATACAGTGCATACAATGCTTGTCACTATGCTAGAAATGCATACAGTGCTTGTCACTATGTTAGAAATTTCAACTGAGGATATCAATGTACATGAACAAATGTCTTTGCCCAGCTATCAGTCATAACATTTGATTCTGTTATATAAAACCTTGTCATAAAAACCAAACAGGAGCACACTTTTCTTTGGGTGATATAGGTCACTTTCTCTGCCTAATATATAAAATAAAATCAGTTTCTTTAGAACAAAAGTAAATATACCAGCTCTTTAATAATCTAACTAATGCAATGTGGTGTTGGAGCTATATCACTACAATTATATGTACACAAGGATAAGAATCCCCGAACTGCATTGCCCCACACACACAAGTGTTTTTTTTTTTTAATTTACTTTACTTTATTTATTTCACATTTGTTTACTGGGAAGTTCCGACTGGACACAGGTCCATTTACAGCGGAGACCCGGGGAGAAAAGCTCCACTTCGAATCATTCAAACACAATAGCAGACTTTTGAATACTAAAATACAGAAAACTAACAATGATTAACAGTAGGCATAGAAGCTATATGGACATTCAAAATGTTTGTACATAATTAGGATTCATAAAAATATTAAAAGGATATTTCAGTAGTAATATTGGATAAAGGTAAATTAGGTAGCATGGCTAGTCAGATTAAATCACACCAGCTAGGTTAAGTGCTATTTGTCAATCTAGCTAGGCAGGTTTAATACAGGAGCATAGCCAGGTGTTAGTCATGTGATTTTTGAGGGAGACTTTAAACTGGCTGATAGTGGAGATGGTTGTCAGTGAAGGTGGAAGGCTGTTCCAGGCCATAGCTATGGTATGTGAGAGTAAGGCTTTCCCTGCAGTATTGTTGGCTCTGGAAATGCAGAGTAAAGATTTTTCATTTGAGGGAAGAGGACAATTTGCAGTATAGAGAGTCAGGAGATGGCTAAGAGCAGGGGTTTTCTCAGGGTGTTTTAGAATATTATAAGTAGTGACAATCTGATGTTATAGAAGAAGTTGTGGGAGTTCAAGGCACTTTACAATAAGCCCCTTAGGGCCTGGCAGTGGTGAGTTCTGAATTTGGAGTTACTGGCAAACTTAGCAATTTTATTATAGCAAGACTCTAATCTTGCAAGGTCACTTTTTTCTGGTACAGATAAGAATGGGGGTTGCATATAGAATTGTGGATAGCAGGTGGGTTTGTGCAAGGGTGACTTGAGCCTGGTCAGTGAGGAACCTTTTTTTGTTTGTATAAAATTCCCAATTTTCTATGAACCTTTTTGTTGGTTTGAGAGATATGGATATCAAAAGTGTAGATTGTTGTTTGGTATGAGGAGAAGGTGATATAATAGTACCATTTGTAGACATGATGGTGAAAGGAATGGGGGGTGGCTTTAGCTTTAGTGGGTGGGAATAGGAGCAACTTAGTTTTGTTGGGCTTTAGAATAAGATGAATATTGGTCTCTCTTCACATATAACTATTCTTCCAAGAACTGAATAAACATGATTTTGAAGTTTTCAACCAAGACTGATCATTTGTTTTCAGTATCTATCCTTTGAATACCAGTAAAACAGTCTTTCTAAAGACTCCAAGGACAATTTCTGCAATCCAGCTACTTTTAGCTCATAACAGCCTTTCCAAAGGCTTTCTACAGCTCTGAACAGCCAACGGTCTTTATCAAGACCACTACCACTGGGGTTAGAACAACAGTTCTTTTCAGGGCTAAAAACAGTCTTTTTCAAGACTCCAAGGACCCAGTTGACTTAAGCTGTAAACAGCCTTTTTAAAGGCTACCTATGGCTCTTCACAGCCTCAAAGGTCTATTTTAAGACCGCTACCACCGAGATTGTAACAGTAGCTCTTTTCAGGGCTAAAACAGTCCTTAACAACTCTCCATCACCTGGAGCCCCAGAGTGGAGCAGCCAAAACTCCAGACTTAAATCTTGGATCACAATAGCCTAACCCTAAAGAAGTATAAGCCATGCTCCCACAGACCTTCTAAGAACTATTCTAAGAACTACCAACTACCAGCTCGGGATAGCCATTGAACTTCAAACCAGACTAATGGAACCTCACCCAGAGAGTGTTTAAACTTGTTTGGCATTGTACCTAACCACAGGTTAGGCTACACTCTCACCAGGAAGTAATCCTGTTCTTGTGTAGCATTCTAGTTTAGGGAAGGAGAGTTGTAGTGGTTGGACATTAAGATTGTATTTTGAGAGTATAGCAACACCACCTCCTTTTCTGTTTACCCTATCAAGTCTTATTATATTATAGCCTGGTGGAGTTATTTCTTCACTATGGATAGTTGGTTTTAACCAGGTTTCAGTTGTGGTAATAATGTCTAGGGAGTAGAGGGATATAGTTGCATGAAGTTCAGTTAGTTTTTTAGCTAAACGCCTAATGTTGATATTAAGGAATAGCAGGTCTGATGGTTGCTTATGTGTAAGTATGCTGTTATTATGTCCTGGGTTAGGGTGTATGTCACCAGAGCTTAGTAATTTTTTTGTAATCATTAGTATATGCTTTAATTTGAGTGTTATATCCATATTATAGTTATATGATATCTTTTTTGTGCCTATGTTAGGTGTAAGCTTTAATTGTATGTGTTGTGTTTTCTTGACATTGAATAATGAGGGACTTATAGACAGGTTATAGTGTTTGTCAGTGAGTGTATGGATGTGTGCTATGTGGAATTTAAGATTGAGAGGTAGTGGGCTTGCCTGTGGGGAGGTGATGTAAACTAGATTGGCAAGGATGAGGAGGATAGAAGTATGTATTAACATCATCATTATGTTGGATGAGGAGGACAGAATTATGTATTAATATCATTGTTATGTAGGATGAGGAGGACAGAAGTACGTATTAATATCATCGTTATGTAGGATGAGGAGGACAGAAGTACGTATTAATATCATCGTTATGCAGGATGAGGAGGACAGAAGTACGTATTAATATCATCGTTATGTAGGATGAGGAGGACAGAAGTACGTATTAATATCATCATTATGTAGGATGAGGAGGACAGAAGTATGTATTAATATCATCATCATGTAGGATGAGAAGGACAGAACTATGTATTAATATCATTGTTATGTAGGATGAGGAGGAATAAAGTATGTATTAATATCATCGTTATGTAGGATGAGGAGGACAGAAGTACATATTAATATCATCGTTATGTAGGATGAGGAGGACAGAAGTACGTATTAATATCATCATTATGTAGAATGAGGAGGACAGAAGTACATATTAATATCATCATTATGTAGGATGAGGAGGACAGAAGTACGTATTAATATCATCGTTATGTAGGATGAGGAGGACAGAAGTACGTATTAATATCATTGTTATGTAGGATGAGGAGGACAGAAGTACGTATTAATATCATTGTTATGTAGGATGAGGAGGACAGAAGTACGTATTAATATCATTGTTATGTAGGATGAGGAGGACAGAAGTACGTATTAATATCATTGTTATGTAGGATGAGGAGGACAGAAGTATGTATTAATATCATTGTTATGTAGGATGAGGAGGACAGAAGTATGTATTAATATCATTGTTATGTAGGATGAGGAGGACAGAAGTATGTATTAATAGTATTGTTATGCAAGGTAGTTGATCTAATGTAATGTAACTTTTTTGTGGAAATAATGACACTTATAATATGAAATCCACTTCCCGATTCCTCATGGTAAACCCAGCATACATTGAAGTGTATTAAAACAGCTCATAAACTTCAAACATCTTAATAGATTTGGTTATTTCTGCCACTTTTCTCACCATCAATAAAGCCTTTTAATAAGGAACAATGTATAGAAAAAACCTAAAAAGATTGCTCGTAAAAAAAAAAAAGCCTTCCTAAAAAAATGGCTACCGTCAACAACATAAAAAACAATAATTATCTGATAATGTGCCCAACCCAATTATTTCCCTCACAATATACCATAAAGTGAAATAAAAGTCTTAAAATAACCTAGAACCAGTAATCATTACAGTAACAAAAACCACAACACTTTGTTACCCGATAAATTATTAATGCAAAGTCCACAGTCCAAAATATTGAGTTAGTAAGGACTTTCTATTCTACTGCTGTTCAAATAAATATTTTGTTAAGTAATGCAGCCAAATAAAAGCTGACTGGCAAGCCCCCCACACCCCCATAACTTATAAATACCACCCCTGTGGTAGCACCATCTCAAAGAAATGGGGTATTACAACAGAAAAGGATGCCACTGCCAGAACAACTCTAACAGCAATTACTCGTGGAGTAACTCTGATCTTTGGCAGGTTGAACTTCCAGCAAATGATGCTTGGATGTTAAATCTTAGTCCACCTGTTGGTTACCCTATGTGCACAAAACACTTTTCTGACTGGAGCAATTAGCTAAAATTCCATTGAGGGAATGTTTGATTTACACCTGTGTCAACCAAATGTAGCAAAGAAATGTATGGAACACTTATACTGCTAGAATCAGTGAATGTAAAAAGAACACCAAAGAGAAAAAATAGTGAATCTGAGCAAACATTACTGAACTTTCATTAAAATATTAAAGTCCTGACTTTGTTGTTTTGATAAGAGCTAATCAACACCTGTTTAGATCTGTTATGATTTTCTTTGTTTATTATTTTAGCTCACTCAATGCACCATGCCTATTTTATCTGGGCAAAACAGTTAAAGCCATTGCAAATAATAACAACACGCCTACTAGTTTAAAATTATACAACATTGCAGAGGATGATTATGCAGTTGCTAAGAGAATTCATTGACAAGCAGATTGGGAAAAATTAAGATTTTTTCTTGATTTCTTGTTTCATAAGTATTTCAACATTTTGTTCATAATAATAATGTATTTTAAAATTAAAATTTCTAATAATGTACTTTAAAATTGTACTATACTGCTGAACTTTAAAGCTAACATTCTTAATATTTAACTTCTGAATTAATATTGTTAGATATATTATGTCTGAAAGAAATGTTTTGGATTTCACCTGCACCGTGATGAATACATGATACCTAAATTTTTTGTCGCTGTATCCATTAATATCTGATTTCCTTTTTTCCTTTTTTGCTCAGCCTTTTAGTATCAGGCTATGGCTGAAGTAGGTAAGTTTGAATCAGCCTTCTACCCTGGTTAAAAATCACACAAACAATAAATAAGTACATGCAGGAAATTATATGTCAGTATTATGAAATGCTTTCTATAATAAAGGAAAGGACCACTTAAAAAGTAAATAATTGTGATGGAATTATAAGTTAATATACATATGCATACACACACCACACACATAAATATATATAAATATATATATTAGATATACATACACACAGACATATGAACAACTGCATCATGAAAGGTAGAAAACTCAAAAGAGAGAGAATCACAAAACTCCAGCTACAAAACCAAGGTCAAGTGATATTTTTAGGGAAGCGTTTTTTCTTAACATAATATATGGGGTTAGGGTTATGGTACATCCACCTGCACACGTACATATGTGTGCTAACCCTAACCATAACTCTAACACTAATCCCACATATTGCATTACTATTAGCCCTTTCTCTAACAGCACCACTACACAAAACAAAAGGACACAGAATACAGACAACAAAAAACATGCACGACAGTGACTCAGTCCCCTTCCCTAACCCTTACTCTAACTGTGCTGTACCACAGTCTTGCTCATCTTCACAACCACCACTTTTTCATTCAGATATTAATTTCCTTGCAGACCCATAATTTCCTTCACTGTTTAAAAAGTTAAATTCAACCACACACAACTCGCTCATTTGTACATTCTCTCTTTTTTTACCCACAGAACTTTTCTACCAAATGTGATTTGACCTTTAAATGATTAGACATTTGCAATGTCTTAAATGCTTAATGCACAATATTCTAACTTCACAATTGATTGGCTGTATTAACGTTGAATATCTGTGTTAATGGAGTATTGCGATCAGCTGGTTTGTGGTAGGTGATCATGTGCATTGCAGTGGGTGTTGGAATGGGTAGAGAGAATGCAGTGCTGAACATCACTGATAATGTAATTTTGTACGATGCACTGACAGTGATTCCTGTATGCAGGCAGATATCTCCTCTCCTTTCTTCAAATCTGTGCAACCATAGAGTCACTATATTTAAGTCTGGAAGGTTGGGAACTTACTCCTCACAGAGTGGGTGCCGAAGGGTGTGTCTCCACAAAAAAAAAAAAAAAATTAAAGAAAGCATAAAAATACAAAAATAACTAACTAAATATACACAAAAATAAAAATAAAATAAAATTAAACGTTTTTGTGATGAAGTGCAGTTTAGGTGGCAAGTCAGGACATTTGAAGATAGTAAAATGCAGATGGATGTTAGGTGACATCTGATACAGCCAGTGGCGATTTACACATGATTCACAAAGCAATTAGAATCATGTCATTCTAAAATAAGTCAGAAGTAGGAAATAGCGGGGAACTGCAGAGTGAATACTCTCTGAAGAAGCAAAATATTACTTTTCAAAAACAATTTTATATACCAGAACTTCAGCATAAAGTCATAATGAAGTCTTACTTCCAGAGTTTGGATGCATCCAATGGATCCTAGTAGAATTCAAAATAAAAATAATCATGACTGTTTCTGGTACATCTCCCTCTCAACCATGACCTTTATGTACATCCACAATACAAGTTAAAGGATAGACAGACAATTACAAAAAAAATAAAAACAAACATAAGGATCCAAAGACAATAGCTGACCCCAACATGAGAATAGTCGGCAATCAGTACTTCTTTGTTTGTTCCAAAGTCACAGCAATCAATAGAACTTTGCGCATTCAGCAAGAGTTAACAGCAGTCCCAAACTTCAGAAATAAATACATAGTTGTGCAAAATAATAAAAAACAAATAGGTTCGCTCGTAGACAACTGTGTAGTTAGGCATACTCAGTGTGCTCAAATGAGTACTTTTTTTCTGAGCATCTCTTGAAAATGTCAACACTTAAAAAGCACAGAATGTTTAGAACTGTGTAACCGCATATTCACAGTACAGTTGTGTACAAAGAATACTTAGAAATGAATACACCTTCAAAAATAGCTTTTTATGGGTATAAATGGTAACAAGTAAAAGTAAAGCATTTTGAGGGCCGAGAACATTTTTAAAATGATAGCTGGGGCTGGGGGCAACATTAGGTTTCAGTACAAAATGTACATTTCTGGCTAAACCCATGGTCATAGTTCAGTCATGATAAACTCTTTCATCCCCAAACTGAATCTCATCTTTTTAAAAGAGATGATCTGATTTGAGCCTGAGTGGCTGCCCCCTTCACCCTCCAATAGCTATGTCTCTGCCCTGCATATCAAGCAGGATGTCTCCATGAAAACTTTTAAAGCAAACACTGATGATTGCATCTCTAACACAAATTTACGTCTGCCATTAATGATAATAATATCCTAGCCAGAGAGAGAAAATATACATGTGTAAGCAAACTTGCCATAGCAGCAGATATTCAAGTGATCACTGCTGCAGTAGCCTTAGCTATATGGGTTATATCATGCCAATGATATAATAGGTAACACTTCAGGACAACGTCCAGGTGTCCAAACTGTCAGGCTAATCAAGCTGAGTTGACTCAAGATCAGTGGAGGCTGGTGACTTCAAATCAAAGTGGGGCTGCAGGAGACAGCTAAATGGGTTGTGCAAACTAGAGACGGGTGGGGCCAACTAGAAAGGGGCAGAGCTATGTTACAGTGGGATCAATGCTGACCATACTTACCAATTTGCATAAAATAAATGCTCAGATACCATTGCACATGCGGAATATTCTACCAACCAATACTAGACACATACCTCTCAACTGTACAGATTTTCACAGAATGCCCAGATTTTTGCCTCATATTTTTGGTCTGTTCATCATAAAAACTGAGGTTTTCTCGTAATTTATATTGAATATTGAAGTACACAAATAATTCTAAATAAAGACAAACATTTGAGTTTCAGACATTATATCCTTCAGAAAATATGTAATAATGTAAAACATTTTATTCTAGCAACTTTCTAAGTTTATAGGAACAAAAGGTTTGCTGAGTAAGTCTTTATGATGAATAGGAACTATTAAAGTTTAACTACACTAAAACCTTTACATTTGGACTTTGCCTCTGTGTATTGTGGTGTTTTTCAGTCTTTTGGTTTGAGGTTACACTAAGCCTGGATATTGCTGTTTTTTGGTGTTTGGAGAACTTTGTACTCTGTTTCTGCACCCAAAAAAAGCTGTAGTCTGGTCTGGAACATATCAGGTCATACTGGATTTCATTTTTTCCCTTTTCTTTTGAATACACAAAAGAGACTATAAGATAGATACTGCCACTAGAATACTCCAAAACCAGCTACTCTAAGGTTCTTACAAGGGTACCCAATTCTACTGAGTAAAATTAATACTAGTACTAATGGTAGTGTTTGACCGATGCAGCATGGCTTTCAGGAGTGGCCACAGTGTCACCAAATAAATAGAAGTACTCAAAGGTTAAAATATTCTCCAAAAGATCAGCTACAATTAAACGTTCAAATATAGTTAATAATAAATAAAAGAACATGTAAATATAATATTTATTTACAATAAACACTAGAGTTTCAATCGGTTTACCATCAAATGGTCGACAATGACATGCTCGACAGCCACCCCCTTGACCATGGTAGGAGCGACTGTTGGAATGTCAATGTTTATTTGTATATCAGTTTAAAAGGATGTACACATGCAGGGAGTTTCAGCATGCATTTCAATGGGAGATTTACAACTTAAGGTCTACAGAATTTGTCAATGTTGCTGCGTCGATCGTATGACCTACTTCATATTCATGAGTCTACGTTATTTGTTGTGGAAATCACCGTTCGTGGATGTTATTTTCATCCTTTTGATAGTAAACTGTTTCAATCACAGGAAATATTAAAAAGAACACAGATGGAAAGGCTCACACAGATACAGAAATGCAATACTTAACTAATCTCACTATATTTTCCTGAATGATGTGAAGAATTACTGTCCCATAATTCACTTACTAGAACAAGGCAAGATGATGTGGGTGAGTGGCCCTTTGGCAGATTTCACAAATATACTGCCCTGATACTTCTGACTAATCTAGTGTCAAAACATAATTTCAGTGCTGGATTGCAGAATGACATCACATATATCTGCTCATCTGACTCTGGTTCCCACACTACCCTCTTTATTAGAAAATGAACTAGAATCTAGCACATATATGTCATAATACTCCCACATAGCACTTTGCTAATATTTGTTATAGCATCTGGAAGCTATAAAGCCATTTCTAAAACATCCACCCTTCCAGGGTAGCAATTAGTTCAACCTTAAGTACAATACAGTAGGATTCCTAGTCCTGGATTTCACAGACATTTTGTCTATGGCTGCAATCAGAACTGTAAGAAACAATCTTTATGGCCTAATCCAGGCAATTTAATTTCAGACAATTTTTCAAAGTTAGCTAGACTGAGATTAACCTCTTCTCTTTCAGTATCCCCTGTTACAATATATTAATTTCAACAGTTACAATAAAGTCTGACATACAGCTGTATTTTTTTCTGTCCAGCAGGACCCACTGATGGTAAATCTTTTATACAAGCAGCTTTACAAATATATTTTCAATACAAGCACCTGTACAAATCAGTTTGATATATATAAATGACAAATAAGTCTTTACAAAACTCCAGCTAACCATGCAGGCATATCTTACACATATACTGCCTTACTTCTCCTGGCATAGCTGGTAATACCTCACATAATCACAATATCACTTATATAAGCGGAATGTGGCAAACAGTAGTTACTCTGTCTGTGCAGCTGAACGGAAGCTGCAGTTTGGAACACATCAGATCATAATGGATTTGATTTTGTTTATTTTTCTGGAGACAGAAAAGGGACCATTTCAAGTTTCCCAAGCAAATACAATATTCATATGACCCTGGTTCCAAATAAGTACTTGTAGTATAGTACCAAATAAAAGTGTCACTATTGTAGTCCTCTGGATCTTTCTCAGGTTTCTTACTTATCGATAAAGTCCATTTGTCTCTCTTTATTTTGTGCAAAAAAATCAATGGCTTTGGTTGAAGTTTGTTATACTCCATGTTAACTCCTTTCCTATGGAAATTAGAGCCAATGCATTCATTCTTTCCTGTCTCATTGTACTATGAAGAAACGTTTTAATTCATTTCAGTGTTAAGAAACACCTTTCTGCCTCAACAGTTGACATTGATATGGTGGCTATAATGAACAACACAAAGTAAATCTCTGAAAACACATTAGTTAATGAGTTGTCCACCAAGAATTTTAACATCTCGACTGCACTGCCACATGCTGCAAAGTCTTCAAAGCAATGCACCACTCCAAGTTCCATTCTAAGTTGTCCCCTCAACAGGAATGCATAGTTTCTATTATTGCTGTGAAGAGATTTTCTAGAAATTCTTTTGAAAAGTTTTCAGGTAGTAGGAGCTAAGAAGACTGAAGATGTCCAGTTTGTTCAAATTGTGATGTTACTTGGAACTTTATGATATCACACACTTTCTTTGCAGCAATCGACAATGTGTTTTGCAATGGTTGGGATATTGATGGTCCTCATCTACATCTTGCCAGGCTGTTCTCTGTCTGTAGGTACTGTTCTATATCTGATCTGACTCTATCAGTTATATTCAAAAATATATGTACATCCTTTTCAAGTGTGGTTGCATCTGTGGTGTGACACTGAAGTTACCTGTACACAATGGGGCATTATACGATGGAAATCAGTCGGCGAGAATTTAAATTAATCATTTTCAAGTGCTTGCAGTAGCCCATTTGCATTCTGTGCAGTTGCTGCAGCAGATGTAGGACACTGATATAAATAATAAAAACACTCTGACAGCAAGTCCAGGTTTTTGTACACAGCATTTAGAGTATGGATATTAAAATTCCACCATGTTTCAGACTAGTGTGGCATGCGTTGTGCTATTATATTGTCCACAGCAGCATGTCTTTGAACTGAACATGAGAAAAATGTTGGAGTTTCACCAAGAGTTAAAAAAAATGGCCTTGTTCAGTATTATGCAGTATGGCTCTTTGCAGTACCAGATTATGTAGGTGGGCACAGCAGTGTACATAATAAGTATATTTAAATTCCTGTTTTATGATGGCCTGGACTTCATGCTGAACTCCACTCATAACAGAGGCACCATCATAACTTTGAGCAGCCACTTTTTCATGCTGGCCTCCCACTACTTCCTTCAACTGTTGACTTATCACACCAGTAATATGCTCTCCAGTCTGTCCAGGTGGTATAAAAAATCCCCAAAAACATTCCAGCACCTGGTCATTGACAACCTAACAGATCACAATGGCAATTTGTTACAGCTTTGCAACAGAAGTGGTTTCATTTGCAATTACTGCTACAAATTTTGTGGTACAAATCATCATCATCAGCCCCCCTTTTTCCCATTTTTCTACATGGGATCAGGTTATTGTGTTAACTGTTGCCAACTCTCTTGATTCAGTGCCACACTCCTGCCTTCTTCAACACTCGTGCCTGACTGTCACAGATCTTCTTTCACACAATCCATCCACCTCTTTGCTTCTTCTTACCTTCTTGTCTGTCCCAAATCTTCATTACCAGATTGTCTTCTGCTTTTCTACACATGTGCCCAAATGACCCTAATCTGTTCTCTTTGATCTTTTCTGCAATTGGAGCAACTTTGGCTTCTGCTCTTATGTCCTCATTTCTTCGTCTGTCCCACAGTGTGCATCCTACCACCTTTCTTAGGCACTTCATTTCCATCACCTCTAGCTTCTTCAACTGTTCTGCCTTTGCTGCCCAGGTTTCTGTACCACACAGTAGTACTGGTCACACCACTATCTTGTACACCTTACTTTTCAGCTTCTTTGGAATTCTTCTGTCACAGACTACACCTGATACTCTATGCCAGTTGGCTGCAGCCCCTCTGTTTTGAGCTTTTATCTCTTCATTCAGATTACCTTTCTCCTCAACTACCCCTCCAAGATACTTGAAGCTGTTTACCTGTTCCACTGTCTTCCCTTCTATCTCTATTCTCAGCTTCCTCTGATTCCCCCAATTTGCTGCCATTACCACACTCTTATCTGTGCTTAGTTTCATCCCATGTACCTTCAGATTTGTATTCCATTCTCCTACCCTTTGCTGAAGTTCTACCTCAGAGTCTGCCTGTACTGCCACATTATCTGCATACAGCAGCTTTGTTGATCCATCCCCTCCAACCTGTTTGGTTATGTAGTTCATCACCAGTATGAACAGCAGTGGACTCAGAGCTGAACCCTGATGTACACTCACTCCCACTGGGAACCCCTCTGTGAAGCCGAACACTGTTCATACTTGAGTCATTGGGTCCTTGTACATAGCCTGCACTAATTCTACCAATGTTTCTGGGACTTCAAACGACCACAGTTCTGCCCAGATCAGCTTTCTTGGGACCTTCTCATATGCTTTCTCTAAGTCTAGGAATGCTCAGTTGGACTCTTTCCTCATCTCTAGCTTCTTCTCAAGTATCTGTCTCAATGCAAACATCAGGTCAATTGTGCTGCATACTGAACTGAATCCAAAATGCTCATATCCCATCTTACATTCTACTACTCTACGTATCTGTTTAGAAATCACCCTCTCCAGAACTTTCATGCAATGTGATAGGAGTTTGATGCCTCTGTACTGCCCAAAGTTGTGGATGTCCCCTTTGTTCTTGTACACTGGCACAAGTATGCTTATTCTCCAGTCATCTGGGATACGCTTTTCTCTCCACTCTGCTATTAGTACCCTTAGGAGCCATTTCTTCCCCATCTCACTCATCATCTTTATCATATCTGCTGTGACCTCATCTGAGCCTGCTGCTTTCCCTGACTTCATCTTCTTTACTGCTGTTCTTACTTCTTCTAGGGTGGGCTTCTCTTCTTCTCTCATCGTAGGCTGTTTTAGGGGTAGTACAGTTTTTGTGGGGTTTTCTTCATTCAGAAGCTGCCTGAAATACCCGTTCCATCCACCTATGATGTCCTCTGGACTGGTGAGCAAGTTGCTGGCATCCCTTATGAAGGGTGTTCGACTATCTCTACCTTTCTGTTTTTGCCTTGCAACCTAATATAGTTTCTTTGTGCCCCTTACTGAAATGCTTTCCAGAAGTTAGTACAGTGCCTCTGATGCCCTATTCTTCTCTATTGCTACTTCTTTCTTGCCATCTTTGTTAGCCAGCCAGTAGTCCTTCCTAGCCTGGTCAGTCTTTTCTATCTCCAACTTCTTCCTGCACTCTTTCTTTTGATAACTTCCTGGACTTCTGCATTCCACCACCAGCGTTCCTTATGTACCTTATTTCCATACCTGGCTTGGCCACATATCTTTTCTGTAGTCCTAACACATGCTGTTTTTAGGCACTGCTATTCTTCTTCAACTCCACCCATTTCCTCCTCTTCTTGGGGTGCTAGAGCCCTGAGTAATTCCTTGAACCGTTGTACTTTTTCTCCAGTCAACTTCCAGGTTTTCATCCTGGTCTCTGTTGACCTTAGACCATTTTCGGACCACTGCTTGCAGCTGATTGCGGCAACTAGTGTTTTATGCTGTGGGCCGACTGTTTCACTGGGGGATGACTTTGCAGTCATGATGTCTACCCCTGTGCCTTTTCCTTACTAGGAAGAAGTCTACCTGAGTTGCATGTTGACTACTTTTGTATGTGATCTTGTGACTCTCTCTTTCTGAACCATGTGTTGGATACTATCAAGCCATTTGCCAGACAGAAGTCTAGAATGGCTTATCATTCTTTATTCCTGTTGCCCCACCCATGTGGATCCAGGCAGTCTTCATATCCTGTTCTGTCTGTCCCGATATATGCATTCAAGTCACCTATTATCAACACTAATTCATGTTGTTCTGCTTTATCTAGTCGGTCCTGCAACTGCTGTCTGAATGCACTCTTTTCCTCACTATCACAACCCCGTTGTGGGGCATAGGCTGAGATTATGAATGCTGCCCTATCATTGCACTAGAGTCTGACTGCCATGGGTCTGTCATTAATTCTGATGATATCCCTTACTGCCTTCTGAAACCTATCTCAAACCACAATTACTACATCATTTCTAGCCTACCCTCTACCTGAGTTGTAGACTCTCGATCCCAAGCCAAGTGACTTTGCTGCACTGCCCTTCCATCTCACCTCTTGGATACATAGGATGTCCAGCCTCCTTTGTATCCTCAATGGCGGTACAAATCTCTTTTTTTATTTCTTCTCTGCATATTGTTAGCATGGAGTCCAGGAGTTCATTCTGAACGGTGTTTAATGTTCCTTTAAAAACTGTTGATGTTTCCATGTGTTCAGCCAACTTCCAATCCATCCTGCAGATGAAGTCTCGCAGTATGTGGAACATTCCAGCACTCAGTAAGTCTTCTGATTCATCATGGCCTCTTTAAGCTACTTCTTCAGCAAACAGCTTGATACAGCCAATTATAAGTGATAGAACAGGATGTTTTTTCTTACACTTTCTTATGTCTGTCTACTGATAACTGGTACCGAGTACTTAACTGACACCTAATATCCACATTTCCCAAGCTTGTCAAAATGTTTAGCAGACTGTTCCATGCTTTCCAGCCTTTTCTACCCTTCACTTTAGGTCATTCACACCCTTTGATATCCAGATGTCTTCTCCAATGGGAGAAATGGAAAGCAGTACAAACTGTTTCCTCACAACTACAGAACCAGTTGTGCTTGTCATGGACTGAGCTGCTGAAACTGTGCGTGTATGTTCTTGTCCTATGTTTACCTTGAGACTCCATCTTGAGATCAGGTGTGAATCTTCCAGTCTTCTTGATTCTTAACTCTTCATCAAAAGTCAAATATCTAATATTAACAGATTTAGATAGGCCAAAGTAACAGTCTGCTCACTCATTCTAGTATTGTGATGGTTGTAACGCTGCAGTAAACATATTACAGAAATGAATAAGTGCAAACGTTTACGTTTTAAGTAGACCTTCATGAGCAGCACTCATTTCATTGACCGTCTTGCATGCCCATGACCTACCTAAAGTATCGGGCTTGGCCTTGCCAGGACACAAAATAATATTAATGTTTGTATTGATGCATTTTTGATGCACACACTGTCACAGTTTGCATTTCATTTTGCTTCTTCAAAATACACATTAGTCTTGCAAAGCCAGAATTAAATGAATAAAACCGGGCCATTCATTTCATTGCCCACTTCACTTTCTGCTTTTATCCTTCCAGCAATAAAATAATGCCACACTTGTGTTAGTTTAATTTTTGCTACACAGAGACAATAGTCACAGCCTGTATGCTTACCCCCCATGCACATTAGTCTTACAAAGCCAGAATTACATCAGTAAACAGCCAGTCATTTCATTCTAACACTGACATAGCCTCCCATCCCTACTGCCTACCAAAATTACCTAGTTTGAACCTATGAATGCACCTACTGTTTTGCTTTCACATAAACATTAGCACTTGTACTCACTCCATTTTCATTACTGCATTGAATTGATGGATGCAAATAATCACATTCTGTCTTATTTCACCCAAATACACATTAATCATGTAAAGTCAGAAGTATTGCACCAAAGCCACAGTACCAGATATTTCATCCATAAACAGTCATCATATCAATTGCTGATCTAAAGTACCTGCTTTGAACCTGTCAGGATTAAAACAACAATTTCAATGATTGTATTAATTTAGTCTGTTGCACAAAAACAGTAGTCACAAGCTTGCATGACAGCTGACTTTACCCAAATGCACATTAATTTTGCAAAGCCACAACTATGACAGTAAACAGCAAGGACAGTCAACTCATTTAATTCAAAAAGTCCCCCCCATTACCTAACTAAAGTAGCTGCTTTTACCTGTCAGGATTAAGGTAGAAATAATAGTAACACTTGTGTTGCATATCTGCATTCATTTCGTTTTGTTGACAGAAACATCAGTTACAGATTGTGTGGGCCAGCCAAGTACACATTTCATTTTATTTATTTTAATTTTATTTACCCGGATTTCTGCAACTGGTTTTAGTTGAAAAAAAACCTTTTCAGCATATGTCTGGGGGAAAGCTCCAACATATTAGAAACATTTTTAAACAAACATTCAGTATACATGAACAGATATGAAATAACATATGTTAAGAATTACTCATAAACTTCCTAATTATTTTACATTCATTTTAAAGTATTACAGTTTTGCAAAGCTAGACGTACAGCAATAAGCAGGGCCATTTGTCCAATCACACATAGCTCCAATCTCCACTGACAACCACAGCCAAAGTATATGACTTGATCTTGCGAGGTTAAAAACAAAAGCAAAAAACAACAACAGTAAAAAAGATGACACTATCATTAAGGTAAGTATTCTTTCTTCACTTAAACAATACTCAGAGTTCAGAGCTTGTGGTCGATCTTACTTCATTCAAATGCACATTACTCTTGCAAAGCAAACCAGGACTGCAGTCATTCCATTTGCACATAGGCATTGCCCCCATCCCAACTGTCTACCTATAGAATCTGCTTTGAGCCTACAATGTTTAAAAGAATGAAAATAAAAGACTACAATTACATTGCTGTATTTATTTCACATCACATCGCCAAGAAATTGCACATGATCTTACTTCAGTTCACCCATACACTGTACTCATGCAAAAGTACAGTTTGTTTCATCAACAAAACATTGACAAACAGTCCTAATTTATCTTGACCAATCCTACAAAAAGATATTTAGTTAAACAAACAAACAAACAAAAAAAAGAGCGTGCCATCCACAAAAGCCCCCCAGAATACACTGCATACCTAGTATCTCTTTGACGCCTGCCAGGATATTATATTAAAAACTACAAAAAAAGAAAAAAAGAAAAAAAGTCATCAACCACTAGTATCTGGTGGACCATGCCAGTGTATTATATTTAAAAAAATCAGCCATCACCAAAACACTGGTCAACCCTTCCAGGATAGTATGTTTTAAAACAAGAATGTCATAAAAAGCCCCCAAAACGCACAGACTTCTAGCATCTGGTTGACCATGCCAGTGTTTTATAATAAAAAAAAAAAAAATCAACAGTCCCCAAAACACATTGCCTTCCTAGTATCTGTTTAACCCTCCTAGTATCTGATTAACCCTGACAGGGTAGTATATTAAAAAAAAAAGAACGTCATCAACAGACCCCAAGACACATACCTACTAGTATTTGATTGATCATGCCAGGATAGTGTTAGAAAATCACAAACAGCCCCCAGAACAGCCAGCTCACTGCACATTACACCTTCTACTACTGTCTGGTCGATCCTGCCAGATGCCAGACTGAGGAGGTTAAAAACAAAATATATTTAACTCCTGCCCCATTTAAACAGAAGTTGGGCAATCCTACCAGGAAATAATAATTAAATACATAAATTATCCGGTTGACCCTGCCAGGAAAAAAAAAACACAGAACTCATAATTTTTTTTTAATCCTTTACTTACCTAAAAAGTTATCCAGAAAATTGATGCATCAAAAATTACCCCCTTGGTCAGTTTTTTGTTTTTACTCGTTTTGTTTCTCAAGAGTCCATCTCCCTTGCTCTCTCCCTCGCAAATGAACTGCTAACTTAAAGTGGGGAAGAGAAAGCGAGAGCAACAGGACTAATCAGCATGACTTTGACTTTATTTCCATTTCTAGTGCTTTAATGGTGAGGTTTGCTATGGTTTAATCATTTTATTCATATTTGTTCATGAATACATTAAATATACAATTTATACATCTTATTTATATATTTTTATACATTTTTTATACTTTTTATAGTGCAATATGTTTAGCATCTTGTCCTGCTTGCAGTTGGGGTTTGCACATCTTTTTTCTTGTTGTTACTGTGGTCTTGGAGTGCGGTGATTTAATTTGATTTAACATGATTAAACAATTAATTATATCACTGTGCCTCCCACTGGTGGATTGGTGTGCATTTAATGCATTAGGTTTCATCAGAATTCACTCTGATGAAGTTTTTTTTTTTAAATGTAAAGATGAAAGTGCTCAGTTTTCTTTTTGAATAAACTAATTTACAGTTTTGTTGGTGGTGTCCTTGCTGATTTCGTTATTTTTGGTTTTAAGTTTTTTGTTCTATTTTAGAACTAATCAACAGTCACTTCACGTACTCAGATTACATGATGTGACTGCTGACTTAGTCCAGTCGGATTCCAATTTACTGTGGTTAAATTCGCAATGACTTCTGGGCATCTTTATTGATGCCTGCAGTCTTCTTAATCTGGACTGTTTTTAAAACAGTCTGTCGAATAGAAAAGTAGTAGTTTTTTTTTTTTTTTAAAGCAGAACTCGAGTACACATGTGCTGCTCTGAGTTCTGTGAATTATCACATCTTTGACATTACACACTAGTTTGTAGTTCACAGTGCTACTAGTGTGTAAAAATATTTATACTTTTTTTTTTCTTTTGACAGAACTGGGGGGGGGGCTACAACCCAGCAGTCTGATACCATGACCCCCCCCCCACTCAAGACAAGACTGGGCAGCAAGCGTTTAAGAGTTTTCCTGTCAATGGAAAGAGGAAGGCTGAGCCATGATAGGCCAATGCTAGGAAGAACAAAACATCAACAACCATGTCCTGGCATAAACAATACACCAAAAAATAAGATGGAGGGAGGGAAGGAGAGGCTACTGCAGCAGTGATCATTCGAACATCTACTGTTATGGTAAGTTTACTTACTCATCTGAACTATGTTCATCATAGATTAAAACAGCACTATCCAAAGCCAAGAATACAGCCTCTATGGGACCTGATAATATCTCTGGCTGTGTTCTACATGAACTACAGAGTGAACTGGCACCTCACTTGTATGCTCTGTTCAACCACAGCCTCACCTCATGCTTTGTCCCTACCAAATGGCACACTGCTATAGTCATCCCTCTCCACAAAGGAGGAGCAACTACAGACCCTGGAAACTATCGCCCCATTAGCCTGACAAGTCTGATATGCAAAGCTATGGAACGCCTCATCACGGACCTAATAAACAAGGATATAGGGAATCACCAAACTCTGGATCCCACACAGTTTGGTTTTGTGAAGGGTAGATCATGCCTGCTCAAATTGGTTGACTTCTTTAAGTCAGTCACCAGAGCTGTGGATGAAGGCAAGGTGGTTCGTACAGCCTACCTTGGTCTGGCAAAGGCCTTTGATACCATTCCCCACTCAGGAATCATAGAAAAACTCACTAAGCTAGGCATCAACCCCTATATCACTAGGTGGGTTGTAAACTTGCTCACACATAGAACCCACATTGTGAAAGTAGCTGACTCCAACTAAGACTGCTGACCAGTCACGAGTGGAGTCCCAAAGGGATCGGTCCTGAGTCCTCTCCTGTTTAGTCTCTACATCTCAGAAGTCCATTCCAACATGAAGGCACTCTGGCTGACAAAGTTCACAGATGATTGCAAGTTGGGAGCCATTATTAACTCCCCAAATGATGTTGATATCATACAAAAAGGCCTCACTGAGACCAACGATTGGTGTCAGAACTATGACCTTAAGCTCAATGCGAAAAAATGTGTCATCATCCCCTTTGGGAAAAACCCAGTTCCCATGAACTACCACATCAATGGTAGTCCACTGAACACAGAAGGCATTATAAGATATCTGGGAATACAGGCTGACAGCATCCTCTCTTTTGACCACCACACTGCCACTGTGGTCAGAAAGTCCTTCTATGTGGCACATCTCATTACTAACGGTTTTGTATCCAGGAAAAAATAAGTCATTGTCTCCCTCTACTCTTCCCTCATTAGGCCAATCATTGAGTACAATGCCCCATTTGGCATGTACCTCACTAGACACCTGCAACAACTGGAGAGGCCACAAAAGTACCTCACAAAGAGGATTGTAGGCCTTAAACACTTCTCCTATATGGACAGACTCAAAAAACTCCAACTATTCTCTAGCTCATAGCACCTACTAAGAGGTGATCTCTGCTTGACTTATAAAGCAATGCCTGACCCATCTCTGTTAGAAATGCTACATCTAAAGAAATCTTGGTCCCTCTGCACCACATGCTCCAGAGACCTCAACCTCATTACCACAATCAACAGAACGCGCTGGAGGGACAGGCTCATAACCCAGAGACTGCCCATGCTATGGAATAGACTTCCGATACAAGTCAAATGCAGCACCTCACTGGCCCTCTTCAAGAGAAATCTTGATGAGTGGATGGGAAATAGAAAAGTCACCTTGGGGATCACTCCAGTGGCTCTACTCGGCAGAGGCACTGGAAACTAAGGTGGCACAATGCCAGGGTAATCCTATGGGCTAGGCTTGTAAAGGCTCCAGGGCCATTAGCCTAGTACACACCTATGAACCTATGAACCTATATTGATCACTGCAGCAGTAGCCTTGGCTATATAGGTAGACTATCCTAGATCACAACATTTGGGAGGTGGCAAGAGAAGAGTCCAGGAGCCCCTGGATAATGGTCATAGCAAAGCTTAACCTGGATCTAGGGAAGAAATAAAGATTATAGTGCTTTTTAAAAGTATATGCAGAGGAGCAAGTAACAGCCTCTAGAATACTTCTAGAATCCAATCTTTTCAAAAAAGCTGTAGATGAAGCCAAGGCCACTGTAGAGTGAATAGGTACTGCTTTTTTCAGGGGGTCCAATCAGTGTCCATGTTCGATGGCTCATTTCCATAATGAGGCTGGTTAGGCGAGAGATAGAACTGTTAGTACGAATAGTGTAGGCATGCCTGCCAGTGTCTATGATAGACGTTAAAGTGAGAATGAAGTTAATAATGATTTTCCACCATTACCATCTCTGGTGAACGACCGTTATTTTCTTGACAAATTTCGTCAACAAAGAGACTATGGTAGGCAGCAGAAAGAAGCTACGCTGAACAGGAACAACACAGAGGGGGACCGCAACATCAGTGGCGCGATAATAAAAGGACAAAATTGTACTGATATATGTTTTGATTCTAATAATGTGGTTAATTTATCTGGTTGCCAAGTTAATGACAGTATTATCACTGTATTAAACCATGGATTAAAATGTGTACCGACTGTTTTGCCTAAATTATATGAGTGTAAAATAGAGTTGTTTAAATTTGTGAGAAAATTGCATTTATGGTACTATTTTGAGTATTTGTCTTCATCTGATGTTGCTGCTGACACTGTTTTAGATGATACATATAGCAATGATGAAAATGTATTGGATATGGATACATGTGATTCTTTTGTATCTTGTACAAGTGATTTGAATGCTTATTGCGCTATAGATACTTCTGGAGTGGCAATTAAAAGTAATTTTATGCCTCCTTTTTTGCATGAAGGCATCAAAAGATCTCAAACGATGGTTGAATTTGAGGTTGATTTATTGTTTAAAAGTTTTAATTGGAAACAGGTTGATTATAATTTATCTAAAAGTGAATGGCTGGATTTAATACATTTTTCTAAACAGAAAGAATTGGTAGTTAAACCCTCTGATAAGGGGAATAAAATAATAATTATGCATTATACACAATATATGAAAATGTGTTTAGATTTATTAGGGGATGAAACAGTATATTGTATAGTAAGTGACGATGCTGTTGAACAAGCTAAAAATATTTATATATCTTTAATACAGAAGGGCCTAAGATTGGGCTACTGGTCTGAGAATGATGTTAAAAATAAGCTGTTAACTGCTGACACTGGTCCAGCTTATTTCTATTGCCTACCCAAGATTCATAAAAATATTAGGAATCCACCAGGTAGACCTATAGTCTCTGCCAGTAAATATTTTTTGCATAAGTTGGGGGTTATTTTACATCAGGTATTATTAAAAGAAGCTCAGAAGCTCCCCTCTTATATACAAGACTCTTTTGATTTTTTAAATAAAATAAAATATATTATATAGAAAGACAGCATGTATTGGATAACACTGGATGTGAAGAGTCTTTATACAAATATAAAACGTGTTTGGATTAGAGGCATTATATAAGCGAATGGGTGACTATCCTCTTACATATTATATTTTAGATTTAGTGAAATTTATTTGGAAAATAATTATTTTTACTTTGATAATCAAATTTTTCATCAAATACAGGGTATAGCTATGGGTGCTCCATTTGCACCCATGTATGTGAATATTTTATGGGATTGGTTGAACAAGAATGTATCTACACTAATTCTTTTGTTAAAAAAATATGTGAAATTTTATTTTAGATATATTGATGATTTGATTTTTTTATGTATGCACTTGGTATTAAATTTTGTACAAGAGATTCAACTTAATAGGTTTGATATATCTTTTGATGGTCTACAATACGGACAAACAGTCTCTTTTTTGGACATTAATTTACAGGGTACTGTTGGACAACATATTAGTACAAGTATCCATAGGAAATTTGACTTGCCTAATGAGTTTTTAATGGGTACCAGTTGTCACCCGAAACATATTATTGAAACTTTGCCGTATGGCGAATTTTTGAGAATTTCTCGATTATGTAATGAAGATAATGTATTTATGAAAGAAATACAGTGCACTAGGACTATGTTTAAAAGAAGACATTATGATACCAAATTAATAGAATCAGATATTCAAAAGATACTTAATATTAGATATAATAATAGATCATTACAGAAGAAAAGGTGTAATAGTTATGTTGCTAATCATAAAAATGCTGAGAATTTATTTATAGTTTCCACTTATAATATTTGTAGTGATAGTATTAAAAAACATATAACACACTTTTGGGAATTTTTAAAAAAATTTGTTGAGCTTAGTAATTTAACTGAGAAAAAAATATTTTTTTCTTATAAGAGGGGTAGAAACATTAAAGTTATGGTGGTACACACCAGATTTTGTAAACCTGAAGTTAAATTGTATTACCATATTGCTGCTATAGGAATGTCATCATGTGGGAAATGCAGTGGCTGTCCATATATAATTAAATTTTTTTCACATATAAACAATATTGGTTTTAGACCCAATGGGTCATATAATTGTAGAACTGAGGGAGTTATTTATGCCATTAAGTGTGGCTGTAATAAGTTTTATATTGGTCAAACTAAGAGAATGTTTAAGATAAGATTGTTGGAGCATTTGAGGGACATTAGAGTAAATAAATTAGAGAGCCCCTTAGCCCAACATTTTTATGAATATCATGGGGGGAAGTGTGATAGTTTAAAGGCAACTATTTTGGAACAAATTTTTATAAGTGAGTCTGACATAAATAGGATAAAGAATGTGCTTTTAAAGAAAGAAACTATTTTTATTTTAAAATACGACACTTTGATACCTAAAGGTCTGAATACAGACTGTTGGAGAAGTGTTGTCTGAAATGTTTTTGAAATGTATTGTATTTCTTTAATTTTTAAGTACTTGATTGTTTAATTGTTTGATTAATAATTTATTGATTGTAGCTGGTGCTATATAAACTGTTTCAATATGTGATGTGTTACTCCTTGAAGGCTGAGTGTGGCCGAGGCGCTAGAGAAGAGTAATAAAAGTTTTTACTGGCTTCATTGTTTTGTTTTGTGGTGTAGCAATTTGGGTCCTGCAGTTGTTCGTTGAATCTTGACCCTGCCTGAAAAAATGTTGTTGTGGTAAGTATAAGAAATGAATAGCCTTATTCATCCATTTGGAAGTAGTTTGAAGTGAAACAGGTTGTCCATTCTTTTTAGCTTTCCAAGAAAAGAACATTAGACCCAAACATCTAAAAGATTTATTTCTGTCAAGAGAGTATATGAGTTGTTAGTGGACATTCAAGGTATGGAGTATCCTTTCTCCCTCATTTTTAAGATCAGAAAATGGGGCAATGGATACTTTGTCTTAAAGTAAACTTGGATGCCACTTTACGTATAACAGACAGAGTAGTTCTTAAAGAAACTCTATCTTTGTGGAGAGCTTACAACTCCGATACTCTTCCTGCAGAGGTCAGAGCAATCAGTAAAACTGTTTTCCATGTTAAGAACCTCAGGTCAGACAGATTATCTGGTTCAAATGGAACACACAATTAAGATCCTAGAAGGGGCCACTGGCTTTCTTGGAGGCCTCTTAAGTAAAACCATTTTCAAAAACATTTTGACATGAGAAGCCTTGAAAGAGGGACCTCTGTGGGCATACATGTTGAAATGGCCAATAATAGACCCTTCATGGAGGAGTAAGTAATGCCATAGGAAAGTAAGTCACACAAATATTGCAAAACCAGAGAACAATTAGTCCTGAATGGGTGCTTGTTATGTTGTTATTGGCACTAACTAGAAAACCTTTTCCATTTCCTAATATATGATTTTCTAGTAGCAGGCTTTCTTAACTCAATTAATACTTGTTGCACATCCTCAGTAAACAGGTGCCTTAAAGAAAATAAGACCCTATCATCTAGTCAGTCAGTTGAAGTTGATTGGGTTAGGGATGTATCAATCACCCCTAATCTTGTGTAAGTACATTTTGCAAGGAAGCTTATGGTAACTATCACTGGCCATTTACAAAAGAAGGGAGAACCACTGTTGCCTGGGCCAGAAAGGGAGTCACCATAAAGATCTTGGGAGATTCTTTCTGAATCTTCAGAAGTACCCCGAATATCAGTGGGGAGGGTAAAAAAGGATGCAGGAACATTCCTGTCAAAGAAAAAAGAGCACTGTATCTTTCTTCCACGCCTTAAAACATGGAGTCCTGGAGCAGAAACTTCCCAGATGATTATTTATGGAGGAGATAAACAAGTCTACTAGAGGAACTCCTCACAGATGGATCAAATAGTGGAAGACCCCTGATCTGATCTGTATATGTGAGAGCCTATTCTATTTAGTTTGTCTGCCACAAAATATTGCTCTGATGGAGTAAAGGATGTCTGTAGAGTGAGATTACTCTGTGAAGCTATATCCCAAGATAACATAGCTAGTCAGCAAAGGGGGTTAGACCTGGTTACCCCTGCTTGAAGACGTATCACATGACTGGGGTATTGTGTGAGACAACCTGAAGAAGTCCGGGGGACCAAAGATGATTCAAAGAGTTGAGTGCCTTGGTCAGGGCATACAACTATTTCATATTTATGTGCTTGCATCTGTCCTCACACACCTTGCACTATTATCTCTGTTGATACTCCTCCCCAAGCAAAATCCATGATGTCTGAGATGATCGAGTGCTTTGAAACAGGTAGGGATAAGGAGAGATCTGAATTCAGGGATATTTGCTGTCTCCACAAGTAATTTTTCTATTGCAAAACCCAGCACTGAGATATGAAAAGACAAGGGATGTTGATGTTAGGACCAAAAAGACTTCATATAACATTGTATCTTTCTTTTGTTTCTTGAAAATCATAGATGCCATGAGACCCAAAATCCTGAGGTATTCCCTCACACTGACCAAAGTCTAACTGGAATGCTTAGTCATAGATCTATTTGTTTCCCTCTGGAAGAAAAGCTTTTTGAACTCATGTGTGCGGCTGACACCCCAGGAACATCACCCTGTGTGAAGGAGTCAGTAAGGACATTTGAATGTTTTCTTGGAACCTCAGCTTGTGTAAGAGATCTCTCACCAAAGTGAGAGTTTCCTGACACTTTGAAAAAGATTCTGCAAAGATAAGCAAGTCATCTACATATGCAAAAAATTGATACCTCATAGCCTGCAGCAAGCTATAACTAGAGCTAGCCACTTTGTGAACACTCTTGGTGCAGTGGGTGGTCCAAAGGGTAAAGCAAAGAACTCATAAAGTGATCCAGACACACAAACCTTAAGAAACACCTGAAATCTGGATGAAAAGGAATTAGATAATAAGTACATTTTAAATGTTTAGTTACCAGGATACTTGAATGAGGAAGAAGTGGTGACAGATTGTGAAGTGTAATAATTTTGAAGTTAGCAACTATCATATACTGGTCTGCAAGGATCCTCTTTCTTTGGCACTAAAAACATCCTTGCACAAAAGTCTTTCTCAGCTTGGAAAGAAGGGACTGGTTCTATCACTCTCTGGAAAAGGATGTAATGAAGGGCACGTGAAAATAATAGAGTCTCGTCTGATGGATGTCCTGGCAAGAAGGAATATTCCATCACTTCCATCTATAACCTGGATGAATGATCTTTAGAATCCATTTGTCTGAAACTATCCATTGCCAAAGAGAAAATGGAGATTTGGACTATCTTGAAGGGAAAAGACACTGGCAGGGAGGGAGGAGGAAACAAAGTCCTTTAAATAGTCAACCTGACTAGTTGGGCTGTCCTTCCTTTGGGTGTTCCTGTATTCCTTTTTGAACATCCCAGCCATTATGCCAAAATTGGATGAGGGGTTAAAGGATTCCTAGAAAATTAGAAAAGGGAGGGCAAGAAATCTTAGAGATTCCCTAATTTAACTTACCCCTTCCATCACACTTCTTAATAACCTCTATAGCAAAGGGACCAAAAAGGGAATGACTATTAAAAAGAGAAAATAAAATCTCATTATTCACATCTTCTTGGAATGTTCTGAGAAAGCATACAGGCAAGCCTAATAATACCTCTCAACTGTACAGAATTTCGCAGAATCTCCAGATTTTTGCCTTATATTTTTGGTCCATTTTTCATAAAATTGTGGCTTTCTGGCAAATTAGTGGCAAATCATTAAAGACTGAAGTTAGAAAATAATGACAGACATTTGAGTTTTAGACTTCATACCCTTCAGAAAATTCATGCTAATGCAAAACCTGTTATTCTATCAACTTTCTAAGTTTGTAAGAGCAATATTTAAAAATTGTCCCTATTTGTACCACTTTTTTCATGGCTTTGTCCAGATTTCTTATTCTAAGAGGTTGAGAGGTACTTCCAGAGACCATAGCCCTGGAAGAATTATCAGCTGAGTCATACACTCAGTGTAAACGGAGAGCAGTAACTAGTACAACAGAAAAAAATTAACAATTTAAAGCAGATGTTTCCTTTAAAAAAAAATAAATAACTGTGCCAAATATTCTGCATTCTTTCACAATTAGTCAGAATGGACGTTAAAGTGGCCTTGACAATTCAAAATTCTGAAACTCAAAGTTGCACAGGCATATAATCTTCCCATCCTTATCAGGAAGCATAGGATAAGAGTTAATTACATGTTTAGAAGCAGTGGGGTCAGGTTTGGGAAATGTGTATAAAAACTTAAAAAGATTGAGAAACTTTATACATTCTATCTGCTTTTTGGGGCAAAAGGCTGGCTATGTGGAAAAAAAGAGGCAGAAATGCACACATCCTCCAAAGCTGACAGAACTAAAGGAAATGGTGAAAGTTCAGTAATTTCCTTCTGTAATAACCCATAAAAGTTTCTTAGAGACTAAGAAGCCTTAGCGTACTCTTAATGACAACTCTGGCACATTCTGGAAATAGTCTCACAGTGAGAGAGGAACACTGAACAGAGAATCAGAAACTGCTTTTCTCTTGAGTCTGAATCACAAAACTGATGAGAAAATATGTATCTGCCCCCTTCTTCTTCCTGCCCAGATTCAGAATCTTGAATCCCTTCAGGAAACAAGGTACCCTTCTTTCTTTTTCCAGAAAGCAATAAGTAAGAAAGATCAAACACCTGAAAAAAACCTTGAGGCAAATGCAGTAAACTGCTTTTGTTGAAGGAAATTGAAGGAGATGATTGTTTAGTTTTCTGTGTATTTTTGACAAAAAAAAAATTGGGCTAGTGCTGTAAGAAATAGCAGCAGTAGCTTCCCCTGGGATGGGCACATCATTCTGACAAAACAGGGAAGCCTTCCTTGTTCCCTTTCCCAGGACCAACAGGAGTTGCTCCCCTTGCTCGCTAAGGGGGCCCCAGCTGCCACAGAGGACCTGGCTGATTCCTGACCCATAGTGGATGTAGCTGCCATGCCAGAGTGATACAGGGGTAAAAGATGAGTGGCTTCAGATACAAGTAGCCACAACAGTCACTCACCTGCAGCTGAGGCAAATTGCTAGTCTGCTGTAAATGCAAACAGTGTTTGCATAGCTTTTTCTTTTTGTGACTGGAAGAAGGACCAACCTTGGGACCAGCTGTTTCTTCCATGGTCAAGCTGAAAATTGTGCCTCTTTGCTAGGGAAAACAAGCAGCAAAAGCCTGTAAAAATGTAAAGTCTTTAAAAGTCACTTTTCTCACACAAAAACATAGTAAAAAGAACTTTGAAACAGTTGACAGCCCCCAAAAGTAAGATAAACATAATTTCTCAACAGAAAAAAAAATGTTTTTTAACTCATTCACTCCAATGGAGCTCAGGAAGTTTGCACTGGAACTTCCAGTGAACAGAGCCTAAGCCTTCTGACAGAATCAGATTATGTCCTCACATTTTAAACAAATGTTCATATCTCTGGAACCATAGTGGTTATGGCAGTAGTATAAATGGCAAACCCTTAAGCACATGCTATTTTTATAGTGGTAGTATTCTTTAGGTTCTAGGTCTTAAACTGAATTTTATAAGTCACAGTAAACACAGTTACGATTATGCTTGTAATATTTTGTAAACAATTTACAATATCTCAGCAACCGCTCAAATTACACACATACTGTTTGCAGAATTTTATTCATCTAGCTGAGAGCTTCCATATCAGGTTAAGGGGTTCTGTCTGTGTTACTTTGTTGTTGAGATATTTAAAAAAATGTGAAAATTATATCTATATAAATTAATATCATAAAAACAACAGTTAATATCTCTTTAATTGCAGTAGATAGAGGTCAAATATTAATGCACTTTAGTTTGCCATTGTGTAAGCTTTAAGATGAAATCTTTCAAAACCTTGTACTTAGCATGGTTTTGGAATTATTGATGCAAATATAAAGAAGAAATGTATGACACTTAGAGCCGTCAGTAGGAGTTAACTACAGATGCACCTGGAGGCATCACTTGGATGTAATGAATAAAACAATTTAAACAACTTTTAAACTCACAAGAAAAAAATGTGCTCTCTTTTAAAAGCACAATACATTCTCGTGACAATCTGTAAAACAGATCCTAGCCTTAAAATAACAGTCCTGAAGAAGGAAATATTAATAATCAACAAAGATAATTGAATGGAAGTTTTTTCCCCAAAGGGAACTTTATCCACCCAGCAAAGTAACAGTATAAGCTGACCATCAGTCCACAAAAGCCTCAAAAGAGCATAATCTTCATCAGCAGTAAAGGTCTGAAGGACTTGGCACCCAGACTTGTCTATATCAGCTCAGCTCGAGTTTCCTGACAGTTTGAATGCATGGAAGCTGGCCAGTTGTTATGTAACTAAGGTTATTGCAGTTGTGATCGATGTTATGAAAATGTAATCAAACCTTGTCATAACAAGGTGGAAGTGGGTGACTTAAGCTTGTTATAAACCTATTAGCCTATGAACCTTCTACAGTTGTTCCAGTTAAAAGTTTTCACTGTACATATCTACTTGTAACACCAACATAAATGGTTAGAGAATTATGTCTTTCTGTCTGATGAAATTCATTGCTAGATGTTTGTTGGGCATGCTTTTTTCCTACATTTCAGTAGTGTCAGAAATAACTTTAAAATGTTACATAATAAGATGAATGTAACTATGTTGTAGTACTAAGAGAAACAGGATATAAAACAAAAAAGAAAGGGGAAATTATTTACATTTGTTTACCGGGAAAGTCCGACTGGATACAGGTCCATTTTCAGCGGAGGCCTGGGGAGAAAAGCTCCACAGTACAATAGAAGGCAGTACATGCGAGAACAAAATATAGAACATACAATTGATTTTAATACATAATAGGTTAGAAGTTAACAGTTTTAGTTAGTACAGTAGACAGTCATTGAGGTGCATAGTCATAAACTTCAAAAAATAAAGTTTTTTTTTTTTTTTTTTTTTTTTTTACCAGTATCTGGGTTTACAAGCTTTTAAGGGCAAATCTGTTTATACTTATCTGAACATGTGACACAATTAGATTTAGATTATGTTAAGGGGAAGGCGACAATAAAGAGAAAATGTTAAGCAAAAAGTAGTTATTGATAGTAATGGGTTAGTCATAGTATATGTGTAAAAAGAATGTATAGGAGGAACTATACAATTATGTCAAGAATTCTTTACCAACAATTGAAAAGAAAGGAGAATTTGTTTTGTGATGCAATTTTATAAAGTTTAAAATTTTTGATATCCATGTCCTTAAAACATGCCCAGTACAGATAGTTGCAATTAAGCCAAATTGTGAGGTATATAAAGTTTCACCAGCACAAATATTGAAATTAAGTTGTGAAGGTCTTTAAGTCACATGGTGCACTCATCTTATAATGAATAAACATGCACCATGGTTGTATACAATTGTATATAATTAGATGTGCATACTTTTATTATTACCTTATTTTATGATTTTACTGTTTTTATTTCTACTAATTATTTTTTTCTAATAAAAGACATTGAAAAAAATAAAATGGTATAGTTCTAGCTCTCTCTGATAAAGTTAGTTAGTTTGCCAATCAGTAATTTGTGACTGAATGAAATAGGATGTATGCAATCGAGCATCTGTTATTTTAAATATCCTTCTGTACTCACAATATATATATATATATATATATATATATATATATATCTTACAAAGACAAGGTGCAGGGTTTGAGTCTCATAAGAGATAATTGTCTATGCTTAAAATGGCTCGCAAGGGCAGTTAGCCTAGTACTAATCTATAAACCTTATATATATATATATATATATATATATATATATATATATATATATATATAAAACACAATGATTATGCTCAGAAATAGGGAAAAAGGATTATTTTCTTAGGCACTATTGTCATATCATTCCGTTGGTGTTGAAGAAAAGGTTTTGATCCCTAGACTGAGTATTTCTGAGGATAATGTGCTGTAAGTCCATATGTACTGGGTCAGAGGAAGCCTTGTATGGTAGTCATTGTTCACCTCATAGCAGTCTGTAGTATGCGGAGTATAGTGACAAGGCTTTGAGTTGGTCCATGTAGGACATACTGTTTTGGCCATGAAACCTTTTAGTAAAGTATCTCTGTGGATGTTCCAGTTGGTGCATGTGTCTGGACAAATACATGGCAAAGAAGGCATGAGGATTTGGGGTTGGCATTTGGGATTGACATAATAGTTAAGGTATATGCCTCACAAACATAAGGTACAGGGTTTGATTCTTACCTTTGAGGGATATTGTCTACACTTCAAATGACCACCAAGGGCAGGTAGACAAGTATGTAAGGACCTGTGAACCTATACTCAATGAATATCCTAAAGAAGGCTGTGTAAAGGTGGACAATGACATCTCTAGATCCCTTTGTTTATAAACAGCTCAGTATTTAAGGACTTTCATACCACCGTGGACACATGTTAGTCGAAAGTCAGGTCACTGTCTACATAAGTTCCCATATCCCGAGCAACTGGATTAACTCTTAGGGGTGTAATGTCAATGTGGTAGTTCCCCTGATTGGATCTCTTCCCAAAGGATATAACAATGTCTTTTTTGGTATTTAGTTTCGGTCTGTGGTTTTGCTACTAATTATTTGTTTGGGACAAAACTTCCTACAGAATGGTCAAGTCATTTGGGGATTCATTGACTGCTACTAGCTTGCAGTCATTTGCAAACTTAGTCAGCCAGAGTCCTTTAGTACTGACTTATACATTAGACAAGTAAATGCCAAACAGGAGAGCTCTTAGCACTGAACCCTGGGGGGCTCCACTGGTGACTGGTCCATTTGTGGAGGTAGCTTCCCCTATGTTGATATCATGCATCCTATCTTTGAGCCAGCTAGCAATCCTGAATATGATATAGTGTTTATTCCCAGTTGTTTTAACTTTCGATTTTCTACTATGAGTGTGTGTGTGTGTGGTGGGGGGGGGAGTTGTATCAAAGGCTTTGGTCAGGTTGAAGTATGCAGTATGTACCATTTTGCCTTCATCCATTGCTTTGGTGACCTTTTCAAAAATTTCAACCAGCTTTAGTGAGCATGGTGTACCCTTGATAATTCTAAAGCAATACTCGTCCAGTGTATGAAGGTTCCCTATCTCCTTATTGTTTAGTTCCACAATAAGTCTTTACATGGCTTTGCATATGATACTGGCCTGATTTATGGATCTGTAATTGCTTTGGTCTGTTGTTGACCCTGCCTTATGTGGGGAAATGATTGTAGCTATTCTCCATTTGCTTGGACCAAAACCTGTATGGAGGCTGAGGATGAACAGTGTTGTTAAGAAGTGTACCTAAGCAATGCTTCATGCTATTTAAGATACATTCAAAGATGCTGATAGGACCCATTTATGAATTACTTTTAGCTTTTCATAGCACTTTCAGGATGTGGTTTGGTTTGATAGCTGGATGCAAACCAGTTTCAAGTATATCTTCTGGGATAGATGGAGGGGAGAGAGAGAAAGGGAGAAAGAATGGTAAAGTTTAAGCTGAATTTATAGGCCAGTAGACTTGCTGTATCTTCAACCTCAGTACAGGTAACTTCATTCACAATCAGCTCATTGCCTTGCTGGATTGTGATTCTGACATTATAAATATAACTTAATGGGACCGGACGGTGTCCCGGGCTGCGTCTAACACGAGCTCCAAGAAGAACTGAACCCTCACATAAAGTCACTGTTCAATCTCCAAGGAATGGCGTACAGCAACAGTGTTCCAACTCCACAAAGGTGGTGCCACAACGGACCCTGGAAACTATCGCCCTATAAGCCTGACTAGCCTGGTCTGCAAAGCTATCATCATGGAACTCATAAACAAAGACATTGGGAACCTCAAAACACTGGATCCTACCCAATTCGGCTTTGTTAAGGGCAGATGTTGCCTCTTGAACCTGGTCAACTTCTTTGAAACAGTCATCAAGGCCATAGATGAAGGGAAGGTAGTCCACACAGCCTACCTGGACCTCGCAAAAGCCTTTGACACAATACCCCACTCGGGCATCATAAATAAGCTCACCAGCTTAAATATCAACCCCTATGTCACAAGATGGGTTGCAAACTGGCTCAGTGATAGAACCCACATGGTCAGAATTGCAGGTGCCATGTCAGACTCTAAACCAGTTACAAGTGGCGTCCCACAGGGCTCAGTCCTGGGACCTCTCTTGTTCGGTATATATTTCTCTGAGGTACAGGCTAACACGGGAGGACTATGGCTGACCAAGTTCGCAGATGACTGCAAACTGGGTGCCATAATCGACTCACCGACTGACACAAGCATCCTCCAAAAGGGTCACACAGAGACGGATAACCAGTGCCAGAGCCATGGCCTAAAGCTAAATGCCAAAAAGTGCATAGTCATCCCCTTTGGGAAAAACAAAGTGCCCACAAATTACCACACAGGTGGTAATCCATTAAGTACGGAAGAAGTAATTAGGGATTTGGGGACCCAAGTAGATAGCAATCTCTCCTTTGACAATCACGTTGCCAAAGTGGTTAGAAAGACCTTCTATATAGCCCACCTTATCACGAAAGGGTTCACATATAGATCAAGAGAGATCATTGTGCCCCTCTACTCATCACTCATCACTCATCAGGCCCAAAATTGAATACAATGCCCCATTTGGGATGTACCTTACCCGATACCTGCAGCAACTGGAAAGACCCCAAAAGTACCTCACCAAGAGGATCAAGGGACTCAAACAGATGCCCTACACAGTTAAGCTAAAGAAACTCCAGCTCTACTCAGTTGCTTACCGCCTACTCAGAGGCAATCTGTGCCTGATGTATAAAGCCATGTCCAAACCAGAATTAATGGACATGCTCCACCTCAGGAAATCCAAATCCCTTAGAGCCACATGCTCCAGGGACTTAAACCTCAGCACAGAAATAAATAGGACATGCTGGAGGGACAGATTCATATCCCAGAGGCTCCCCTCACTCTGGAACAAAATCCCAATCCATGTTAGGCAGAGCCCCTCAATGACCCTCTTCAAGAGAAATCTTGACGAGTGGATGGGAGATCGTAGGTTTACCCCTGGGATCTCTTCTGTGTCCCTACTAGATAGAGGCACAGTAAACTAACCTTAAAAGGGCTATCTTCTGTGACCTACTATTCAGAGGCACAGTCAACTAATCTAAAAGGGTGGTGAAAGCCAAACACACTCCGGCTTGGGTTATAAATGCCCTAGGGCAGATAGCCTAGTATCAACCTATGAACCTATGAACACTACTGCCTTGTTGTGCACTATTCAAGGTTGATGTTACCTAGTCTTGGCCTACAAAACAAATTACAGCATGACAGATCTGCATAGGAGTACTCATCTGATAGAATTTAATTCTGTAGCACACTTTATGCTGCCATGTGCATGTATAAAAAAGTGGCAGAGTGAAGGATATTAAAAGTATAATGCAATGTATGCAAATGGAGCTTTTCTCCACGAGCCTTCAATGAAAATGAATATTACCCAGTCAGACTTTCCCAGCAAACAAACAAACAAACAAACAAATAAATAAATACATAAACAAATAAATAAATAAATAAATAAATAAATAAATAAATGTGACAGCTTTTAAAGCTGTCAGCTGAGGAGAGGTGCACCACTTGTCTTCACAGTCTGTGTGCAACATAGTCATATGCGTTGCTGTTTTCAAAGATGTAAAACAAGGGAGGGAGCACATTTTATAGAAATAATTGAAATTTGCGGGAACAACACATACATAAAAATCTTCAGGAGAAGGAATGAATTTTAAGGACAGTTGGGATTTGTGCAATTTATGTAATGTTGAAGTGAATGATACTTAAGAAAGAAAACAGATGTGTATAATGCATGAAGTTAATGAAAATGATTATAACAGTTTTTTCTATAACTGTATGTGTACCTATGTCACTGTTCAATGTGTGAAGTTAATAAAGTTATCTGAAAAATAAAAAAAAGCTCTAAAATATATTGTAGTCTACCAAATTTAATTCTCTTTGAATTGTAGTATATCAGGGCAGCTAAAACCCCTTATGCAAAGCAAAGAGTTGTGATCAGGTCAATGATCATAACTGCATTTTATCTGTTCTTGTAATGAATTTCAAGAGTCACCTTTTGAGCTTTGCTGTCTACGTGCATTTTTTGAAATACACTTTTCAAACACCTACCAAACTGGTTAAAATTGATGGCACAAACATTATTCACTGTTTTATACAACGAATATGCAATATGTGTTATTAATCTTTCTCTAATTTTATGCACTATTTCAACCTGATAGTTTTGTCCTGAGGCCTCTTCTCAAAATGGATTATGCACAGCCGGACTATCCAACTAACAATGTGCATAAAAAACAAATACACCTTTTATGATAGCTTCTGCCCTGTATTTGACCTCACACTCTCTAAATGATGGCAATAGCTTTTAGGAACAGTACAAGATTTGTAAGCCACGTAGAATTGTGTTTTCTTGTCTGAAGTGCATGATGTCTAGCTAAAACTGTCACTGCCTTGTAAATCTCATAGATAAAGCAATCTAACAGTGGATTTTCTGAAGCATTTAATTAACTAAGCAGATTTTCTGCAACATTTAATTATCTAATGATCAACTTTCAAAGTAATTATCTAAGTAAAACAAAAAAGGAAGAAAAAGAACAGGATGATGAAAATGATTAAAAATAATGTCTATTAACCTTCTGACATTTTCTTTCCCTTGAAAAAAAACTCATATCAGCTAGAAGGTTAGTCAGGTCTTCTGTTTGAGATTAACATCAGTGTTGGCTCTGATGTCTACAAACAAACTGTCTGAGTTCATTATATTCATTTATTTGACAAAGGGATTCTATAATTTTAAAATTTACAGAATCAAAAATGAATCAGACATTTGCAACCTGTGCATGTAGAAGAACCCACTGTCTATCAGTGTAAGCAAAGCTTGATGGTCTTAATACAAAAGTTGCAGCAATTGACTCGGGCATGTACATCTTGACTGAATAAATTGTTTAAAAACATATTTAGACTTGACTGTATGTGAGCTATTCTTAACACCAGTGTAATATACTCATTATTATCTACATTAATAACTAGAATCCTAGCAGATACATTTAACTTTACTGCAGTTTTCCACTCAGTTATTCCTCCGTCTTCTGACTCCCTTTATTGTCCCTAACCAAAGTTAAAATCACCACTGTCATGTGCCCTAATAATGTCTTGGGCTGCCATCCTCTTAGCAATAAATGTAGCCTAGCTAGTCAGCTCTTTTGGCATCAAGACAGAAAGCCTTCATTATGTTGAGCTGACCTGCAATCAAAGAATGGCTTAGACAGCTACAGACGCAAGCAGTATAGGAAAGGAGTGACAACAAATTACATACAGAGCTTTCTTTGTTAGAGGGGTGCAGAAAGGATATGCCCCAAAGGCACAGTACTGTGGTAGAATGTCTGCTTGAGAGTGATGGCCGTAAAGGAGTGGAGATTTAGCTGGTGGGGGAAGGCTAGTCATTAAGGGTTACATCACTTACAGAAGCGAGTGACATGCCATCATTGATACTGACTGCATGCAAAACCCTTGAGTGTGTTACTGACCATGTGCTATGAGAGGTCGGCTTATAATATGCAAAAACCCTGACGGCTGACTCCATCTTCTAGTAAAGGAAGAATAAATGATCCATTTGGCCAAGATGGGAACTGATTGGCATCAAACAGTGGGATAGAAAAGATGAATAAATAAATAAATAAATAAATACCCTAGTCAAGCATCTCCTTATCTTTTTAAATTTCATCTTCTTCACATGATGTTTAGAGAACTGCCCCTACGATTCCACTGGTAGCCTTGAAACTGCTCCAGGCAACAAGTAGAGAGTCATTATTGTCACTTATCATATATATATGTATATATATATATATATATATATATATATATATATATATGTGTGTGTGTGTGTGTGTGTGTGTGTCCATGTGTGTGTGTGTGTGCGTGTGTGTGTGTGTGTGTGTGTGTGTGTGTGTGTGTGTGTGTGTGTGTGTGTGTGTGTGTGTGTGTGTGTGTGTGTGCATGTGTGTGCGTGTGTGTGTGTGTGTGTGTGTGTGTGTGTGTGTGTGTGTGTGTGTGTGTGTGTGTGTGTGTGTGTGTGTGTGTGTGTGTGCGTGTGTGTATGTGTAAGTGTGTGTGTGTATGACTATGGGGACTATCATATTCAAGTTAATTTATACAGACATAAGAAAACTCACAGTCCTTGACACAAGCCAACCTGGGATTTTCAGGGGAAATAATGTCTCCTTGACTATGTATACTTCTTAAAATAAGTCACTAAAGTCATGAACAATGGTTACTCCATTTACACTGCTTAACATTTTTTATTTCACTCACTGTCGGACCTTGTCCAGTGGCTCCACCACCAGCACCTGATTGGCCAATTCATTCTGAGGAGGGGGGGGATATAAGATGGCCATCCCGATTTCATTCTTGTTCAAGAGTCATGTGGTAGGAAATGGGCCAGCCAGGTTGCTTGCCTATGAGACAAAAAACAATAAAATACAATAATAAAATAAAACATAATGGAAGAAATAATGAAAATAATAAACTTATAATAACAGATAAAGGAAAACAATATTATAAATAATTTTAAAATAAAAAAAAAAACAAAACAAATTCAAACTCAAAAATAAATTAAAATAGTTAATAACAAATAAATACAAAATTATATATAGTAAAACAACAATTTAGAAAATTAACAAATATAAAAGAAAAAAGAGGTAGGATGAGAGAAAAAAGGAGAACATTACAAACTTAATATGTGACATACAATGCGCATTTATACAATTATTTGACTCTATTCTGCTCATACCTTTCAACCTCTTAGTGTAAGAAATCTGGACAAAGCCTGACCAAATGGGGGGACAGGGGACGAAAATTCGGGTCATATTTTAAATAGTACTCTTGTTAACTTAGTAAGTTGCTACAGTGCCAGGGTTTGTTTTAACATATGTTTTTTGAATGATTTGAAGTCTGGAACTGAAATATATGTCATTATTTAGTGACTTCAGTCCTCAAATAATCCTAGTGATTTGTCAGAAAACCCAAATTTTATAAGGAACAGACCAAAAATATGAACTAAAAATCTGGACATTCTGCAAAAATCTGGACAGTTGATAGGTATGATTCTGCTACCTATAATTTTAACACTAACAACAACAAATAACTTTTACACTGTAAAGACAACCAAGATCATATCAGATCCACAGTATATTACATATTGCATTAAGCAACCATGGATATATGCATATATTGTACATATGCATGTTCCAGTTATACTGATTACACTTTACAGTAGGCTATTGCTGGCCCTAGATTATAGGTCTGACATTACATTGCAATGTTTATGTAAACTTAACAGTATTGTATAGTTGGGAACTCTTTTTTTAAATGAAAACCTCTGACTACTGTGTAATACTGAACTGTTGTTTTTGTCTACAGCCCAATGCATTCATACTTTTCTTTTACAGCTGACAGATGCATACTCAATGAGATACAAGTGTTTAAATAATACAAAAAGCTGACTTTACTTTTAATGCTGCAATGACAGTACTGTTTGGATGCATTCATACCACATGCATCTTGCAGCCATGCCAATCTTGCTTCATAGGTTCGTTCACTCAGTGCTTTGTCTGTAGTTGCTGTGGAAAAAGCAGAGCAGAATACCATTAAGAATACCAATCCTGAACAAATGCAGCTTCTAACTCTTACAAGTAGTGCCTGTAAGCAATACGTTCACATCTGTGAAGTGCTGCCATTCTGACATTCCTTGAATCAATGGTCAAGGGTATCCCTCTTCCTCAACCTGAGGTCTCTGTAGTGATTTCTATTTGTTCATCAGTGTTGGGGATACTACTAGAACTGGTCCAAACTTGGGCCAAACTATTCCATGCATCTGATTTGTAATCTGATCCATGAAAGAACTCCAGCAACAGCCTGAGCTCATACTCATTCTCTGGAGAGCCCACCTTTGAGCATGAAATCTCAAAACCTGTCTGTGAACACCAGCCATGTCTACTACAGATCAAGACGAATCTACAATGATTTGTTTTTCTCACCAATTCCAGTTCTCACAGATACTGAGAGCATGCACTTTTGGATTTTCCAACATTTGAAAATGGTGTGTGTCACTTGCCATCATGCAAACACAGGCAATGGGTTTGCGCAATGGTAACCAATACAGAGATAAAACCAATACAGAGATGAATATATAAGTATATAACTGACACAATTATAGTGTGTCAGTTCTCAGGAATATAAATATTATATAAGATACACTAGGTCAACTGCTATAATTGAAGGTGACTATAATGTGAAGTTGAACACTAGTAAAACAAAATGGAATATTCTGGATTTGAAGCCTGAACTTTATGTATGATAGTTCTACACATCTGGCTGTTGCCACAACAAGATTGAGAGACTAGTTGTCTATGTTTAGTTTCATCGCTATATGCTGCAATATCACAACAGTAAAATAAAGGCTGCAAATTTATAGTAGTAGCCAGTGCCATTTAGACTTCACCCCTAGACTTAACATCTGCAGCCACAGGATATGTTACGTGAACATCTCTTACATTAATATTAATTTTGAGGCTCATGCTGTTAAACGCATTGCAACGGCACTTAGATGGTTTGGACCAGGCAGAATTACGTTAAAGGAATGTATCCAATGTCTATTTTTAGATGTCTGTGTCCTGTATGCTACCTGGGTAATCCAATCATCCAGTTTGTGCATGGTCGCCCTGCGTGCAAAGCAGCTGAGCATAGTCAAACCCACTTGTGCTAAGAGCGGCACCACGCAAACAGTTATCCAAAAATTAAGAGGAAAAAAAAGAGCAAAAACAGGCAGAAACAGAAATCAGTATATGACATACACAGTAGAATATGTTAGTGTACATAAGATATGCCTACATAGGTCTGGATTGAAAAATACCATACAATGCACATACAGAACACAGGATGGGCACCATAACCCTGTTTTTCAAAAAAACACCTTTGCGGCAAACAGCAGCGCTCATTCAGCACACAAACAAATTAAACAGAATGTACAGTTATATTAAAACATTTCATGTTTGTTGTACATTTAATGAATTATTTTTGCACATACTGGACTTAGTGATTACATACCCTGTTCTGATTACTGCTTGCAAATATACAGCACTGTCTTCCCTTTCTGGGTTTCTTGTTCATTCAGCAATAATCTGATCAGCACTGAGACATACAGTGTGTAAAGCATTCAATGTCATTCCACTTACAATGCCAATGGATATTAACTGGGAGTAATATGATATGCAGTTGCCAACTAACGAAACCCAGGTTGAATGGCATAAACAAACATAGACTTTTTTTTTTGGGGGGGGGTTGGAGCAAAGGTGTGTTCCTGCTATGACACAAACAAGAATATGTTGCTCTGATTACCCTGCTTGTTTGGCGTCCTGCCTGTTTGATCTAGTGAGGACTGTGAAGTCAGAAACTGCAATATGTCAATCTTTTCTCTGTAATGCTTTCCCAGTACAAAAGTATAGTGAAGTGGAGGGGGTTGTTAGGCTTCTGGGTGGTGAGTCAGTGTGCTATGGCTTGTCCTCTAGCCAATACAAGGAAATACTGAGCATGCCTATGTCAGCCTACAACCACAGCAGCTGCTGGTTCCTCCTCTGACTCCTTATTGGCCTGTGGCTGTTGTGACCTTGGCATAGTCAGGAGGATGTTTTCCTCTTCCCCTTGCTGATCTTGTTGCAGCTGTTTCCACAAGATTAACTTGGATAGTATAGCACATACTGTGAGAATTATGGGACATGTCAATGGATTGTAATGGAAACCAAACCTTGGCCAGATGTATGTAGGCACTGGATCCATGACTGCAGCAGCTCAAAAACATGTTCTATGACATTACAGGTTGGACAGTGTGCCTCATTAAGGTGTGGTGTGTGTGTGTGTGTGTGTGTGTGTGTGTGTGTGTGTGTGTGTGTGTGTGTGTGTGTGTGTGTGTGTGTGTGTGTGTGTGTGTGTGTGTATTTCTGATGGGTTTCATCAGCCATGAGTCATGAGTCCAGTGCATAGCATGCATCCACCCCTAAATTAGCCTGTGAGATATCCCCCAGAGCAGACATCTGGTGCAGTTGGGAGGTGTGGCACATATGGGAGTTGTGTTGTTGTGTTAACTGTCAGGGTTGCCAGCACACTTGTCAAGATGATTCCCTTGCCATTACACAAAACTTGGCAGTTGATTGAGTGGTAGACCTTATGGTTAATATAGTCCCTACTCTGTTCCCCAGGTGTTGCTTTCATATGTACATGACTGCAATGTATGTTGCACATTACTTCAGCATAGTGCACTGCATGGTACAATTGTAACATTCTTGTAGCCCTTTCCTCAGAGCTAATGGTAAAATACATGTGCTCTCTGGCATGTTGAAGTATAGCATGCATGATTTTTGGAAGATCCTGAATGCTGATGCCTATAAAACACTAAGCATATCCCCCTGGTAGTCTGTGAAATGTACCTGTGTTTAGATTCTAAGTTCAGCATATACCTTAGTTTCCACTGAGATGGGCTCTCTGTATTTTGTCTCAGGCTCTGAGTCAAGGCTGCCAGAGGTTGCACAGTTCCTGTACTATGTCTCTGGCCTGCAAAGTCTTCACCTTCTCTGTCTATGGCTATTGGCAGCAGCAGCACTGGCTTCAGCCTGTAGCACACATAAATATATTAAAAAGCAACAGCTACTAACAATCTGTCTATGTTTACTTTGTGTTTCTACTCCACTAATTTTGATCTCCGCATACAAAAACAGCACGGAGTCTACATGGACGCTTTATATCTTGTTGACTAGCTCCACAAGATTGGTTGATTAGCATGCAGTTCATCTGTTTATGCTGTAATTAGCATCTCTGAAGCGCTGACTAAGACAGATGCAATCCATTACTAATGTACTCCATTATAAAAAGGCAAATGCTAGCCAAACTGATGTCGATGAGAGTTATTGCATTGCTTATCTCAGTGAGACATTTCTTTGGAACAGTATATCTCTACAGAGAAGTATTGAACTCCAGCAGGTATGTACCCATTTTGTTACCTACATAATGCATATGCTGGAATGTATTTAAGAATAATCTGTAGTAAATCTGTATGCATTACTCAGCAGTATAATCATAGCATGGCCTTGTTTGTCAAGTCATTTCAGAGGTACACAGGATGTAGAAGAGCTGAAAATATAGTGCTGTGTAATAACTATGTACACATAGTATACAGGGTAGGGAGGGTGGCCTAATGGTTAAAGTGTTTGCCTTACAAACACAAGGTGCAGGGCTTGAGCCTCCCAAGGGATAATTGGCTAGGCTTAAAATGGCTCACAAGGGCAATTAGTCACAGAAAGGTCTTTTGATAGTACGTTTAGCATTTCCATGTTTTTTGGTTAGCACAATTGATCCTTAGCCCATAAATTTATTTGGGGTGGGAGACAAAGATGAGTTCCTGCTATGGCACAAACTGTAATGGACTGTCATTTTGTGCGGGTGAGCATAGCTGAGTACCTGCACTGGCACAAACAAGGATATGTTTCTTTTGTTACTCTCCTTGTTTTGTATCCTCCCTCTTGTTATTTTTCATCATATGCTGACTCTTTCATGTTTATCCAGGAGAATACCAACAGCCTTTCTTTATTGCTTTATCTATAAACAGTTAATTTGTACTTATGTGATTCTTTTATGTATTATCATTTTTTTATCTTTTAGGACACAAAATGTCTGTTTGATGTAGGCCCCATTTACCAAGACAGGGAATGACCTCATCTTTGAGGCCTTAAGGCAACATTAGACAGTACCACTGGCCAGGGGGCAGGACAATATGGTTGAGCAAACCATTTTCGGGAATTAATTAGTCTGTAACATAAATTCTGTCCGCCGACACAGTCGCATCTATGAGCAGGTACATCACCGAGCCACAGATATGATAAAGGCTTGCAGTTGAAGTGCATGTGATTGCCAGATCACTGGTGGTGGGGCTGCTGCTAAGCCCCCTCTCACTGTCATTGATGAATTCCTAGCAAATACTGCCACCCAGGACAGCTCCCAGCAATCAATGATGCAGTATGTTTTGGATGTGGGCACCACTCCTGTGTCTCAACTGGAGCTTCCAGGTATGCTTTGTTAGATCATTATTTGAATATTGTATCATTCTGAAATATTTTCAATAGTTTCTATGTCTGTAACAGATATTTTTTGGGTAGGGGAATTTAAGATTGCTACTGTCTTAAGCTTATTTTGAAGTTGTCAGCCACCTTATTGTTGACATTTGCGTTACTGCAGACATCAATGAGTAAAAGTATTTTCCCCTGTTTTATTGGTAAGTGCGGTGCTGTTGTCATTACCTCTTCCTGTACTTATTTCACCCCCTGTTTTGCTGGTAACTGTGGTGCTGTGGCCATTACCTCTTCCTGTACTTATTTTAGGACCATTAGGAATGCAGAGACACAGGCCTCCTGCTAGTAAGCATAATACATTTATGTCAGTACTATAGATAAATTTCAAGATATCTGATAATGTGTCCTCTCAGGCCTGCTGCATGCAGTCTGTACTGCTGTAAAAGTGGCAACAGTGTAATTTGACTAGCATATATCGCAGCATAGTAGTGCAGGTATTAATGTATTCCTGTGTTTATTCCTTTTATCACAGGTGATCATGGACGTGGTTCTGTGGCCCCTGCACCACCTGATGTCATTGTCTTATCAGACTCTGATGATGATGGTGACCAAAGTGAGGCACAGCTGGGGGGTGCAGAGGCTGAATCTGATACAGAGATTGACATTCAGTGACCCCACCTCATTTTTCCTGTACACAACCAATACACCTTTTCATCCCCAGTCCACTAAGGTCACAGATATTGGTCAGGTGGAGGATGATGGTATTGACAAGGGAAGTGTGACTACTGTGGCATCAGGGCCTGTTGACTATGGCCATAGCCAAATTGTTGGTGAGGTGCCACACAGGAGGCTTGATAGGGCTGCTAGGAGGAGGCCTGATGTCCCTCCTCCACCTTGTGCAGGTGTCTCTTCAGTGTAACTCAACTTATGTTTAGAGCCATCACGGAGGTACAGGCATGTTCAGAAAGGCACTCCAGGCAAATCCACAGGGTTTCTGTGACTAAGCCACATCTAAAACCCTGTGGATTTGCCTGGAGTCACATCAGTGACTGCCTGCAACATATTGTTAATTCCATGGATTGGATTAATAACATGTTGGAGCAGGTGTGTATTTGATGGAGCGTGAAAAATCTGTCATGGAATGCACATTGTTTTTGATAGAACATCTTTTGGGAGGGGAATGTCAGCCATGTAGGTGTAGATCAGCAACCACATCTGCTTTGAGCCAAAGTAGCTGTGTCCAGCCATGCTCCCATAGTAGCAGTACTACCACTGCTCCATGAGGGAAAGTGCTGTCCACACCCAGATGTGACAAGCCATGGGTTCGTGGTCCTGGACATTTCTGTGAAGAGAGCATGTCCAGCAGACATCAGTCACCTTCAGGTAGTAGTCTTGCATCTGACCTTGGGCATGGAGGTGCCAGTGCAACTCCTGGCAGGGCTAGTTCTCATGGTCGAGGGTGACAATGATCAACTGTCAACTCTACCATGCACAGCTCACAGCTGTCCAACATACAAACATGTAGAGCTAACACTGAGCTTGATTGTATTTATGCAGACACGCACCAGTGTGACATTGATTGCACCTGCAAACACATGCACAAATGTTTCATGATTGATCTTGCCTGCTTCCATTGCTTACTCACACACACTCATACACCTTTTGTGTCAGCCTAGGCCTCCTGTAACCCAAAACAACACCATGTGCAAGTGGTGATAACTGTGCCATATCCCTGTTTTCTATCTTTTGTTTTCAGGGATAGTAAATCTATGTGTCTGATGCACAGAATGAATGTTTACATAAATGATGATTACATCTGTATGGCTGGTGTTGAACTGATGATTGCACCTGTCAGTTATATTGTACTTGGCCAGTTATAGCATCATCATTTCACTGCTTTGTAGTGGATGCTCTTATAAGGGTTGTGAAGTTAGCATGGACAGCCCATGTCCAGGTGAGAAGGAAAGACAATCCATGGCCAACATAAACAATTTCAAATCAAGTCATCCAGGCTGTGAATGAAAAGGGTCATGGAGGTGCTCTGCTTGACATGGTTTTGAAGCCTATTCTAGAGGAGTGGCAACCTATGGGAGCTGTATCTGTCTCTCCAGCATGTCCTATATATGTCAGTCTACATGGACAGACCTAGAACAGGTGACTGTAGTCCAATATGACATATGTATGGGCAGCATTTTCATCACAACTGGGTCAGAGATAGTTCTGTAAGGCATGCATAAGTCACCTCCATGCAGTCTATATCATACTGAGTACAGTGACAGGGACATCAGTCTGTCCATATAAGACACATGTTTGACACCATGATTTTTATAACTTAGAAATCTCTGAGGTCTGTCAAGTTTCTGAAGGTGTCTGTTTCAGTACAAAGCAAAGGGGAGCATTATATTCAAAAAATAGGCCTGAGGAGGGATGACTTTAGGGAATTTAGAACTTAATCTGATCATGCTGCAATGCCTTTGATAATCTGATGCGAGATGTAGAAAACCTTCCTCACCACAGTAGACACATGTTGGAGTCTACTTGTGTTCCCGGGTCTATCAATACAGAATTAGTGATTAGGGTATTCAGGTTTATGTCATAATAAGCTCATTGTTAATGCCAAAATAAATGATTATGCATTTATTTGAAGTATGTTGAACAGCACAGATTTGCCATCAATTATTAGTCTGTGTAAGCCCCTTTTGAACAGCGCTCATGTGGTTAGGTGATTCAATGATAGCACCTAAGCTGCATTCAACAAAAACTTGTCCAGCCACAGGCAATCTGTTGTGGTCTGGACTTCTGAAATGAACATGGCAAACATGAATGGCCACTGCACTGGCATGTGAAGTAACCCATGGGTGATGGTTCTGCTACTAGAGGTGAACTCTCACACTTTGAATGAGTGTTGTTGGTCTCAGCAGTGCAAGGCTTCAGTGTGTTCCACACATTTCAACCATCAGCTGTACTGGTAGGGACAAAAGACGAAGGACTATTTTACCAACAAGCAGAAGTCTGCAGGACAATTCCCTGAAAGTTATGCATGTATAAATCACCATAGATGAAGTCCAATACCATATCCTAGTAACCTATAGGTCACCCTCTATACCCCTACAATCCCATAGATCATACCTAGACCTGCTGGAAACACTCACCATTAAACCAAATACCCTAATCATGAGAAACTTTAACTACCTCTCTATAGACATATGCACTGCTTCTTACTCACAGGCACAGCAATTTCTGGACTTTATTAACACAAATACCCTTGACCAGATATTGTGCACACCCACCTGAGGTTCAAACATACTGGACCTGGGAAGTCAAGACTGGAGATACCACCTCCACTAAGAAACATATTTTTCTTAGAGGTAAAAGTTAATGTTTACAGATGACTACAAACTGGGAGCTATCATAGATTACCCCATGACACAAACATCTTACAAGAGGGTCTAACACAGGGAAATGACTCATACCAAAATCATGGACTGAAACTCAATGCCAAGAAATGCTTTATAGTGCCTTTTGGAAAAACTTCCACCCAAACTAATTACTCAACTGAAAGAGTTTACATGGTAGTAAGGGATCTGGAAATATATATATAGATAGTAATCTGGCCTTTGTCCAACATCTGGCCAAGGTATTAAGAAAATTAATTTTATGTCACCCAACTAATAAGTAAGTGGATGGTATCCAGGGCCAAGGAAGTCATAGATGCCACTTTATTTGGCCCTTATCAGATCCATCATTGAGTATAAAGTCCCCTTCAGTATGTACCTGACCAAACATATGCAACAGCTGGAACACCCAAAAAGGCTCCTTACCACAGGAATCCAGTTTATAAATACATTGTCCTATATGGGTCACCTAAAAATCCTATTCTACATTCTATCTCCTACAGGACAGACAATCTATGCGTGGCACAGAAGGCATCCTTAGAGCCAGCTCTGATGGACCATTTGCTCATCCACAAAATGAGCAGCATCAGAACCAGTAGATTCAAGGATTTAATTGTTTGTGACATAAATAAGACATGTTGGTGAGACAGATGTCTCAAAGGATCCCTGTGCTCTTGAACAGGCCACCCATCCACGGTAATCAGAGTCCATCCCTAACCTTATTTAAACCTAAACTTGACCAATGGATGGGAAATTGGAAATTAATCCTTGATCTGACCCACATGTCTCTGATAGACAGAGGCAGACTGTATTGCTGAAACTAACATACCGCCCACATAATCTCTAGAAACTTCCCAACATATCCCCTCTTAATAAAAGCCCATGATACATAAGGACACAATTGTGTTGGAATGCATGTCTAGGTTTATGAAGGCCCTGGTGGTCATTAGTCTAGTATATACCTATGAACCTATGACCCTATACATAACATATCATACCTCTCGACTGCCAAGATATTCTCAGACCATCTAGATTTCTGCCTCATATTTTTGGTCTGTTCCTCATAAAATTTGTAGCTTTTTTGAAAATCAGTGAGGATTAAAGTCACTAAATAATGACATGCAATAAGACTTCATATCCTTCAGTAAATGCATGGTAACACAAATCATTTTGCTCTTCCAACTTTCTAAGTTTATAAGAGACATATTTAAAATATGTCCCTATTTTTAGGCCTTTGTCCCCCAGTTATTTTAGACTTTGTCCAAATTTCTTCTGCTAAGAGGTTGAGAGAGGTATTACAGACACACACACACACACACACACACACACACACACACACACACACACACACACACTCACATATATGGTTTACTACCAAAATTTTGAGCAATACACCGTCGAATCTACTTCCATGAAGTCCAAACTCTGAATGCTGAAAAAGTTGAGCACCGATATTCTGGTCCGCAAGATCTCACCCTCTTCTTGACTCATGTTAGCAATAATTTTTTTGGTGTGGAACAGTCAGAAATGTCAATTTTTTTCAGCATTTGGACAAATTAACACTACGGATTTTGTGTGAATATTTCGATGATGTTCATAAACGGTGAAGAAGTCATTCAACATTTTGATAGCAAATATATATATGTATATATATATATATATATAGATATCTCAATAAAGAAATTTCTTGCAAAATCCCATAAAGGCCTGGTACTGCCCCAGTAAAACAAATCATATTTTTTTAAATTGCTTGCTTGTATTTAATTCTGTAAAGGGAAGGCAACAGTGTCCCTCTTATAAACTTAGAAACCATTCGGAAACCATTTATATTCATTTCTTAAAATTACCTGACTTTACACATATTATTACTTTTATCCATTTTCCCTTTTGAGCAGAATATAGAAATATTTAAGATATCTATGTTTAGTTTAACTCTTATTCCTGAGTCTTCTTTCATATTTTTCAAGAAACCATTTTTATCTTTTCTTTGGTGACCAAAAATTCCAGTCCTCTTCACTGTCAAGCAATAGTCTTGAAATCAAAGCATAATCGATTTTAATTACAATAAGATAACTTGCTTCGAACATACTGGAAATACAGAGATATTTTCCTGATCTTTACAGTTTTTGCAGTTATTTAGCATTCAGCAAAATAATCTCTTCATTAGTTCTTTTGTGCCCTCAGTCTCCTTTAGTGTGCATACTTTCTTTTAAGTAATTTAATATATGATATAAATATGATCTGACTGCCTCTGTACTTCTTTGTTTTGGTTATACTTGTGATTCATTAACATTTTGTCCACATCTGAACCAAACTAACCCAACTGATCCTGTTAACATGATGAGTAGAAGTGTTAAGGAAATATGCATGCAACCAAGGTATATAGCAGAAGATGTAATTTCAACTTGAGCCCCCAGCACAGGCTCATGGCCACATTGCGTCAAGCAACTGTATGCAATATGAGTGTGCAAGGTGTAAACAAAGAAGTATGCATGACAAAATAACTGCAGGCTGGTGCATGCACTGAGCAGTATAGTACAACTAAATCAAGACTACATGAGCAAGGGAAGCCTGGGGACAAACAGGCAAGGAAGGGTGATGGTGTACAGTTATCATGGCGATGTTGGACATTACTGGCAATTTGATTTGCATAAACAGTCATGAAATGTTCAGCATGAAGAACAGTTGTAAGAAAATACAGCCACTTATATTTTGAATTACAGATGGATGCACCTTTCAATCTGCCAATACAAGAAAACTGGATAAATGCACAAATAATGTGGATACAAAGGCAAAAACTTGTAAATAATGCTGCTGTACATTGGAAACAGTTGTTGCTGTTGTTGTAGCATGCATGCTCTGATGGGTATGCAGTCAGACATGGGAAAGGTCAGTCATTATTGATTGCAGTCCTCAAGGATATCCCAGGCAGGTGCAAACATCAAGAGGAACAGCATATAACTTTTTTATGATGCTTAAAGTAGACAAGCTGCAAAAATCATAACAGGTGACAATTATGTACATGTCTGATATTATATATGTTTGTTAACCTGTACTGAGATGCAACAACATGTACATCCCTAACAATAGATGGTGACCTATTCACTTGTAATACAGCATACAGGTAGGTTAGAAATGTAAGCTGTATTGGCTTGAAATGGGTCAATGCAGCACTGCAATCCACATGCACTGCAGCTGTGTTGTAATACTAATGAGACACTGCAGTCATCATAGTGCAAGTAGTCATGAGAACACAATCAGTGAAATCTCTCCCATGTGCAGGCTGATTGCAATAAAACAGAGCAAGTAACAGACCTGAAGGGCAGTGAATTCAGAAGTACCACACGACAAATTTACCATGCATACACCTTAACAAGTATAGTAAGTGACATAGTCATGATGCAAGTCCCCCAAAACACAGTAGTCATCCTTGCAGATTGCACAAATGACTTAGACTGCTGTTATTGTCAAATATCACAAAATGGTCATCACGATAATGACTTTTGACTCCACAGAAATAAATTATGTTAAGATAAGACAGGATTGCCAGAACTGTTGGAAATGTAACACATGACACCAGTAAAAGAGAAAAAATATGGAAGACATTTAACCCCTGCCAATGTTAATAACAGTTTTTAGACCACTGCAGTAGCAGGGCATACAAAAGAAACTCTAGAAGCAGAAGTAAATATGATAACACATTGCTAAGATATGGAGCAGTTGCTATCAGGCAAGCAAACTGCACACGTGTTTGAACCCATGCCTCTGTTAAATTATATATCCCTAACTATAAGATAATAGTAAGGCATGCTCACAGACTGTTCAAGAAAGAGGTATCTGCCAAATACATTTCAGGGGAAGAGAATTCCTGATATCAGGTAAACAAACAAAATGTGCTTATCTCTTTTCAATATCAGTACCTCTGACATTGATAATGGAAAATCATGGAAATGACAAGTGACAGTGTTCAGATGGGGTGTGAATGTGCAACAGACATGTACAGTTACAACTAATGCAGTGGAATGTAAAATATGCAGGGAAAATATGCATAAAACATGGGGGGAGTAAAAGCCAATAACTAATGTATGATGTCAGCGAGGCATAGAATCTGTTAGATATAGCAAGTCAATACTGATTTAAACTTGCATGGCATTACTTCTGTATAAAAATAAAAGTTGTCAGTATTCCACAGGTGAGATCAGCATGAATTCAAACCCTGCCAGACTAATTCATGTTCACATGAGTTGTGAACTAGCTAATGAGACCACAGAACAAGTTATTCAACTCTTGTCATAAATTACACACATGGAGACAGGTCATCGGTAGTTTGTGCATGAATTAATACGGCCGTGGTTAAAAGTAAGCAAAACATATACGGGAGAAAGCATCCCACCCTGTCAAAGTGTTATATCCAAGTAAAATTTAGCATAACACATCTGTGCAATAAGTCATTATTGTCTATCACCAATTGTTTTATATAATACTACTACGTATAGCAGATGTGATTCGAAAATTGCCTATCTATATCATGGTCACATGACACGTGTATTAGCTACTGACACCACAGAACTATCTGTACAACAGTTATGAGAATCTAGACATTTGTAGGGAAAGTGACTAAATGATGGAAGACAGGAGAAGGAGAATGAGAGATGTACAGCTCGCAACAGTAATTATTGCATCACAGTCCTGAATATACCTTATAGACAATCTGAACATCATATCAGGGTTACAGTCATAGTTGTGATAGTTGACATGATTAATGACTGCACAAGACTATATCATTATTAATGCCTGCTGCACATTGAAACTAATCTCCTCTGAGGGAAAGTAAGCAAAACTATGAGTATGAAGACAAATTTCCAGAATTCTTTACCATAGAAGGAGAAATGAGAATTGCTATTTCCCACTGCTGAATAGTGATGCTGTTTTGTGCTAACAGTCACTCAATGAAATGTACAAATAACATACATTATGAAAATGTCCATTCTTACAAGGAAGTATAGCACTTAGGGAATTAACATCCACCATCAATTAAAACACAATAAGTACAGATGTCACCAGTTTCCTTTTTTTATATACTCGTAAGACACACACACTCTGCCAGAAATGAATACCTGCATACCTAGCTCAATATTGCTTAGACATGGACACTGACTGCTGTTGCCATAGAAGAAGTTATGTCATAGCTGTCAGAAAGCATACAGCTGAAGGCAGTATAATAAATGTATGGAAGAATGAGGAATGTGCTAGGTAAAACAGACACAGGTAATGTGTGGATAAAAATTTACAACATACCATACTGATAATTCCAACATCACATCAGGAGTAGATCTGGCCTATTATAATCATAATAATAAGAAATTCCTCACACTAATATCACTATTACTTCCTCACACTAATATCACTATTACTTTCTGTTGTGCAGTGAGGCTAAGCACATTAGTGCAAAGAGCAGCCTATGAAAGTGGCCAAAGCCAAATTCTGATCGGAAGTATCAGGCAACATTACTTACGTTTTTTTGATCCCAAACATCATGCAACACCGACAGTAGGAAGACTACTTTATTGTATTATTTGGCAATGTTATGGCATGTCTAGAAAGTTATGCACATGTTACTTCACAAATCATTCTGTTAAGGAATGGATGCTAAATAGACATTACTGGAATGGAAGTGGTGATGGACCAACTGATATGTTCCAAAATAATGGTTCAAGTGAAGTCACAAAGGGATTTGGCCAATTGTGTCGGACAACTCACAGGTGAAAGAAGCATGCAGACTGGAAATCCTAAAGGTGATGTTAGAGGAATTAACCAGGATGGGGTTGGGAGACAGTAACAGCTGTTACACATTGGAGTGGAACCCTTGCATTTCTGATTGTTATACCCCACATTACCGCATTATGAACTGTTGCCATTGAGTCTTGTGTTTATATGTGCAGCAGTGACAATTCTCTGTTACATGTGTGCAATGTGCAAGATAGTAACAAGGCATGCATGCAAATGATATAACAATTGCATGCATCGATATCAGCCTGCAAATATTATCATCATTATTATACAGAACTTAGGTCCAAGAGCCATCTACGAGCACTGGTTCCAGTAACAGAGATTCCTATGCCCTATCTCCAGCCCAAGCATCCAATTCTGCCTTAAAGTCATCCAGCCCATTAAGGGTTCTTATGCAAACTAGTAAGTTGTTCCAAACATGAATCATCTTAACAGACATGTCAGAATATCTAACACAGCTTGTTCCAATTTTACAGACAAATTTCAAATTATTGGGTTTCAGAGTTGTTGTATTATTATGAATTATTAGATCAAACATAATTTGCAAACTGTTATCTAAAAAAGTTTTGTATGCCAACATAAACTTCTCCTACAAATATTCATAATTTATGGAAAATAAGTTAAGGTACTTGCATCGATAAAACTAGTTCAGATGACTGACCTGAAGTATTCTTTTAGAGAATCTCTTTTGAACTCACTCCTGACTGTGCAGCTGTGAGGTTGAATAAACAAAAATGTAATGTACTCAATAATTGGACTTATATAAATTTTAAACACGTCAGTTACAAAATGTCCATCTCTAGTTATAGATTCTGTAACAGAAATCACATCTGCTTAGCTGATTTTGTGGCGACATTAATAGAATGCATTTTAAAAGTCAGATTGCAGGAATAATTACCCAGATCTTGCTAGGTGTCAACCTCTTGGAGCACATGTGAAGATAAATAAATAGCTGATTTTAAGATTTTGTTTGAGAAGTACACTCATTTTCATTTGCCCAAACAAAAGGTGCAACCAATGTCTGCAAACCAGTTGTTCAGTCTGCCAAGATAAATATTTAATTGCTTAATGTCATTATTATTCTGGATAATGAAGCCAGTCTTACAATCATTAGCATATTTATAGAACCAAAATCTAGTATCCGTCAGCATAGTTGATAAAGCAATATTCAACAAAAATGGATGCAGAACTGATCCTTGAGCATGCCTCTCAACCTGTTAGAGTAAGAAATCTGGACAAAGCCATAAATAATGGGGGGACAAAGGCCCAAAGATAGGACAATATTGGTCTTATAAACTTACAAGGTAGACAGAACAACAGGTTTTGCATTAGCATAACTTTTCTGACGGGTATGGAGTCTGAAACTCAAATGTCTGTCAATATTTCCTGACTTAAATCTTCAATGATTTGCCAGTGATTTGCTAGAAAAGCACAATTTTATGAAAATGGGCCAAACGTATGAGTCAATTATCTGTACATTCTGCAAAAATCTTTACAGTTGACAGGTATGTCCCTGAGGTACACTAAAAGCAACAGATAAATCGTCAGATAGACATCATTTATCTTAACTCTCTGTTTCCTGTTGGTTAGCCACCTTGTTGTCCATCTGATCAAATAGATATTTATATCCGAGTCCATCAAACAAGATCTTATTGTCGAGTGATTTAAACTGTCAAATACCTTTGCTAGGTCCCAATAGATAACTTCAGGAGATAAACCTTTATCCAAAGCTAAAGAAACCTGGTCATAGAAACCGACCAGATTATACAAGGTAGATCTAGTGGAAACAAATCCATAATGGTTTATATCCCTACTATCTAAGCTTGTGCTATAGTACCGCTGTGGTGCAGAGGTTAGCATTGTCACCTCACAGCAAGAGGTTCTCCCGTTCGATTTTCGGCTGGAGTGCCTTTTCTGTGGAGTCTGCATGTTCTCTCCGTGGTTGATGATGTTTAAAGACATGCAGGTAAGTGTGTGCATGAATGGATGCACCTTCTTTGAAGGTTGGGCATCGGGCTGCCAACTCGGCACCGTAAAAATCCACTACCAGTCATAAGTGGACTAGAGTTCCGCTGTGGCGACTCCTAACTGGGAAAAGCTGAAAGAAAGTTTAAAATCTAAGCTTGGGCTAGTTGTGTTTACCAGATTTATAGGAAACCTTTCACAAGTCTTACATAATTTAGATGTCAAGCTTATTGGTCTGTAGTTCTTAATAATGTCTTATTCCCCTTTTTTCTGGATAGGTATAATGCAACAGAATTTCTATGATATGGGTGCAAGCCTACTAAACAACAATTTGTTAAATATAGCATATAGAATATTAACTATTTTTTTTTCATTCTAACCAACAAGTAACATGGGATTAGATCCACTCCCATAGATAATGCATTCTTTATTTTGTTCAGTGCCCTAAGGATTATAGACTTGGAGCTCTCTGGACAAACATCTGAAACTGGTGTTAAATCATAATCCCTACAACAGTTGTCAACTGGATTAGATTAACAAAGAAGCTGTCAAATTCATTAACTATGATGTCCATATTATATATCGCCTTATTCTCTAAGGTGACATGTGAAAGAGAAAATGTGTTCTTGTTAATTGAACTAATATAGTTGTAAAAACATTTTTTGTTTCTAAAATTGTTGATTAACTTGAGCTCATATTTCTTCTTAGCATTCTTTATCTCATGCTTTAAGCATTTGCTAATATAGTTTAGTTTTCTCCTGTTGACATATTTATCAAAGTTACTGGCAAATATATAAGATCTATTCTTTTTCCTATAAATCTATTGATTCAGACCACCATGTTACACTGTATGGTGCTGTTAACTTCCAGTCAGTAGGTCCTGACCTAGGGCTTAGGATAGTCTTTAATACTGAATAATCAAATTTATGAGTTGATATAACAGTTTCCCAATTAGTCTCAACATGTTGGTTATTTAAGACTCTGAAATCAATAAAATTATGGTTGTTCCCATGTTTCCTGTATACTGTTTTAGATGACAAGGAAAGAATAAACACAATGACATTGTTGTCTGATCTACCTAATGGCTATATTATGTCTAAATAGTTGATAATATCAGCTTTGCTAGAGGCTACAATATCCAAAATGTTCCTCCCCTTGTGCAGTTACGTACCAATTGAAGTAAACCAAAATATGATATGAAAAATTCCTCCTCATAAGTTCAAGTAGCTGTTAGAGAAAACCAATCTATGGTGGGATAGTTTTAAGTCCCCAAGAAGAATAACACTTGATGTTGTTCACTAAACAGTTACCGAATTGGATAAAAGGTTCCAGTGTTTGTCACTGCTCATATTAGGTGTTCTGTAGCTTTTGCATCTGTGTTGTTATTTGAGCTACAATTAATTCATTTCATCATTATATGTAGTAATTTAGATGGAAATGAGTTATGTATCCACAGAGTAATACCTCCCTTCTCTTTAGTTCTTAAACATTCATATTCAGTAAATTTGTCATGTCTTAATTGGGAAGAATTCCGAGACTCAGTAATTTGATCATTTTCTAAATAAATGAGACCTATCAGCTCAAACAATTTCTTAGAAACTTCTGACATTGCAATAAAACATTGTACGCCACTGATTACTGATATTTTAGTTTGTTATGCACATCAAGCTTTTTTCCCTTTTGTAAAAAATGCTTGAGTGCTGCAGAGATTTTATTTGCTACATATGCAGCACCATAGCTGCTTAAATTGAACATATCTCTAGAGAACATCCTGTAATCCAAAACGCAATAGAAAAAATATGCTCTTTGAAACACATTGTGACACAAGGAAGGAAAATATGAGAAAACTCTAACCCTCACTTACATATAGCAGAGCACTGGGTGGATTGGAAGTAGATTTTCACATCAGGTAAGCAATAAGCCAATTAAGCATATATAAGTAACAGAGGCCACTTACACTACTTCCATCCTGTCAGAATCGCTTCCTCATCCACAGCGCTGCAAAGCTTAGTTATGCAACCAAATACCTTGAACTCAAAAACAAGGCTAAGGAATAAGTTAAGACTGCCAAACAAAATTACTACATTTCCCTACAAAGAAAATTTAGTAACAACCCACAAAAATTCTGGGCCACAGTTAACATCCTCTAACCTGGTAAAGCACCAACTCCACCATCCAATATAGTCGGGTCAAATACACATATAGCCTCCACTTTCAACAACTACTTTACTACTTCTATTCTTAAACTAATAAACAATACTGACCCCAACAATCTCCTCCAAGTTCCCATACAACAGTCTAAGTCTACCCCCTTCTCACTTAAACCAGTACCAATATATAGTATCCAAAAACTCTTAGCAAAACTCAAACCTACCACACTTGCTGCTGACAATCTCCCAGCCAAATACCTCCAAATAGCATCTGCAACCATTGCCTACCCGATCACACAACTAATAAACAGATCTATCACCGAACACACTGCTCCAACATTGTGGAAAACCTCCTACATCATCCCTGTCCACAAAGGAGGTTCATCCACCGACCTCTCCAATTATTGACCCATTGCTATCCTCTCACCAGTATCCAAAATCCTAGAAAGATGTATTCACCATCAACTCCTCAACCACCTTCTCTCTAACAACCTCCTATCTAACTCCCAACATGGCTTCTGCCCATCCCACCACTACCACTCTAATTAACTTCACCAGCATAATAAACACATACAGAAACCAGGGTAATCTTGTCTTGGCCACCTTTATAAACTTATCCAAAGCCTTCGATATAGTTTCCCACAATAAACTCTTAATCTGCCTCACCAATCTCAACCTTGATAGCCCCTTCATACAGTGCTTTAAAAGCTATCTGGACAATCGCCATCAATCTGTCAAATCGACTAACTGCCTATCCCCCCCCCCCATTACCAGTCACAGCTGGTGTATCCCAAGGCTCTATTCTAGGCCCCCTCCTGTTCAACATCTATACAAATCAACTCCACTCAGGAAATACAGGTGCCCAAGTTGTCCAATATGCTGACGATACATCCCTAATATGCTCCGCATGCAACATTAAACTTCTACAACAAAAAAAAAATAAAAATCCTTCACTGACATAGAATATTGGCTCAATAATTCCCAACTAATATTAAACCCAAAGAAAACACAGCTTATGCTGTTCCAACCTACCAAAACTCAGGATGTTACCTTTTCCATATCCTCATGTAATAGGACTCTCATCACCCCAGTACCAGAAGCTAAGTTACTTGGATTCACCATTGACCAACAGCTAAAGTACAACAAACACATATCCATCACTGTTGCCAAAGTCCACATAAAACTAGGGACCCTATATCGCTGCAAACGATACCTAACTTCAGAAGCTAGAATCACCATAGCCAGACCCTATCTGCTAGCTACTATCTTATATGCATGCCCAATACTAACAAACCTAAATAAAACTGACCTGAACAAACTCTCCATGTGCTATAATAAAATCACCAGATTTGCTGCCAACACCAGATCACAGTCTCATCATTGCCAATCCCTGAACAAACTGCACTGGCTAGAATTCCCAAATATACTACAATACCACCAACTCAAACTGGCACACCAAATACTATACTAACAAATGTTAAATAAATAAATAAATGCATTTTTTCTGTTAGATTTTGATGCTTGATGCCAAGTGTCTCACCAATGCTGAATACAGAAATAGATATTTCTGTTAATTAGCCATTTATGGCTATGTTTGTGGTGTATGCATTTATTTTTATTTGATCATACTATAAATGTGATATAGGGAAGACATGACAGAGATGAAAATAGGGAGCAAATATAGAGAACAACACTGGAGGAGTAATTAAGGAATGAGCAGAATGGTGGGATAAAATCATATCAATCTATTTCTTCTCAAGGTAAGAGTGTATATATGTTCAAAGAATTTGGGAAATTTGGATACTCACATCATAAATGATGCGTAGTAACAACTTAATAATGCCATGTGACCAATTTGACCAAATTAGGTATATAAAATCCATTCTTGGCCCTATGCTCTTCAATATCTTCATTAATGATTTCCATGCAGCCATTCCTAACACTAAGGTAGTACAATATGCAGATGACTCAACTTTAGTTTGCTCTGCATCAAACCTCCCTGAGCTCCAAACAAAAACTCAAACTGCCTTCTCAACTACTGAGAACTTGATGCTCCAAATCACCTATCTTTGAATGCCAACAAATCAAAGATCCTTCTATTCTCTCCCTCAAAATCTATCTGCCTAGAAAAAACCTCTTTCAAGATTACAAGCCTTGCCAACTCCACTATAGAAGTTGTTCCTTTTGCTAAACTTCTTGGAGTTAGTATTGATGAACACCTAAAATTTGATACCCATATTCAGCTTAATATAAAGAAAACCCATCAGAAACTTGGCATGCTGTACAGAAACTCCCACTTCCTTTCCCCCTCAACAAGACAGACCCTCTCCACTACCTTGTTACTACCTTCACAAATGTATGGCGCTCCCCTACTAACCAACCTATCTTCCTCCATCTCTTCTAAACTAGAATTCTGTTACAATAAAATCTCAAAGTTTGCACCACTTCCAAATACTCCACTCACCACTGTAAACCTCTCCACCAGCTACAATGGCTAGAACTCCCAAACTACCTTGACTACCTCCAACTCATCACCACTCACAAGCTTATTCTCAAACCAACTATATGCCCAGCACTAACAAACATCTTAACATTATACACCCCAAACAGAACTCTAACATCTACCCACCCAAAATCTAATCTCTGTTTATAACCCAAACCATCCCGCTGGTCGGCTTCTCCTATCCTTTTCCATCACCAAAAAAATGGAATTCTCTCCCTCCATCTCTAAGAATTTCTGAGAACTCTAAATACTTCAAAACCCAGCTGCATTCTTACCTCTCCCAAAAATGGAAATGCAATTGCACTCCACCTACCTAATGGGTCTATATTAGAACACTGAAGTTTCAAAACTTCGAATGTTCTAATATCGACCCCTATTCAGCGAAAGCTGAAAACATTGAACATACAGAACAGCAATTTTTTTTCCTAGGGAAAAAATTTGCTATTCCAAAACACATACACACAACACAAGCACACCAAACAAACAGCAATCCACACACGTACACCTAAAATCATACACCTAACCCTACACTAAACTATACACATACCACTAGCTATCCACTTACCTTAACCCAAACCCTAACCCTAATGTCCATCACTAATGCACACTCACCTTACCCACACCATAACCTTATCTCACCTACCCCACCCTAACCCACACGTCCACATGATCACACACTTAACCTGACCTGCACCCTAACTCACCTAACCCACCCTAACTCTCATGTCCACACAATTGCACACATACCTAACCCACACCCTAACTAACCTAAACCACACTCAATTACACACTTACCTGAACCCAACCCATAACTTTCCACCACAGCACTGAAAATACCGAAGCAACAGAAATGGACAACCAAACTCTTTCCGTAGGAAAAAATTTGGTTTTCTGTTACTTCAATATTTTCAGCTTTCGCTGAATAGGGGTCGATATTAGAACATTTGAAGTTTTGAAACTTCGATGTTCTAATATAGACCCCTTCCTAACCTGCTTAATACATAAATACTTTATAACACACAGAGTTTGTTCTTCCTTACACACTATTGATTAACCCTATGTACTGCCTTCATGCTAATGCTACCTCTATACCACTCTCAGAGGATTTAAACCTCTGTATTAATTTAACTCATGCTAATATTCATGCATAAAGAACTCATCCATGCTAATGTTACTTCTATATCATTCTCAGATGATTTAAACCTCTGTATTAATTTAACCTAGTACTACTGTTCACAACCACTAAACATGTAAATATGCTTTACATCCCTCTCCAAGCTGCCGTTTAACTTTTGTTTAGTTTTTGCTATTTTGTATGTAAAATTTGCTTAGTTTGCTTCTGTTTCCACTCTGTATTGTACTTCATATTATGGAGCTTGTACTATGTACTATGAGAACTTTTAGAACTTTTCTCCCTTGGCCACCACTGAAAATGGGCTATTTCAGCCCAGTGGATCTTCCTGGTCATCAAACTGGAAATAAATAAATAAATAAAATGCATGTGTAGGTGAAGTGCAGAGTTAGGTATGGGAGTTATGTTTTACAGCAAAGGTGGCCCTTTTTTCATATGAAGAGAGAGGAACACTGGGGAACATACTTGCTGATAAATGGGGTAGGTATGGAGGGAAGGTTATGTAGAGCAGAAATGCAGGGCATACAGGACAGGCAAGGATCATGACATACACGAGAGGGAGGGGAACACCATGACTGGGGTAAGATATGGTTTGTCAGAGGTGCCTCCCTGTCTGGCATGAATTTAGTTCTCACTCTTATTTGAATCCTGCTGTCCCATTCGATACAAAGGTGTCTAAATATGCTATCCCTGTCGTGCTACTACTATGGGAGAATTTTAAATAACTACTGATGTCATTCAAATACTTCACAAATGCATCTACTTCACTTGTTGTACCATCCCATAAAATAAAAATATCATCCAAAAACCTAGTGTAGCATATACATTTGCTAGCATATTGTCTATCCAAAATATATTCGCTTTCCCAATCTAGTTACTAGTTAGTTTTTGAATGACATCAGTAGTTATTTAAAATTCACCCATAGTAGTATCATGACAGGGATAGCATATTTAGATACCTTTATATCAAATCGGACAGCAGGATTCAAATCCAGAATATATAGAAAAGAAACCTTTAGCAACTCATATCTAGAATATACTAGTTGTCGCCCAGCAAGTCAAAAAAAGAGCATTATTAAGGGTGAGTGCATAAGAGCTGTGAGAATGACATCTGATTTTAATGAAATGAAGAAAGAGTTAGATCATATAGGAATATTATTTGGGGAAAGGGTTTACCCCAGATGTTTAATTAATGATGTCACTCAATATATACTGAGAGAATGGGGGAAAAATACAAACCACTTCTTGGTACTCGGTTGGAGAAAAACAGGGGAGAATATTTGAAGGAAAATTGATACATTAGGGCTTGTGTAGTGGAGTGCAGTCCATACGCTGAGGAGATAAAGAAAATAATGAGACAAAACTGGAACATTCTAAGAAGCGATAACTTGGTTTACAGTAAAGTGGGCACAGGGCCCATGTATGTTTACAAGACTGGGTCTAACCTAAAAAATAGGTATGAGAGGGGAAAAGGTAGAATAAAGGGTGACACTGGAGATGGGCACACCAAAAATGTGGGCAGTGTCAGCAGTGTAAGGAGATTATAGAAGAGAAAATAATTACATTAGGGGACGTCAACCACACTAGAGTAAGGTTTAAGAAAGGGAGTTGTTTATCCCAACATGTCATATACTTGGCCAAGTGTATGGCAAGTCTGAGTTATTATGTGGGGAAGATGGACAGACAGCTGAGGGACAAGGTATATGATCATACCTACTGTATAAGGAAAAATGATAAAAACAAAGCTTTGTGTAGACATACTTAAATATGATGCAAGCCACGTGTTTAAGTTTGGGATTTTAGAACAGGTAAAGGTGGATTTAATGGGAGAAAATGTTAAGGTCAAATTAGCAGAAAAAGAGGTCAAATGGCAACTCAGGCTTAATGCATCCACAGAATCTAGGTTGAATGAACATATTTCCACTAAACCAATCTTGGATACAAGGATATGAATGACATGTTGTAGTAGGGTATATGTACACAAGGATATGAATGACATGTTGCAAAAGGGTATATGTACACAAGGATATGAATGACATGTAGTAGGTATATGTACACAAGGATATGAATGACATGTAGTAGGTATATGTACACAAGGATATGAATGACATGTTGCAGTAGGTATATGTACGCAAGGATATGAATGACATGTTGTAGTAGGTATATGTACGTAAGGATATGAATGACATGTTGTAGTAGGTATATGTACGGAAGGATATGAATGACATGTTGCAGTAGGGTATATGTACGCAAGGATATGAATGACGTTGCAGTAGGGTATATGTACGCAAGGATATGAATGGCATGTTGCAGTAGGGTATATGTACACAAGGATATGAATGACATGTTGCAATAGGGTATATGTACACAAGGATATAAATGACATGTAGTAGGTATATGTACACAAGGATATGAATGACATGTAGTAGGTATATGTACACAAGGATATGAATGACATGTTGCAGTAGGTATATGTACGCAAGGATATGAATGACATGTTGTAGTAGGTATATGTACGTAAGAATATGAATGACATGTTGTAGTAGGTATATGTACGCAAGGATATGAATGACATGTTGCAGTAGGGTATATGTACGCAAGGATATGAATGACGTTGCAGTAGGGTATATGTACGCAAGGATATGAATGACATGTTGCAGTAGGGTATATGTATGCAAGGATATGAATGACATGTAGTAGGTATATGTACACAAGGATATGAATGACATGTAGTAGGTATATGTACACAAGGATATGAATGACATGTTGTAGTAGGTATATGTACGCAAGGATATGAATGACATGTTGCAGTAGGGTATATGTACGCAAGGATATGAATGACATGTTGCAGTAGGTAAAAGTATGCAAGTATATGAATGACATGTTGCAGTAGGGTATATGTACGTAAGTATATGAATGACATGTTATAGTAGGTATATGTACACAAGGATATGAATGACATGTTGCAGTAGGTATATGTACACAAGGATATGAATGACATGTTGCAGTAGGTATATGTACACAAGGATATGAATGACATGTTGCAGTAGGTATATGTACACACGGATATGAATGACATGTTGCAGTAGGGTATATGTACGTAAGGATATGAATGACATGTTGTAGTAGGTATATGTACACAAGGATATGAATGACATGTTGCAGTAGGGTATATGTACGTAAGGATATGAATGACATGTTGTAGTCGGTATATATACACAAGGATATGAATGACATGTTGTAGTTGGATGTAAGGATATGAATGACATGTTGTAGTAGGTATATGTACACAAGGATATGAATGACATGTTGCAGTAGGTATATGTACACAAGGATATGAATGACATGTTGCAGTAGGTATATGTACGCAAGGATATGAATGACATGTTGTAGTAGGTATATGTACACAAGGATATGAATGACATGTTGCAGTAGGTAAAAGTATGTAAGGATATGAATGACATGTTGCAGTAGGGTATATGTACGTAAGGATATGAATGACATGTTGTAGTAGGTATATGTACACAAGGATATGAATGACATGTTGCAGTAGGTATATGTACACAAGGATATGAATGACATGGTGCAGTAGGGTATATGTACGTAAGGATATGAATGACATGTTATAGTAGGTATATATACACAAGGATATGAATGACATATTGTAGTAGGTATATGTACGTAAGGATATGAATGACATGTTGTAGTAGGGTATATGTATGCAAGGATATGAATGACATGTTGTAGTAGGGTATATGTACGTAAGGATAGGAATGATATGTTGTAGTAGGGTATATGTACGTAAGGATATGAATGACATGTTGTAGTTGGATGTAAGGATATGAATGACATGTTGTAGTTGGATGTAAGGATATGAATGACATGTTGCAGTTGGATGCAAGGATATGAATGGAATGTTGTAGTTGGATGTAAGGATATGAATGACATGTTGTAGTAGGTATATGTACACAAGGATATGAATGACATGTTGTAGTAGGTATATGTACACAAGGATATGAATGACATGTTGTAGTAGGTATATGTACACAAGGATATGAATGACATGTAGTAGGTATATGTACACAAGGATATGAATGACATGTTGTAGTAGGTATATGTACGCAAGGATATGAATGACATGTTGCAGTAGGGTATATGTACGCAAGGATATGAATGACATGTTGCAGTAGGTAAAAGTATGCAAGGATATGAATGACATGTTGCAGTAGGGTATATGTACGTAAGGATATGAATGACATGTTGTAGTAGGTATATGTACACAAGGGTATGAATGACATGTTGCAGTAGGTATAAGTACGCACAGAATAAAGTTAGAAATAAGGGAATAGAAAAATAAAAAATGAAAGTTTGTGCAATAAGAAAGGAGGCAACATGTCAGGTTATAATGTCTAAATAACTAAAGTGTAATATTGAGTGTTATTTATGTGTTCTTATACTATATAACAAAAGTGCAATATTGCATTCTAAAGAAGTACATATATTTTTTAACATAGCACAAATTATTTAAAAAATAATAAATCTGTTTTTATACCAAAATGTGATATACATATACGCATGCGATTGTTTTACAGGTATATTTAGAAACTGTATTGTAACAGGGTGTAATACAAAACTGTGTAGGTTGAATGAGCAGAATTAATGAATAATCATAAGGTTATGTTTTATTCATGTGAAGGTCAATTGATTGAGCATTCCCATTAGATCTTGATTTTTTTGAAAATGCATTATATAGGGGTGGAGAAACACATATTTCATTGTTCTGATGAAGTCTGCAGTCAGCAGATGAAAGCACTTAACCTGTGTGTAAAATAGTTTTAACCCTCAGGAGTTCATTTTTATTTGTTTTATTTGTTTTCTATTAAAAGTGATTTTTGAAAGTAAGCATTTGCAGTGAGCTATGGTCCTTCTTAGTGTATATTTGGTATATATTTTTGGTTATTTTGTCGCATATAAGCTTACAACTTGGTATTTAATATATAAAAGAGTCGATGAATATATATTCCTTTTTTTGCATATCTCAGTGTGGTAGATCAACAACCAAACAGTCCTAGATGAGGAGCCTCTTCAGAACAAAATCAAATGTATCAAGAGCAGATGAGGCTCGCCACAGCAAAAATATAAAAACACGTTTAATCACTGCAGTATAGAGTAAGCACTTTCACGTCTATATAACACTTCTTCAGACTTTAACAACTGCACTGAGCCACAATTCATTTAAATAGTATTACATACAAATATGGACCAATCATAATCAACTTGATTACATCACATAGTATCTCATTAAAATATGTTAAAAACACAAAACAGAAATGTATATTTATAAAAATATATATAACACCTAAGACATTCTATTAACTACAACATGTACACATAAGTATGCAAATTTAATATAAATATAAATATAAATAGGGACGTACTACTAGAAAAGTTTTTTTTTTAAAAACAAAATCACCCCTATAGCATCTAAGACATTCTATAGACTAAAACATATGTATTTGTAAATCTGTGAATTTAATGTAAATGGGGATGTGCTGCTAGAAAAGATTTTAAAGTCACCTTCTCATTGAGTCCATGTCCCTTGTGGCCCTGAAGTTTAAGTATCCACCTGTTCTCACATTCCTCAGTATGATTCCTGATATCACCTAGTCTCTCAGTTTTCTTGACCAGTTCTAAAACACTGAATTTAAACTTGTGTAGCGGCCCTACATCCAGGACATGTCGAGCTAATGCATTGTGATCATTCTCTCTGTTGATCGCAAATGCATGTTCTCTGACACACTCTCGGAGACTCCTATTTGTTTTTCCTATATGAAAAGACCAGCATGTCTGACAGACAGCCAAATATACTAAATCTCTAGATTTACAGTCAGCGTAGAAATTGAATCTATATTCATAGCCTGTATCTGGATGTATAAAGCAACTGCTACCAGACATTTAAAGACATTGGTTGCACCCTCTGCAAGGGAAGGTGCGTTTCCTGCTAGGCAGAACTGATCCCTTCATATTATTTTCATAACACAACAATCTCTTCAATGATTTTGTGTTTTTATACGAAACACTGGGTCTTGATCCCACTATCTCAGCAATCCTGTCATCAGTGGTTAAAATACCCCAATTTTTACTAATGACATCTTTAATCTTTAAATTCTTATTGGAATAGGGGATTATCATCCTATTTACATTAGCTCGTTGCTCACTGTTGTTAACACTATCAGTATTGCCTTGGTTCTTGTACAGGAAGGGTTTGCCTTTTCCTTTTCTTATAGACGTATTCACTTGATATACTCCTTCTACTTCTTTTTTGCTGTATCCCCTTGATGAAAGATTATCAGCCAACATATCTTGTTTCATACTATAACTTTCATCATTAGTGGTAAGGCATGATATTCTAAGTGTCTGACTTTTTACAATGTTACAATAGATATGTTGGGGATGCATACTACTGCGATGTAGAATGCTATTCCTCCAACAAGACTTTCTATATACTTCAGAATGTATCATATCACCTCTTTTAATTATCTGTACATCTAAAAATTCTATCATAACATCAGAACTTTTATATTCAAACCTCAAGAAGTCAGTAGTACCATTTATATAGTCAATAAATTCACTTAACTCAGTTTCAGTACCATCCCATGTAAAAAAGACATCATCTACAAAGCGTTTGTAGAACTTAATGTGGTCACTATAAAAAGTGTTTGCCATAATATAAGTACTCTCCCAATATGCCAACACAAGGTTAGCATATGAGTTGGCACAGGGGGTGCCCATAGCAACCCCTTTTTTCTGTAAATAGTATGTACAATTATACAGAAAAACATTATTGTTTAGCACCAAATCAAGTAATGCTAAAGTTCTAATAATTGAGTTCCTAGGAACTCCTTGTTCATTCAAAAAAAGTCGCACAAGCTCCATCCGTGTGTCATTAGGAATTGATGTGAATAGGGAGACAACATCTAAAGTGACTAGTAAATCATTCCTCACATTGTTATTTAAAGATACATAGTCACCATAACTTTCCAAAAATTCTTGGGTGTCTTTCAATATAGATATAGTACTTTCTACCACTGGTCTGAATTCTTTCTCAACAAAAATGGAGGCAGGTTCTGTTAGCCAACCACCACCTGAGACAATATGTCTCATGGGTAGATTTACAAGGGTTTTGTGTATTTTGGCAAGTCCCCTAAAGGTGGGGACAACAGGTTTCTCAACCAAAAGGTACTTATATAAATCCCCATCAATAGTATTGCATAGAAGAAGGTCATATAATTCAGAATGCATATTTTTAATTAATCTATCTAGTAGCATACTATTTAATACTTGATATGTTCCCATATCATCTAGCATATTCATCATGCTGTTCAAATACATATCAAAATCTAAAACCACAATAATGCCACCCTTGTCGGCCTGTCTAATCACTATAGCATTATTATCCTGCAGTTTTTTAACAGATTTAAATTCATCATATGTCAAATTATAAAAATCTGGTTTACTTTTTGAATTATATAACTCAAATAAATCTCGTTCACATGCTTTCTCAAATGTTTCTAATAATGGGTGTCCTTGAGGTATAAAAGTAGAGGGTTTAGTAAATACATTTCTACTTTCCATGACATTATCACCAAATAGCATTCTTAAATTAACTTTCCTAATAAACATCTTAATATCCACAAGAATGTCAGTAATGTCTGCTGATTTAGATGGTATAAACGAGAGGCCACGATTAAGTAAAGACCTCTCACTCTCTGTTACGGTATAACTCGATATATTTACCACTAAGTCTGCGATATTGGCCTGAGTACCTTCCTTTGAAATTCATGTCTTTCTCCTGACATTTTCCGTTTCCTGGTGCGCCCCTGAGGTGACCAGCCGACTGAGGTCATCTGCCGAATGGGTAAGGGAAAAGAAAACGATGTACTGTTGTCCTGAGAGTTATTCAATGCAATGGATGTACTTTTCTCAAGAACGCGATCCTTCTTCCTTGTGGCATCAGCCATTGCTGAAGCCGGCTTGTTGTTAGTGTGCCCCGATGGGCCTTCTTCTGCATCCAAGTAAACAACGTCTCCAGATGCTGTAGCGCCATGTGATATAGACTCTGTTGGTTGGCATGGATAGTCGCATTGACATCACAATAGTGGGCATGACTGCTTGTGTAGTATTGTGAGATACAACAGTCCTATTGTTAATGTTGTGGGTATTATGAACATGATTCACAGTGTGATTGATATTGTCCCTGGGCCATGAGAAGACTTGACCCTGACGGAAATCATTAAAATCATGTTCTAATTTCTTTTTTTTTATCCAACAACTGCTTGTTGTCTAAGATAGATAGTCTTAACGTAATATCTGCAACAAAAACTTCCTTTTCTTCAATGCTGATAAGATGCTTAAGGTCACTCTCCATGCCCATAATTTCTTGCGTTAATCGCATCTCTATCTCCCTATATTGTTCTATTAATAGATTGATGTAACCATAACTGGTTTCTAGATTTAATTTTTGCCATCTGATTGATCCAGCTTTTCAGTTCGTAGCTTATTCAATGAAAAGTGTGTTTCCAGGCTATGTGCATTACTTTATATGGTTGAAAAATGACAGCAATCAAAGTTAGAACACCGGTATATATCCAATAGTAGTCACTCAAGTACAGCTGAAAAAATCTGTTTCATCTGTCAGAGAGCTGTTAATAACAGAAGCTAAAGTGTGAATAAAAACTTGCTACAAGGGCTGTGTTCTTCAGCAGGACCATACATATTAAATAAAAATAATCATCATCCATTTCATCACATCTCCAACATTTACTATTGTCTTTCATTCTGTGTTTTGCTAACTGTATTTAGTTAAATTACCAGAAATGTATGAGCTTTAAAAATGTGAAGCTGGATAATGGGAACAACCTGTTGTCTTTAATGCTCTTCGACCCTGCTCCTCATTGCTCAGAGGTTATTTTTTGTGAGTTTTTTTCCACGTTTGTCTTATCTCATCCATTATAGTGTCATTATCAGGCAAAATGAGCATGTGACAATGTTTCAGTTCACTATCCATTTTATTGTCCATTGCTCTAGCACTGATTTCTGTACAATACAAGCAAACCAAGAGTCTTGTGTAGCTTTGTGCCTTGCTAGCATTATTGTTGCCTTTTTGTAGGTATTGCACGCACTTCCATCTCCATTTCTCTTTTGGACAACACTAATGTAATTCCTTAAAGAATGTAGGAGCATCAGTCTTTGAACTCCAAAGGTCTTTAGCAACTAAGATACTTGCATTAACCCATTCTGCCACCAAATTGTTTATTGTTTAATTTTTAATTAAATAACAGTTCCAATGCAGAGAGTAGAAATATTCTTGAGTATGGAATGAGGTTTGCTACACTTTTGAATTAGAAATCAATGCTCCATCCCTCCTGCATCCTATATCTTGAATGAAGGTTATGAACTGCTGGAGAGAATACAGTGTAGGCAAAGTTCCAATGCCTTCCAAACTGGGTGTTGGAGGGAGTGGACCTCCCCCTTTCAGAGCACCATACTATGACCAAAACCCTATATGTCATTATATTTTGTAACCCAAAATCTTCCTTATGTCTTTAGATAATTATCTGTCTAATGCTAATTCTCAGTGGTTTGTTCCACATACAAAACCAATAACCATTTGTTCACATTTATCAATGAACTTAATGAATGTTATCTGGGGTAGCTGTCTTAGTAGGAATAGTGTTTTGGGTAATACGTTTGATATTACTTGTATTTTTCTGTAAAATGGAAACAATAATCTTGCAAGTTGCATGATTTTATTCTGTTATAGCTTGTTTTAATGAGGTAGTGTTTAACATCAATAAAGATTCCAAATGAAGTGTTATATGTATTCCTAAATAAGTATATTGTTGTGGGATGTAGCATAGGGTTTCATGAGATTATGAACTCAAATGAAACATGACTGATTTCTTTAAGTTTACTCACAGTTCTGTGCCTTTTGCAATTGTGTATAGATAAGTCGGGGAAGGTTTGATGTGTAGTACTGGATCCTTCATCCAGATTACACAATTATCTACAAACCATGTAGTTCATTGGAACCATTAGACCCTTGATCTGAATTTTGCATAGCTTAAATTGAGGGCATATATATATTAATGAATTATATATACATAAATGGCAAAGAGTGTGGGTACTAGTGGGCATCCTTACCTAGTCCCTCTCTGGAGAGTAATTAATGGAGAGAGGATTCCTTTACAATAGAGTTGCACAGTAGAATCAGTGTGCAGTAACTTATACCACACAATAATGTTTTCCAGAATTCTTAGCAGTGACATTGAAAAACAAATAAATTCCAATTATGTAGCTTCAAATTCCTTGTTAAAATCTATTAAAAGGGCTGTTGTCTCTTAGTGGAGTTTATGACACGTAGACCATGTATTCAGCCATAGGGGTACCCTTAATAAAACCTTAATGATTTGCAGTAAACTTTTGTGAAAAGGTGCTTTCAAGTCTTTTTGCTAGGGTTTTTGTTAGTAGTTTAAGAGCCGTTAGTAATAATGACATTAGATGATAATTAGCAGGATTAGTAGGATTGGTACCATCCCAGCCAGGCTTTAGAAACATCATCACTCTAGCATTAGTATTCTGTGCAGGAAACTCTTGTTGAGCCTGTCCTGCTTTATAGAAATTATGGACTGCAATGGAGATTTTATTTTTGAGGGATTTATACTATTCAACCAAAAAGCCAGGGAGCTGCTCAACAGATAAAAGAATTTCAGCTGCTGTCTTCTGTTGTTTTAGTTTAGTTATTTTGTTTTCATTATTTTCTGAAATTGTAACCCTGTTAAACAGATTCTGCTTATGCTTTCCTAAACACAATGTGGTAGCATATTCCCCTCCTAACATGATATTAATCTTATGGCACTGATTCATCGATCCTCCATTTTTGTCTTTAATTAGCTACACCATCATTTCTTTTTGGCATTCTCTACATTTCCATGGTAGCACCTTATTAAATACTATGCCATTCAACCTAATGAAAATGGCTTCTCAACACATGCATGAGGGGTAATTGTTCTAGAGTCAGTAGCCCACAGAAAAAAAGGACAAACAGAATAATGCTGAATGCTTTTCCCCATAGAAATCATTGCTGGTGCAATTTCTAATTGTTACCTAACAATGAATGATTCACTTCTTTAGAAAGATTTCTCCCTTTTTCGAGTTGGTGTGACCATGGAGTTATTATATAGAAGTTTAGAAGGAGTGGGGGGGGGCTTGCCCCCCCCCCCTTCATATCAAGGGTGCTGGGAGCTTGCCCACCTGCAAAAAAAAAAAAAAAAAAATACAAGAAAAAAAATTTTTTTTTTCTCATTTACTTTTCAGGCATTTTTTTTCATTTCTCTGGAACACCAACTTTCAGGAAGTTAATATTTCATAGTACAACCAATGAAACATGTCCATCCTTCTCATTTTACTGAAATGTTATTATACAAGAATTGTTTGTGTTGTCTTTTCTGAGATAACATTTCTTTATACAAGCCAACATTACTACACCCCACCCCCATTTTTGTATGTTTGATCTTTTGCTTCAATTTGATTTTCCATATTTATTTTTCCTGTACATTTTCTCAGCTTTCATCAGCTTAACTTGTTCTATCCAATTTTTTGAAGTTTATCCAGTCAGTCTTGGGGCAGGATTCACGAAGGCTTGCACGGAGTGTAAGAGACGTGCAACACTCCATGCAAGCCTCGCGATCCAGGAACAGCCCTAAACTCCGTGTAAGAGACCAGCTAAAACGTCTCTTACACGGACTGAGCGTGGACATGCTAAATACCTCACTTGCATCTGAAAGGTATGCAAATGAGGTATATTAGCGATCCACGAAGCAGAAACCAGTCCGTGTAGGAGACGTTTTAGCTGCAGAAATGTACTCAGTTGACAACTGAGTACATTTCTGCAAAATCCACAACGGAGCGATGTCAGCTCCAAAAAAAGGTTGCATATGATTCAGGCAGCATGCCAATGGCCAAATATGTGGCCATTGGCAAGATAACCCGATGCAAAAATATAAAAAATATATATTTTTTTTTCGGCAATCGCAGATGTTTAAACCCAGCGCAGCCCCGCGCAAACGGGCTGCGCTGTATAAAAACATAAAAAAGAAGGTTATAAACCCACAAATGTGGGTTTCATGCAATACATGGAATGACAATGCAGGGACCAGCAGACCAAAACCAACATGGCCACTGTATAGTGGTTGCTAAAAGGGGAAGCTGAGTCTAAGACATGTAACTAAGCATTAGTAGGCAATCTCATGTAAATGAGGGTTAGGATACTGAATCCCACAGCCACATAGCAAATGAGCACGGCCTGAGTAATGTAAGAGATACAAAAGGGGGAGGAATAGAGTAGGAGATAGGTGACATCACTGGGGGGAATGGAAGAAAGAAACGCAGTTCATTGGAGGCCAGTGTAACATGACAGATGACAGGCACAGATCATGGAAAGAGGTGTGCCACTAGATAAGTCATGGAAAGACAAGAAATGGAAGGTGTACACTGTTACCTACACCAAAGTTTCTTGCTGGCCATGCATGCGCACGTGTGCGCGCAATGAACCGCGAGTAAGGCAGTGTGTGCGCGTGTAAGGCAGTGTGAGCATGTGGGAGCGTGTTGGGAGATGTTTAACACAGTTTGCGTGGGTGTGCGCGCGTGTAAGGCAGTCTGAGTATGTTGGAGGCTGTTGGCAGACGTGTAACAGTGTTTGCGCGGGTGTACGCGCGTGTAAACCTGAATAAGTAGATCCTTAACCGTGTAAGCACGTGTGCGCGCGTGTAAGCCACTGTGAGCGTGTTTCAGATAGTATGCAAGTTGCTCCCCCCTGAGGAAACAGAGAGGAAAAAGGAAGCAACAGAATTAATAGGAAGCTAGCAGGGATAACTGCTGAAGCTAGCAGGTGAAAATAATTAGAAGCAGGCAATTACACAGGCAGAATAGTAGCCCAGCCCAGCACTTAAAGCTCTGCAAACAGTAGTGCAGGATGTTTTCATTAAGAGACACTGCAAGACAGGAGTAAGCTAATAGAAGTGAAAACTGAAAAAGCTGAACTCATAGCAGAAATGCTAGGGGCTGCCATAGCTGTCATAATGAGACATAGGCAACTTGCTGAGGGTGGTGACAATGCAGATGGTGACAGACAACCCACAGTGAGGAGACGGAGAAGAGTGTACAGGCCCAGGGTCACCTACCATGGGTTACATGAGCTGGAGATAGTAGAGCGCTATAGAGTGGACAGAGACCTCCTGCAGCAGATTGTTGAGCTGTGCAGGCCACGCCTCACACACAGAACCAACACAGGGGAACCCATCCCAGTGGAAACCAAGGTATGTGTTGGCCTAAGAATACTAGCAACAGGTACCTTCCAGAGACCAACTGGCGATATGATGGGGATATCACAGGCATCAGCCTCCAGGGTACTACACCAGTTCCTGGATGCCATGTCAGCACATGTCGGTGATCATGTATATTTCCCCAATGCCCGTGAGGTATTGGCCAGCAATATGCGTCTCTTCCAGCAAATAGCGGAATACCCTGAGGTACTGGGTGCTATAGACTGCACGCACATATGCATCAAAGCACCGGCAGGAGAGCGGGATAGGGCCTACATAAACTGCAAGGGCTTCCCCTCCATCAACTGCCAGGTCGTGTGTGATGCCCAGGGCATAATAATGTATGTGTGTGCTGGCTGCCCTGGGAGTTATCACGATTCCCACATCTGGCATTTGACGCAGCTGTACCAGACATTTGCCAATGGGGACATCCCACACGGACACCTAGTGGGGGATGCAGGTTATGCACTGGAGCCGTGGCTGATGACACCCATCAGAAACGCACACACACCTCAACAGGAATGCCATAACGAGGCACACGCACAAACACGTAATGTGATAGAGCGTGTGTTTGGGCTGCTCAAGTCACGGTTCCGGTGTCTGGACTCATCTGGTGGAGCCTTGCAGTACACACCAACTAAATGTACCCAAATTGTCATGGTATGTGCTATGCTACATAATAGGATCTTGCGAAAACAGCTGCAGTAGGACCAGCATAGGGCCGGGCCAAACAGCCCCCCACCATTGCCAAGGCCATCACAGGCAGAGCGTGACTCGGAGGAGGAACAACCTGAGCCTGCCCCAGTAGGCAGAAGGAGGCGTGCCCAGTATGCCCTGGCCTTGGCAAAGAGGCAACGCATAGCACATACATTGGCTCAGTAGGAACCTTGGGAATGATACACCCTCTGACTCACTCAAATAATAACATGGATGCCTACAATGACATGACCTGCTCACAAACATGTACAGGGAAGTGTAATATGAGCATCTGACAGAGGCAGCCCTGCAGCACCACCTGAGGCATGAATGCTATGTGTTAAGTAATGTAACGCCAAGTACTATATGCACACCTGAGGACCCCGACTAACATCCTACCCTCACCAAGTATCATGCCACAACATGACAATGAGATGATCAAGTGCAACAATTGACTGAAGTATCGCAGTTAGTCAAAGGGGACCCAATGTGTGCCAGTCTGGGATGACATGCTGAGCATGACATGATGCACCACCTGCTAGGACTGGCGTGCACCTATCAGTGCAGGCTGTATGGATACTGGCAAAGGCTGTTGTCACCCACAGTGTGCCCTGAATAGGTAAGGCTCAAAACACAAACCTATCTCCATAGGTACCAGAAGGGATAAGAATAAGATAAGGGATAAGTTGAAACAGCAAGATGCATGCAGTCTAAACTGACCCAGTATGGAGAATGTTGATAACTGTGCTGTAACAGAAAACTGAGGCAAGGCTCACAACAGCACCCTAACACTACCAGGTTACACCTCATACTGTGCTGTACAGCCTCAAAACTTGGAACAAGCTACAAAAGGAGGGTGACTAGCAAGAATTGTCAAGGATAACCACACCCCCATGTCGGTACCACAACAAAAAGCAGCATGGACTAGCCATGCTCAAGTAACAGTGGCTAAAACTGCCCCCCAGTTTATAGCCTGCTACAGACTACTGTCCCAACACCAGAAACTGCATCCAGCCTATGCTGGAATACATGAATATATCAAATCCTCCAACTCACATTATATTGGGTGACTGAAAATACCCAGACATAGACTGGGAGCATTATACTAGCTCCAACAGTGTTGGACAAAGGTTCATAGAACCCACAAACCAAAAGGCCCAGGAACAACGTACCACTCCCACAAGAGGGGTAAGCATACTGGATGTGATAATCAGCAACATGGGTACTGGATGTCAAGATGAGAAGTGTATTGCTCACTGGTAAAACCAGACCATAGAGTAATCACACTGGATATACAAATCCTGACCACAGTCCCTGGCTGGGAAACCACAGTGGAAAACATGTGTTAAGCAATATCTGCCCTCCTCCAAACTGATGTGGAATCCATTAAAGGTCCCATGCAGGTGCAAAATATGGGCCACACCTCAGAACCTGTAATACAGCCATTCCATGAACACTGCCAGGAATGCTTGGATTATGCAGTCCTAAATTAAAACAAGACACAGTGCCTAAATCTGGCATGGTGGACACCAGCCATAACCAAAACATGCAAGAGAATGAGGAAGCTACTACATGATAGAGCAAACATGAACAATGAAGTAATCACTGATCAGTAGTATGGCAATAAAATCTGTCCACACATGCAATCCACTAAGGCCAGCCACAACAAGTGGAATCTGTGAATCCTGAGGCAATGTCACACCTGCCCCAAGTACACAGACAACCCCCAACTCCACCCAAGAAATACAAAAATATGTGAGAGATGCGACCATCCATCCAAACTGGAGGCTGAGCTCCCTCAACCCAGTACTCCTAAACAAGTCAGTAGGAGAAGGTAACCACACACACCACAAACACAGTCCCACATAGACCTATCACAACTGCAAACCAAACACATAAACACAGACAAACATTCCCGGAGGCACAAATTACAAGCACAGCACACCAACAGAGGCCTCTAAAGCAGACGCCCAATCAAACAGCCTCCAAACATAGCACATGCAACACATAGCACACAAAGCTGGTGTGCCAAACAGTCACAGGCCAGAAGGAGAAACAACATGCCTGATACAGTTGTAATAGGTGACTCCATAGTCAGACACACTGCTGTCCTGCACACCAGACTGAACAAGGGAAAGGGTACAGTAAGCTGCCTGTAGGCTGCCACAATATGCCACATAACAGAAGTATGTAGGTCACTCCAAAGCAAGTAGAAATATGATGCAGTCATAGTCCATGCTGGTGTGAATGACCTGAGATGTACCGCCCTAAACTACATGAAAAGAGACATAGATGAGCTATCTGATTATGTATTCCAGGCCGGTATGACACTCACCGTTCGCAGCATCCTACCCTTACCAAGAGTAATGCCACAGTACAAACACGGAATGATCAGTCATAGCAAGTGGCACACTTACTGGTGTTATTCCAAGGGGATGCAATGTCTGTCTGCTTGGGATGTCATGCTTGACAAGCCACGCAGCTGTCCTTGGGATGGCCTGCACCTTTTACCCCTGGGCTTCTGAATATTGGATAAGGCCTTTGCCACCTCCATAGAGCCTTCTGTAGGCAAGGCTGAAAAGACTGACCCACCACCCTAGAAAACATAAGTGGGAAGAAACATAAGGGAAATGCTGACCAATGCCAGATGTGTACACCCCAATATGCATGCTCCCGAGGCCATCCCCAGAATGGAGAACATCGATGTCTGTGCAGTGACAGAAACCTGATGCAAGCCTCCTGACAGCACACCAGCACTACCAGGTTATACCATGTATCATGTGTCATGGCCCCAAAACCTGGAACGAAACATAAAATGAGGGTGAGTATCCATAGTCAGCACAGACACCCATACGTCCAGGTAACTGACAATGCACAAGGCATTGGAGTTCACACATGTGCAAATAACTGTAGGCAAGACTGCTGTGCAGTCTGTAGCATGCTACAGACTGCACTCTCACACACAATAACCCCACCCAGCCGTCCTGAAGACAATGGACAGTATGAATGTCCCACCAAATAACAAACAAGGTACCACAAATTACCACATAGGTGGTAAACCAGTATGTATAGAAAGAGTAACCAGGGACCTAGGGACACAAGTGGACAGTAACCTGTTATGTGACACCCACATTGCCAATGTGGCTAGGAAGACTGTCTACATTTGACACCGTAGCAGGAAAGGAGTCACATCTACGGCAACAGAGGTCATTGTGCCCCTATACTTTTCTCCAATCACACCCATAATCCAGTACAATGCCTCATATGGGATGTACCTTACCTGACACCTGCAGCAGTTAGAAAGACCTCAAAGGTACCTCACCAATAGGATAAAGGGTCACAAATATATGTCATATGCTGCCTGGCTGTAGACACCCCAGCTGAATCCAGTCACATACTGCCTACACAGAGGCATTGCATGCCTGTTGTAGGAGGCCCAACACAGGAGTAATGGACATGCTCCACCCCAGAAAACACAAATCCATCGAAGCTGTGAGAGGGAGAGATGTCAACCTCAACAAATAATGAAATAGGATGTGCTGGTGGGACAGATACATAATCCAGAGGCTCCCCACACCCTGGACCAGAATCCCATTCCATGTTAGGCAGAGCCCCTCACTGACACTCTTCAACAGGAATCTTGCCAAGTGGATGGATGATTGTAGAGTTACACTGGGGGTCTTCACTGTGTCATGTCCAGACAGAGGCACAGCCAAGAAAAACATAAATGGCCATAATATGCACATAGCAAGGGGTGTCAAAAGCCACACACACTCTGGCTAGGCTAACAAATGCCCAGGGTGTATAACCTAGTATGACCCTATGAACCTATGAAGATACAAATTGTACAGGACACTAAGGATAATCCCAAGGCTTTCACAACTGATGGTAGGAACCATGTTGGGAATTCACAGATATGCCCTGAATCACACAAATATTACAAATACACACACATATTGCCAACATACATCCTGACAGGTGCAGTGCAAACCCCCCCCGAATGCAGAATATCTATCCCAGCAGACTGCTGGCCCCCTGACATTGCAGATGCTGAGGTAACAGCCAACATCTACAAAGCAAAACACACAGCAGCAATGGTATGAGATGTTGTCCTCGGCTTAGTGCAACATGGACTCCAAGATGAATGGAATGCAAAACCACACTACTGCTCAATGTCAGCCTTACCACAGAATATGTACCCAAAGAGCAGTGTACAACAACAGTGGTCCTTCTCAACAAAGGTGTTGCCTGAATGGATACTGAACACTACTACCCCAGAATCCTGAGAAGCTCGGTTTGCACAGCTATGGAAAGGATCAGCATGTACCACAGACATAAAGATATTGAGGACCTACTGACACCGGACCCAACCCAGTATGGCCTTCCCAAGTGCAGATCCTGCCCCTAACCATGTTTGACTCAATTGAAACAGCCATTAAGGTCATTGATGAGGGCAATGTGCTCCACACAGTGTATCTGGACCTTGCAAAGGCTTCTATACAATACCCTATGTGTTCATTATAGATAGGCTCACCAGCTTACATATAAACCCACATGTCAGTAGAGGGGTTGCAAACCAGACCAAGGACAGAACAGACATAGTCAGACATGCTGCAGCCATGTCAGACTACACACCAGATATAACTGGCATCCCACAAGGCTTTGTCCTGGGATCTCCCCCGTCTGGTATATATGTCCCATAGGTACAGGCAAACATGGAAGGACTGTGTCCGAACATGTTTGCAGAGGACTACAAACTGCTCACCACATATGATCCACCAGCTGACACAAGCATCCCACAAAAGGGCCACATAGAAACAGACAACTGGTGCCATAGCCATGTCAGCAAGCTAAGTGCAGAAACGTGTATAGTCAACCCCCATGGATATACAGTAAGTGCCCACCAATTACCACATATGTGTTAACCCATTATGTAGTTAACATGTAATGAGAGACCTGGGGACACAAGGTGATAGATATCCTGCATTGGACAAACATGTGCTGTACTGTTTACAGGAACATACCATATACCCACCTAATCATGAAAGCTGTCAGATCTAGATAAGGGGAGGTCATTGTGGCTCTGCAGTCATCCTTAATGCAAGACAAAAAATAATACTATAGTAATTTACAAACTGCTAACCAGAATAATTCTCAAAAGTTCTTGGCAGGCCTGAATAAATTACTTCTTCCTGGTAAAACATCTACCCCTGCCGCTACCATTGATAAAAACCCTGAAGAAGCCTCAAACAATTTTAACTGCTTCTTTACTGAGACAATTCAAGCCCTAGCTAATCAATTACCTCCTAGATCCTCTGACCCTGACAGTATCACCTCCAAAAAAAACCTATCGTTTAGCCTTATACCAGTATCCATGGCTCTAATCCAGTCTTTGTTCAAAATATTAAAACCTACTACACTCTCCACTGACCAAGTCCTCACCGAGTACCTACAAATATCAGCTGATGCCATTGCCTATCGAATTTCAATACTAATTAATCGCACCATAGCAGAGGCTAAAATCCCCACCATTTGGAAAAACATCCTACGTAATCCCACTGCATAAAATAGGTTCATTCACTGAATTCTCCAATTATAGAACAATTGCCATACTTTCTCCACTTGCAAAGATAATGGAAAAATGTATACATAAACAATTCATGACCCATCTAATCCAAAATCACCTTATGGCTGATACTCAACACGGCTTCCGACCTAAACACAGCATGACCTCATCCCTACTGGCCTTCACCAATACCATAAATAATAACCGTAACAATAATTACATATCCTCAGCTCTCTTCTTGGATCTGTCCAAGGCATTCAACATGGTCGATCACCTTGACACCCTGCAAACTTTCGGGCTAGACTATAAGGCCCTTCAGTGGTTTACATCCTACCTCAGTGGGAGGCAACAAGCTGTTCTCTGGCACAACAAGCTCTCCAACCTGTTACCAAATATCCTTGGAGTACCACAAAGCTCCATACTAGGGCACCTACTGTTTTCCATCTTTATTAATGACCTACATATTGTCATCCCAAATGTCACCTGCATTCAATACTCTGATGACTCCACCCTGGTTTGCCCAGCTACATCTCCCTCAGACTTGAGTTCTGCTACCCAGTCCACATTCAGTACTGTGGAAAACTGGCTGTCTGATCGGTGATTGTTATTAAACCCCAAAAAAACTAGAATGTTACTATTCTCACCAACACATAGGTCTGCTGCTTTTACCTTCACTATAAATGCAAAAGATGGCACAATAATCTCCCCTGACCCCTCTACAAAACTACTAGGTGTCATCATTGACAACAACCTAAAATTTGACCTAAAAGTAAATCGGGTCTATATTAGATCAGCGAACGCTGATTGGTCGACCTTACTTAAGTGAAAACTTACAATCTCGAACTGCCAGATCAGCGATTTTTTCTTAGGGAAAAAAAATCACTGATCCAAAACACATACACGCAACACAAGCACACCAAACAAACAGAAATCCACACACATACACCTAAAATCTGACACCTAACCCTACACTAAACTATGCACACACCACTAACTATCCACTTACCTTAACCCAAACCCTAACCCTAAGGTCCATCACTATCGCACGCTCATCTCACCTGCTCCCTAACCCTAACTCACCTAAACCCGCCCTAACCCTCATGTCCACACAATCGCACACATACCTAACCCGCGCCCTAACCCTAACTCACCTAACCCACCCTAACACTCACATCCACACAATCGCACACTTACCTGAATCCGACCCGTAACTTTCCACCACAGCACTGAAAATACCGAAAACAGAAATGGACAACGACTTCCTTCCCTTGTAAAAAATCCGGGTTTCTGTTGCTTCGATATTTTGAACATTCGCTTAAATAAGTTCAATCAATCAGCGTTCGCTTGTTTAAGCATTCGCTGATCTAATATAGACCAAAGTAAATCACACCATCAAGACCATCAATCAAAAACTTGGGTCTCTGTATAGAATAAAAGCCTTCCTAACCCCTCCAGCCAAGATTGCTATAGCTCGCTCTCATCTACTTTCTACACTGCTATACGCTTCCTCCCTTCTCTCCAATCTAAACAAGACTGTACTCAACAGACTGTCAACCTGTTATAATCACAGAGCCAGATTTGCCACTGGCCTGCCTTTTAGAACACACCACTGTATCAACCTCAAACAGCTTGGGTGGCTTGAACTACCCAATCTAATTCTATACAACCATCTGATTATGGCCAATAAAATTCTCTATAACCCAAGTCATACACCAGCTCTTAGAAACATAATCACCCCCATAACAATCCAAGATTGCTTCGATCCTCAAATAAACTATTAATTCAAACCATCAAAACTAACAATGCAGCTGGTGATGCCCTATTCGCAAACTCTACAAGTAGAGTCTGGAACCTGCTTCCACTGACATCACAATGCTCTCCTCCATAGACCAGTTTAAAACCAAACATAAACACTAAACTGGCTTTGCCACTGTAATAAGCCTGGTTAACTCTAATTAAGAATGTTGAATAAACTAGTAATCTAGTTACTATCTATTTGTTCCCCAGGCTGTAAACAGGGGTAACCTTTAACCTGTGAACATGTCTATTCATGATTGTCTATGTATACTTTGTAAATATCTCTATATTGTTTCTACACTATCTATTTACCTGGAGATTTTATTTTGTAATGATTTTTTATTGTATCTGTTTATGCTGGAGCTTTTGTCCCCGGGCCTCTGCTGAAAATGGACATGTATCCAATCGGACTATCCCAGTCAACAAATGTAAAAAAAAAAAAAAAAAAAATAAAACATATAGTCAAAATAGGGGAATCCACCTCCAACAGCAGACCTGTAAGCAGTGGTGTTCCTCAGGTATCAGTCCTGGGACCTCTAATGTTTGGAATCTATTTCTCTGAAGTACAAGCAAAAAGTAAAGGTCTGTGGCTAACAAAGTTTGCGGATGACTGCAAACTAGCAGCGGTCATAGAATCTCGAGATGATGTCAACATCCTACAAGAGGGTCTTATACAAACAAATGATTGGTGCTGAAGTCATGGCCTTAAACTCAATGCAAAAAATATATTAGCATCCCTTTCATTAATACCGCTGTTCCTGCTAACTACCACATCAATAGTGACACCCTAAGTATGCACTCAGTGGTGAGAGACCTGGGTACACAGGTTGATAGCAACCTTACCTTTGATCATCTACGCCTCCACTATAATATACCTTTCTTAGGCAATGTCAGAAAAACAGAATTTAATATGTAAAAATATGTAATTCCCACAAAGTAAGGGTCATGCTGCAAAACTGTAGGAGTTAACATCAGAAACTGCACTGTCTATAAGCACTCTTCTCACTGGAAGTTGTTGATGTCTGTGCAGTCACACAAACCTAGTTCAAGGCCACATTAAGTAACCCGCTCTTGCAAGGTTACAATGCCTTTCACACATTCAGACCACAAATTGAAGTTGTGTGAACCACAGGAAGTGGAGTATCTATCTTCATTGCAGATGATTAGGCCTCTAGACTGGTTACACAACATAAGTATATGGAGTTAATGTACGTCCAATTTACTGTGGCTAAGAAACTCCTTAGCGTTATCATCAGTTATATGTCCCCTTTCATGAACATGAAAGACCACACAGCCTATTTATAAGTACTTGGAACAATTAAAGTTGAACAAAACAACCTACTCAGGGACGATTTCAACTATACTTACATTGATTGTGAAACTTAGAGGAGGCCAAACTCACTTGCACAATACTACCTGGACTTTGGTAACTCGTATGTCATAGAACAAAGACTGCACCACCCCACAAGGGTCTGTCATACTGTATATCTGGTCCACATAAATAGCAATGACCAATCCAATGCCTTATGTGTAGGGCTTGCACTGTTTAAATCCAACCATAAGCAGTCTTTTTAAAAGTAGCAATACAGAATTACAAAAATGAGAAGTCAGCTGAAAATATATCTTCCAAGGTAACTACACCCTTCTAAGTGATGGTATAATATTTTTCCAAACTCCAGTTTCCACAGAGGACCTTGACAGTTATAGGAAGGTATACCCTGATGCCCCTGTATAAACATTTACACAAATGTATAGACACAAAGGTACCTGATAAAATCAAAGAAAGATCTTCATGAAAATACAAACCATGCAGATGGATGTCTGACATTACTTGATTATACAGTAAGTGAACAAAGTTGATGTCTACAAATAGAAATGCGGGAATCCCAAACTGGAAGATGACCCTCCCTAACATAAACAAGCAAATAAGACACCTTGTAAAATCTTCGCAGAGCAGCTATAGGAAATATGTAGAAACTATAGCCAAGGATAAATATAAGGCTTTTTTCTGCTACATCTTCAACCTCAAAGGTATAACTCAGATGTGTGCTGAACTGATTGTGGATGGTATTGCACACACTGACCCAGTGTAAACTGAAAACCTGCTAACAGACAGGCTTGGCTAAAAATTAACCCTGACCCACCCCCAAGTTTACCACAAAACATGTCTTTTACATCACCTCCAATCTGTATCTACAAAGATCAAGTAATCACTTCTCTCCCCAAGACTAGGAACATAGCCTCCACTGAACCAGATGGCATTCCAGCATGCATTCTTAATGTTCTTAACCAGTGAACTACTGCATTAGGCATCCTATTCAACCACAGTCAGAGTACTGCCATTATGCACACAGATTTGAAATCGGCAACCAATTTCCTCCCTTCACAAGGGTGGATCAGCAACATATACATGTACTTATAGCCCCTTAAGTTTAACCTGCCTCAACTGTAAGGCAATGGAATATATTTTCATGGATGTTGGATACAACGACAGAGTTGACATCCAAACACTACAGCTTTTCCACTTTGGCTTTCTCAAGGGTAGGTTGTGCATGCTAAACCTGGTGTTATTCAGTAAACCTACCACTTTGATTCTGATTTGTTTTCGTATTCAGTAAAGTGACCAGAGACATAGCATGCATGCACAACTTTGACTTTGTCTATCTTGATTTGGCTAAGACCTTTCACACAATCACACATTCGTGCATCAGGGAGAAGCTATCCCAGGTGAATATCAACTCCTATTTTGTCAGGTGAATTCAAACTGGCTCACAGACCATTGACACACTCCCAGTTGAAAACATTATACATCGCATATAATCTATCCAATCATTTTTAGTCAAACACTACATAGCTCTTTTAAGTACCGCCTCCTTTTAAACCTCATTCCTCCCCTGTATGTATTGTTTGCACAATTCCAATTTCTCCTATGTAGTTTGCTCCTACCCTTTTCTAAAGATCTAAAGATAATTCTAGTTGTTTTATCTATGTTACTATATTTACTACTTTAATATATTTGGTTTAGATTTTGATTTCCATTTTCTAGTAATTGCATTTTTGGCAGCCACCATTTCCTTTTAAATATATATATAAATATATATAAATAAATATATATATATATATATATATATATATATATATATATATATATATATATATATATATGAAGAATACCTTATTACTTCTTTCACCCTTTGAAACCAAGCTGTGTTAAGTTAGATACGGAAGAGATGATAAGAAAAGTAAATAGTTCCTATGCTTTTTTAAACCTAAGCTTTTTAAAGCAGGAATGTTTTTTGAACTTTAGTACTTTTTCTGTAGTATATCTTAATTATTTTTCAACTCCAATAAAGAGTTTATTTTCTATTGAATTTTCCTATAAATTTCTGTCTTACTGGCGCATATTTATTAAAGCAGAAGTTAGAACTCATTGGCAGTACACAGATATAGATGATTCTGCCTGCATACCTGCAATTACAATCCAAAACTGGGAAAAAGGCCAGTTTGCTAAGTACTTTTATGATGTCAGATATTGCTTAACAAGGTTTTGATAGGCAACTCTATGTTTTATTAAGCTGAAACCTTGCACTAGAGTATGTCAGTAACCACAGAACAGCAGCAAAATACTGAATCATCTTTAAAAGCTGTGAACTACTTCACTGCTACACTTTTAGCAAAATGCGGCAGAGTGAAGTATGTAACAGTTTATAAAAACATTTAACCCTTAGAAGGATGTTTTGCTTCCGCTTGCTGTCTGCATGGTTGCCTTTAGTGTTTTATGGCTCTAAAAGCTGTACAAACACTTTGATCTTCTGCACGTTTTCTCTAACTGGTAAAGCATCAAGCAGATAGAGCTTCAAACGTTTCTTTGTAATTATGATTATGTCTCTCCTATTCGATTTTATGTGTTCTTAGCACGGATATTTAGAGTCACTATTCGAGGTTCACTTTTCTCCACCTTTGGGTAGAATTACTTGGCATCCATCCATGTCCTAAATTATAACTTGATTGTAATTGGAGACTTGATAATAATCCATTGTATATCGGTACTGAGGAATTGTCTCAATGTGTGGTCACAAGTATATAATTTACTGCTTCATAGTAACTTCATCGGTAACATCCTAGAAGGATGATTTATTAATGAATCGGTTTGATTTTACTCTTAGGCTAAAGAAAGCAATACTGTCAGTCATGGTGAATCCAGAGGGCATATTCATGGATATAGAGCAGGATGAGCCTAGGTTTGTTAGTATGATATCCATGGTTTGCCACTCCCTAGTTGGATTTCTTTTCTAAGATGGTTGATTGACAATACTTATTTAATATATATATATATATATATATATATATATATATATATATATATATATATATATATATATATAAATATTTGAGGATGAACAGTTTATCCAGTGTTTGGGCATTTACAATTCTTAAGAAACATTTTTGCAGTTTGGAGTACCGTCAACAATTACTGATGCTCTTATGGCCATACATGATGTGTGTTGATTCTTATATTGTTATACTCAGTACTAAAGATGTTAATTATTGTGGAATCATGACACATGGAACCTTCGCTTACAATTGAATGACATCTGACTTTATTTACAAATTAGTATTTGTTTAGAAACCAGTTTTAACATAACATAAATAGCAAACAAAATGGATATTAAGAAATTATTTTCAATAAATAATCCCCTACTGTTGTGAATACATTTGCTTTTAATATTTCTACTAAAGAAGACTTATGTCCTCTGTACATTTAAAATACAATAAAAAAGACAGTTACTGATGTTTTTATCAATGATATTACTTCTTTAATAGTACTGTATTATAGCCTTACCAGTGAGTAACATCATGTTAATATACCTGGATATTTTATGGTATGTGATACAAAATGGCACCTCACATGCATTACACTTATTTTTACTTTCTTCCTCTTACCTTTTACTTGTAATATTTGCTATTATTTCACAGAATCTTGTTTTCCAAATATTTTTATCTTGAGACCGTATCAGATTGGTGGCATAAAGGATTCACTGGGGTAGCTCATTGCAGTTACAATTAATGGTTATTGCATAATATGATAGACATTTCCATTCTAGTTATTTTTTTCAAATTATTTGAAAGATATGCAATGCATGCTGTAAGTAGACAGAATGACTAGACCATGTATCAAGTACTAAATCATTTAATGGCACCGTTCTAAATCAATTCAAATGTTGCCAGCTTTTACTTGAAATGTTTAATCAATTATTGTACTTAAAGTTGTTGACTACTTTAACAAACTTCAGCATAGTTCTAACAGCCCGAACATTGAAAGACCATAAAGAATTATGGTTTAAGAAAAGCTATCAAAATGTTTAAAATTCTAGCAAATAAAAAGAAAATTACTTGTGAGTAAACAACTGCAAAATAAAAGGGCAAGAGTGCGGCACTGGAATTAAAAGTTAAAAGTGGAGTGATGGATGAAGGTGTTCCATAAGAAATGCACAACGGGGTTCTAAATGTCCCTCTCCCCAGAATGACATTCTGCGAAAAGTGCCAAGAAGATTATATAAGCTTGCACGGACAATATGTCATAAACAAGTCATTGTAAGAAGTGAAGGGATATCCTATGTACTTCATAATCAACATTAAAAAGAAAGAAGGTGAGGTTTCAGATATGCAGAGTCTCATTTTTGTCAAAAAGCTATGTCTTTCATTGATGCTGTATATTCTTTGAGTCTGATACAATGCCTGGTTTTGAACTTCAGTAGATTTACTATACATCTCAGGTTCCTCACTATACTACGAAAGTTTCAACATTACCCCCAGTTACAACAATGTGAATGCAAGTTTCAAAGAAACAACACAGCAAAAGAAAGGGCTACTATATTCAGTAATAAGAAAAGAAATGAAAGCCACATCATGATATAGAAGGAGCTCTCAGGATCTGGTCTGGATATCCAGTGAAATGCTTTGTTCCACAGAATTCAAACAACAAATTGTTAACACCCAAAAATGATTGCCAAGAGAGAAATGCAAGAACTAGCCTGTTATGAACAGATGAATTTTGTATAACAAACCTAACAGAAGGGCGACACACTTGCACTTTCAACTGTGGAGTTTGTGTAAGTTTGTAAGCAACTCCATCTCGTGAGTACAGTCCATTTGTTCACTGAACAGACACACACACACACACACACACACACACACACACACACACACACACACACACACACACACACACACACACACACACATATGCCAGCAGGACCAAAAACAGGTGTATCTAAAGGAAGAAGTAAATAAAGATATAAGCAGTGCAAAAATCGCATGCACATTTCTCTAGATGTTAATAGAGTGAAAATAAGAAGGCCCCATTTTTACCTTTCTTTTGACTCTATCACAATCCATTCAGCAGGAGTGAGTGTAAGCTGAATTATCTGTGTAGATCAGAGTGTAAAGTGTGTGTGCTTGTATCTTTAAGAAGCATGTGAGGCTGTGCATGCATGTATATAACCTGCACATGTGCACAACCTTAGTTCCATTTTGTAGAAGCAGTTAAGGAGTAAGAATGCATGATCGTCATCATTAATTGTATATAAGTTACTTAATTTAGAGTCAATAGTCAGCAGTAGTAATGTGTTTGTATGTAATAAAGCTGCTTAAACAGAACCCACTAAGATTTGTCTATTCATGTCCCAACATGAAAGTGACATGGTGTCAGAACCGGAATGGAAGAAAGAATATTCTGAGCCATGAGATGTAAAGACGACAGCAAAGGTAAAACCAAGAGAAAAGTACACAAACCTAGGCAGAAAGAAACAAAGGTAATGAGAAATAACATGAACTGTTTACTTGATGGGAAAGACAATAAAGGGGCATTACAAGGGCACAAACCGCATTATCAGGCAAGCGGAAAGCACGAAAAGTTTTCTAACTAAAGGAAAGGTTTAAGATAAAAATACTCAAAAAGAATAACTATAAAGCAAAATGTGAATATGTAAAGCAGAAAACAAGTGTGTTTAAAGTAAAATGAGTGTGTCTGAGGCAAAGTTGGACATGTTTAGAGGAAAACAAGCACAAGAAAAGGGCATTGGGCATAGAAAGGTCTTAAATGAGCAAAACAATTACAATAAGAAAATGAAGGGCACATCAAATGAAAATAAAGGAAGGTGACTGCATGTGTTTTGGCTGTATTTGGGTATAACTATGACTTCGTATTGCCTCAAGGGCATAATTAAAGTTATTCAAAGCATCTCAGAGTGTGTAAAAGTGCTTACAGTGTGTGCTTACTACTGTGCATGTATTTCAGAGTTTGTTGTGTGCAAAATGCAACTGCTTCATGTAATCCAGCCAAAGTACAGCTGTTTTGAAAAAGTTTATTGTGCTGGGTGTGTCTGTTTGCAAAGAACCACCATTACAGAGTGCTTCTTGTACTGTAAAGAGTTGCCTAGTAAGGTGCAGCCATTTTGGGGACATTTCAGTGTGCTGTATACAGTTATTCGCAAAGCGCAAATACTTCGAAAAGTTATTGAGTTTAAGGCAACAGATGATTGATTTATTTACATTGTGCAGTTACTTGGCATGTTTCTTACACTAAGAGGTGTTTTCTTATAAAAGTAGACATTGCAAGAGTATTACAGTGCTCGTGAATTACTCAGTCACATTGTAAAGTTCTCAAATGTTTCTTAAAGTGACGACTTTAATAAGTCAGGGTGAATGACTGTAGCATTCCTGCCTTCGATAAAAGTACAAGAAGTACATCAGATGATTTTTGCCTTTACCAAATAAAATTCAGAAAGTATTGAAAAGCCTGAGTAGTTATTTTACAAAGTTCAGTAAAAGTATCGAAAAGCCTTAGCAGTTTATTTCCCAAAGTCCAGTTATTCAAAAGTATTACGAGATTGTTTATTTGCATAATTCCGAAAAGTCTAACGAAAGGTACAAGTTCAGAGTACAAAGGTATTGAACAGTTATTGGCATTAATTCTGGCATATGTGCATGCATGTATCTTTATGCTTATTTGCAAACCCCTTCACTGACATATGTTAATATGGCAGATGGATTTCAAAAACCCCTGCCACTTGTATTTGATCAGAATATTGCAGAGAAATGGACAATATTTCAGCAAAGGTATGATATTTTCATACAAGCAGCTTATGCAGATAAAGATGCACGCATGAGGGCATTCATTTTGCTAAACTTAGCTGGGTCAGAGGCCACAGAAAGACAGCGTTCATTTGTGTATGCACCAGCAGTATATGAAAGAGAAGGCGCAGACTACTATATTGTTGTACAAGCTGAATTAATAGAAGATCCTGAGTGTTTGAAGCGCAAGTATAGAGAAATGTGTAACCCCCCAGATGAATATAACATTAGAGAGGCATTTGTTTTACACAAGAGATCAGAAGCCAAGGGAGACATTTGCAGCTTACATAACTGACTTGAGAAACAGCTAAAATGTGTTGGTTCGATGCTGCTGTGAGAAAGAGTTTACTTTATGACAGTGATTTAATGCTGAGCAAAGCCATAGAGATTTTTCAGATCCATGAGGTAACAGAAAAACACACGAGGATGCTTGTGAGTGACAAGAGCATGGTTTCAGTTGGTTCCAGAGCACATGTAGATAGTATGCAACACATGGCAAACAAGAACAGGCCTAAGCACATGGCAGTTACAGGACTTCCAAAGAAAGTGTGCAGTTTTCCAGAAAGTTCTAAGAAAGGTGTAACCTCCAACGCTAGCTCTGTGCAATACAGGCAAGTTTCAGCAAAAGCCAAATCTAGCTTTATTGTTAACCATCACAATTGTGGTGTGAATCATGAGTCTAAAAAGAGAAGTGCTTAGCATATGGTCAGCAATGACACAAGTGTAAAAAATTGAATCATTTCCAAAAGTTTTGCAGATTAAGCAAGCCTCACACAGTTGTAAAGAAAGGTCACACAATAAAGCAAGTTGATCAAGTAAAGCTGAAACAGTCAGTTTTTCATGTGGATGGTGTTATCAGTGCTTGGTGAAAGAGTTGATGCAGTACACTTTTTAACAAAAAGTGAAGTATTTTGCACTCTTTGGATTAATGGAAAATCCACAGAGCTCAATGTAGTCACTGGCTCCAAGTATAATGTTATATTAGTTGACACATTTACAAGAGTGAGAACTAACGAACAACTCAATGTAACCAGTATTGTGATACATGTCACTTATGGAGGTGAAGAAATTCAGACTGAAGGTTCAGTGATACTTTCATGTTATTTGGCTGAGAGCTGTTACAACTTGTCATTCTACGTAGTCTGAAGACCAGTGCAATCTTTATTGGGTCTCAAAGATAGCTTAAAAATGAATATGCTTTCTTTTGCTAAAGAAGTTCATCATGTGAGTGCAGTTCTGAGTTCCAGTTTTTCAGAATCTATTTTCTCAGAGTATGCTGATAGATTCAGTGATAAATTAAGCAAACTTCCAGTTGTGTATTCCATGAAGTTAGACCCAGAGATCACTCCAGTAGTCAGACCCACAAGAACAGTTCCAATAATGAAGCAAGATAAAGTTAAAGCTCATTTGTATAAAATGGTACAGCTAGGTGTGATTTGTCCAGTCACAGAACCAACGGAATGGGTGTCGTCCACGGTAGCCTCTCACAAAAAAGGCTCAGATGAAATTAGAATATGCATTGACCCAAGAGATCTGAACAAAGTATTAAAAAGACCGTATCATCCTATGCTCACAGTAAACAGAAGAGGGTGTAGCTCTAATACCGAATGCCACACTATTTTCTGTTTTGAATGCGATGCAAAGATTTCATTTTGGCAAGTGATCCTGGATCACAAATCCTCATTTCTAAATACCTTTTGTACTTCATTTGGCAGATATACATTTCTAAGGATGCCATTTGAAATAAATTCTGCAAGTGAAGTTTTTCAGTGTGCAATGGAGCAAAATTTTTGGGTTATCCATGTGCCATAATAGTAGACAATCTGTTGGTCGAAGGCAATGATGAAGAAGAGCATGACAGAAACCTAAAGAAAGTTCTAGACAGATCATATGGAGTGAACTTAAAGCTCAATCCTCTGAAGTGCAAATTCAGACTTACAGAAGTTACATATGTAGGTCATTTGTTTACGAGTACAGGCTTAAGACCTGACCCGACCAAGAAAGCAGCTATTCTAGAGATGTCAGCCCCAGATAATGTACACAGTTTGTAGAGTTTTCTGGGCATGCTCAACTATTTAGGCAAATTTATACCAGACTTCAGTGACTTGACAGTATCTTTAAGAGAGCTCACACACAAAAATGTTGCATGGTCATGGTTAGAACATCATCAGAATGCATTTGAAGACTTTAAGCAACACCCCCCCCCCACATTAAGATACTATGACATGAAAAAAAAAAACAAGTTATTCTTTCATGTGATGCTTCAAAATTTGGTTTAGGTGCAGTTATACTTCTAGAGGGCAGACCAGTAGCCTATGCATCCAGAATACTAATGCAGACTGAGAAGCAGTATGCTCAAATAGAGAATGAACTGCTGGCAATAGTATTTGCATGCTCCAAGTTTCATGATTATATTTATAGTGAAGCTATTCAAATTGAAACTGATCATCAATCTTTAGTTACTATTCTAAAGAAGCCTATGCATTCCGCTCCAGTGAAATTACAAAGAATGATGCTCAAATTGCAAAAGTACAATTTCAAATTGGTCTACACTAAAGGTAAATTACTTTATTTGTCTGATACCTTATCCAGATCTCCTGGACTTACAACAGAACAGCTTGATGCAGAGACTTTTGACTTTGATGTGATGTCAGTGCATAATTTTTCCACCACTAGACTTGATGAGTTAAAAGATCATACTCAGACCAATTTCTCAGAAGCTCAATCATATTAATGTAGGATGGCCAGCAAAGTAATCTAGTATATCATCTGAAGTGCAACCTTATTTTCTTTACAGAGATGAAATGCTGATGGAAGACGGTATTATTTTCAAAGGTCCTAAATTTGTTGTTCCTGTTTCATTACAATGAGAATGCATCCAGATTTTACATTTTGGTCACCCAGGAACTACATCTGCTAAGAGAAGATGAAGAGAATTAGTATTCTGGCCTTCATTATCAAAAGACATTGATAGAATTATTTCTATTTGTTCAGTATGCAATAGTACCAGATTGCATTTGCAAAGAGAACTGCTTCAGCTAAGTCCAATTCCTGAACTACTTTGGTCTACTGCAGCAACTGATATCTTTGATTGGAGCAATCAACACTATTTAGTTCTGGTAGACTTTTTATTGAAATTGGTTCAAAATTGATCTACTACCATCAGCAGCTGTTTTTACTAAGTTGAAATATAATTTCTCAGTTCATGGTAGTCCACACAAACTTTTTTCTGACAATGGTACACAATTTACTAGCCAGTTGTTTCAGAAATTTGCAAAAGAATGGGACTTTGTACATGTCACTAGTATTATCCTCAATTCAATGGTCTAGCTGAAAGAGAAGTACAGAGTGCAAAGCAATTACTTGAAAGGTTAAAACGTGACAATGCAGACATATTCTAGAATTTGCTTAATCTCAGAAACATATCTCATGATGTTATTCTTGGCTCACCAGCTCAAAGATTAGTTTTCAGACAAACTTGAACTACACTATCTATTTCATCCAGTTTGTTGCAGCCTAAGTCGAAGAACATTAAAACTATCAAGGCTCAATTGTTTAAGAAGTGTAATATCCAGAAATCTAGTTACGACTGATCGAGCAAACTACTTTGTCCATTGAGGGAAGGAGACATGGTACGAATTCAGACAATAAAAGGTTTTGATTGAATAGGAAAGATTACAGGCATTTGTGCTGCACCAAGATCTTACTTGGTAAATTCTGAAGGAACAGAATATAGGAGGAATCACAAACATCTTCTTGCTGTACCAGAACCATCACCATCATTGCAAGCACAACATTGTATCTGTGATGCAAACTCTCAATCAAAGAATGAGTCAGACATTGTTTCCAGACCAGAATGTGTTCAAAAGTCTGATTCTGTTCCAGAAAGTGATTTGAACATTCCACAGGTCAACCGTTTAGCAGAAACTGTCCCAGTTTCTAAATCAAGTTCCCAATTTTATGTCACACGATATGGACGAATATCTAAACCAAGTGTGAAATATGGTGGACTACTAGCAATGTGGACTTGATTGTACATACCTATCTGTGCAGTATTGTATAATGCATGTCTATGGATTACCTGTGATTTCTGAATGCTAAACAGTCTCATATCAATTGTATGGCCTATTTTTCAAAAAGGGAGGATGTAGATCAGTGTAAAGTGTATGTGCTTGTTTCTTTAAGAAGCATGCGAGGCTGTATGTGCACACATATAACCCATACATGTGCACAACCTTAGTACCATTTTGTATATGTTACTTAAGTTAGAGTCAATATTCAACAGTAGTAATGTGTTTCTATGTAATAAAGCTGCTTAAACAGAACCCAAGAAGACTCGCTTATTCATATCCCAACACTAAAGTGACAATCTCTATGTGTGGGCTGCAATCCTTTAATCTGTTGTGCACCAGGACTAGTTATGTCTGTATTTAGAGGGTAAACCTTTATGGTACACATATGACAGAAACTGTTCAAAAGTTGTTCTAAGTCCAATATTGGTTTAATTCTGTAATTGATGGAGGCATGAATACCTGCTGTTCATTAAGTGATAACTTGCACCATTTTCCTAAATGCAACTATGTATGTGTGTGTGTGACTATCTGTTTGCCTCTTTGTATGTGTGTGTGTGTGTGTGTGTGTGTGTGTGTGTGTGTGTGTGTGTGTGTGTGTGTGTGTGTGTGTGTGTCTGTTTGTGTCTGTCTCTGTCTATTTGTGTACTTTGTATCTGTGTGTGTCTGTCTATCTCTGTGTATGTGTATGTTTTGTATCTGTGTGTGTGCATCACATTTTACTGGAAACTAATAGGCTTGTATGGTTTACATTGGTCTTTCTGCTTATGGAAGACCACTCTATACTGTTTTTTCCCACTTTTCTCCATTAAACATCTGTGCATGACATTTGTAAGTCCTTGAAGTGTAGGGGCCTAGAGGCCTACCTTCCAAGTGAGAATGCAGGAGGTTGCTCCTTCAAAAAAAAAAAACTTGTTCTCAGAGTCTTTTGTTCATACAAGTTATATATTCATTGATCTTAAAAACTCAACAATCTGCAACCCATGTTCTGCTATTTCAGAATGACCTTGGTAATGGTCTCAACTGTGCGCATTCTCAAAACTATGGCACTAATCACTATCAGAATTTTGAACAAGGCTGTAAAATCAGGGTGCTGTAAAGCTTAGAGATGGTAATTCTTGTAATTGCTTGCCAGCTCTGCCTTATAGTTGCTGGTGAACCTCAAGCTCTGTTAAAGCAGGTGGTTAAAAGCTGAGTACAATGTAGACCTCTGTTGTATGCCTGGGTCAAAGTGATTCACTGAGTGAAAGTATGATACACCCTGCAAAACAAAACGTAGACATCACTTAAATTCATTTGTTTAATATTTTTTTTTTGGGGGGGGCAACAATCAATGGTACAATATTATGTTTTTTTTTCAGGGGTATCGATATTATGACAAAATGCTTTGTTTGAATAATACTACTTTTAAAAGCCAAGCCCTGATCTGCACTACTCATATTAGAACACACAGCAGCTCTTGAGATACAGAAGAACTCTAACTCTGGCACAAACTTTCTCAATTTACAGAAAAAGGGCAAAATAAAGGAAATGTTATTATTATAAATGCACAGATATGAATCATGAGTTTTGTACATTCCCTTAAGCAATGCTTAAACAATCCAGTGGCCTAGCAGTTGTAGGGGTTAATTTATTTATGTTATCCCCTTGGCAAGAAGTCTGACAGGTTGATAATATTAGGTTGTGTTCAATCTTTTCATATAGCAAGCACAATATGATTTTTTCCCCACTGGGCACATGATTAACTTGTCACAGCATTCAAGGCAAACTGCTAAATTTGTTGTAAGAGATTCTGACTTTAACTTTTCTTTGGCATTGTGAAATTAAAAAAAAAACATGCTATGGCTATTGTATACTTCTCCCTTGAGCTCTTACATATTATATGTCAGCTACATTCTGTGAATGCATGTGATAGTAAACTGGATAATGAAGTTAGACCTTAATTTCTATAATTAACTAAGTACAGTGTGTGTGAGCACACACACACACACACACACACACACACACACACACACACACACACACACAGCCTTAACAAGCATATTGAGGCTATCTGTATATGGTAGTGCCAACAGAAATAGGCCAAAGCTTTACTGACTCTACTTGACTATGAAATTAACTCACCTCATCATTGTAACCCTAATTAACTCACCTCATCATTGTAACATTAAACCCTGTTCTGCTGTTTGTCCTCTGCTTTCTTCTATTCACTCTGCAAAGAGCCAACAAATTTAATTATGTGACATAATGACTTGACCCGTTAGGTGAAAAAAAACTACTGGATAAACAAAAGGAAGACTTACTGAAAGTGGAAACAAAGATGTGTGGGTAATGACTGACAGGTATGCTAAAAAATATAGGATATTGCAGAATAGAACAGGAGAACAGAGAAACAAACGACAGTTTGATATAACAGAATGGTGAAAATGACATTAAAATACAGAACATGTAATTATAACTAAGTGTAATACAGTAGAAAAGATAAAATAAACTAATCCATGGGTGAGTGGTGTTTCATGTAAACACACAAGAAAGAACATGGTAGAACAAAACTGGACAGAGTAGAGTTAAATGGAATATAATAACTTAGGGCTCAACAAGGTAAGATGGAATGGAATAAGAGAGAGAAACAGGCAGGGTATGGTACAGTAAAACAATAAAGTGCAGGATTGTAAGACAGAATAAAATAGCATTAAGAATGTGACATCCTCACCACTGACACTGGAGAGGGACAGTCACTTGGAATACACATGAATACACTCAGTGTTTCCATTTGCAGACTTCTCTGCATCAAGCACAAATTTTCTTAAGAGCATACAGGAAATACATTCAGCCCGGCATCTGGGTTTCTCTCTCTGTCTCTCTCCAGGTCCCCAATAAGGATTCCCACTAGTACAGCTGCAGAGTTAAGCCCTCAGCTGAGTCCCCAAGCCATGTCTGCCACCACTCTCTGTGTGAAACCAGTGCTTTGTATCCCTGCTGCAAGTAGCTCACACACACACACACACACACACACACACACACACACACACACACACACACACACACACACACACACACACACACATACCTGGGAAAGGCTGGCACAGATTTACCCACTGTGTCCCTCCTGCCTACACTATAAGGTAGTTATCACTGCCACTAGGCACTACAAAGCCAGCTAGCTAAGACTCTTGCAAGGGTGCCCAATTATACTGAGTGAAGCTAAAACTGATACCAATGGTAATGTTGACCAAGCATTAAGGCTTTCAGGAGTGTCCAGAACTATCACCAAATAAACATATCCACATCTCAAATGTCAAAATATTTCTCTAAAAGAACCAGCCACAATGACAAATTTAAATCTATTTAATAATAAATAATAAAAGAACATGAAAATGTGAAATATCTACTTAGAGTAAACACCAGAGTTTTAATAACAGGAAACATTTAAAAAATGACACAGCTAGAAAGACTCCCACAGTTACAGGAAAAAACAATACTTAACTATTCTCACTATATTTTCTTGACTATGCTAAAGAATACTAGTCCCTGGTCACTTACTAGTGCAAGGCAAGATGAAGTGGGTGAGTGGTCTTCCTCCTTTGTTGTTGTTGTTGTTGTTGTGTCTTTCGGCTTTTCCCGGTTAGGGGTCTCCACCTTTGTCAGGGTCCATAAAAAGACTGTGCCTGAGACTTCAGTCTCCTCTAATATTAAAACACTATTTCTGTACAGAATGGCATCACATACATCTTGTCATCTGACTCTTGTTTTTCCTGCTTTACTAGTTTAGTCCTACCTGGTACAGCTTCCCACTCCCACTGGTAAGCAAAGTAACTTCCTCTCCCCCAAATAAGGCAAGGAAACAGTACACAGGAACTACAACCAAAGCCCAGGAATCAGCAACTCTGAAACTGGACTAAACTAGTAAAGCAGGAAAAACAAGAGATATTTTTTTCTTTTTTTCTTTTTTTTTCACAAAACAGGCAGAAACAGGTACAGCAAACTCTTATAAATGATATGAATCAGCTACTACAGCTTACAAAGAAGAATTTGCTACAAATACAGTCAAATAGTAACAAACAAGGATTCCAAGTGCAATATTAAGTTAAATGCAGTAAAACAGCTTCAATGTAACAGAAAGGCAGGCGAAATACAGTCGCTAGGTATTCAGATGTGGAAAGCAACAAAAAATATACTTAGTATCAAGAAAAGTCACTTATTCAGCTCTCTGCAGCCAGGATTACTCTGCTGGCCCACGTGGAGTCTGTGCTGAGTAGGTACAAGCTGAAAAATGCGCGTTTACCGCGTTTTATACCAGGGGGCTGGAAAAAGCTAGAAACTGGCCCAAAACGACCAATAAACTACTAGTTACTGGCTGAAACCTCACAAAACTGGACAAAAGGCAGCTCAATGCTTCCCACTCCCACTGGTAAGCAAGGTAACTTCCTCTCTCCCAAATAAGGCAAGGAAACAGTACACAGGAACTACAACCAAAGCCCAGGAATCAGCAACTCTGAAACTGGACTAAACTAGTAAAGCAGGAAAAACAAGAGATATTTTTTTTTTTTCTTTTTTTTCACACAAAACAGGCAGAAACAGGTACAGCAAACACTTATAAATGCTATGAATCAGCTACTACAGCTTACACAGAAGAATTTGCTACAAATACAGTCAAATAGTAACAAACAAGGATTCCAAGTGCAATATTAAGTTAAATGCAGTAAAACAGCTTCAATGTAACAGAAAGGCAGGCGAAATACAGTCGCTAGGTATTCAGATGTGGAAAGCAACAAAAATATACTTAGTATCAAGAAAAGTCGCTTATTCAGCTCTCTGCAGCCTGGATTACTCTGCTGGCCCACGTGGAGTCTGTGCTGAGTAGGTACAAGCTGAAAAACGTGCGTTTACCGCGTTTTATACCAGGGGGCTGGAAAAAGCTAGAAACTGGCCCAAAACGACCAATAAACTACTAGTTACTGGCTGAAACCTCACAAAACTGGACAAAAGGCAGCTCAATGCTTCCCACTCCCACTGGTAAGTAAGGTAACTTCCTCTCCCCCAAATAAGGCAAGGAAACAGTACACAGGAACTACAACCAAAGCCCAGGAATCAGCAACTCTGAAACTGGACTAAACTAGTAAAGCAGGAAAAACAAGAGATATTTTTTTTCTTTTTTTCTTTTTTTTCACAAAACAGGCAGAAACAGGTACAGCAAACACTTATAAATGCTATGAATCAGCTACTACAGCTTACACAGAAGAATTTGCTACAAATACAGTCAAATAGTAACAAACAAGGATTCCAAGTGCAATATTAAGTTAAATGCAGTAAAAACAGCTTCAATGTAACAGAAAGGCAGGCAAAATACAGTCGCTAGGTATTCAGATGTGGAAAGCAACAAAAATATACTTAGTATCAAGAAAAGTCGCTTATTCAGCTCTCTGCAGCCTGGATTACTCTGCTGGCCCACGTGGAGTCTGTGCTGAGTAGGTACAAGCTGAAAAACGCATGTTTACCGCGTTTTATACCAGGGGGCTGGAAAAAGCTAGAAACTGGCCCAAAACAACCAATAAACTACTAGTTACTGGCTGAAACCTCACAAAACTGGACAAAAGGCAGCTCAATGCTTCCCACTCCCACTGGTAAGCAAGGTAACTTCCTCTCCCCCAAATAAGGCAAGGAAACAGTACACAGGAACTACAACCAAAGCCCAGGAATCAGCAACTCTGAAACTGGACTAAACTAGTAAAGCAGGAAAAACAAGAGATATTTTTTCTATTTTTTCTTTTTTTTCACAAAACAGGCAGAAACAGGTACAGCAAACACTTATAAATGCTATGAATCAGCTACTACAGCTTACACAGAAGAATTTGCTACAAATACAGTCAAATAGTAACAAACAAGGATTCCAAGTGCAATATTAAGTTAAATGCAGTAAAAACAGCTTCAATGTAACAGAAAGGCAGGCGAAATACAGTCGCTAGGTATTCAGATGTGGAAAGCAAATGCCATGGAACAACTAGTCACCATCCCCACAAGAGGAGATAACATACTTGATCTCATCATCACGAACATGGGAGCACAATGTTCAACACCGGAAGTATACCCCTCACTGGTGAGATCAGATCACAAACTAATCTCGCTGGAGGTCCTCATCCCACCCCCACCTGAAATAAAAAAGACCACAGTAAAGAACTTCTCAAAAGCCGACTTCACACTTCTAAAGACTAGTGTGGTCTCCTTTAAGGCCCCGAGGCGGCGGAAAACAGTACTCAAGCCGCTGAATCACTTACAAACACCTTCTACCAGCACCTGCAGGACTGCATGGATAAGGCAATCCCAAACAAAACAAAGACTCTTAGTACCAAAGGCAAGCGTCCAGTCTGGTGGACCCCAGCCATAAACAAACTCTACAATAAAAGGAGGAAGCTACTACAAGATAGAGCAAAATCCTTAAAAGGTAAGACACCCTTGATCACTATAAGTAAAAACTAAGAGCTCTCATAAAATCATCCAAAGCAAATTTCGAGAGAAAAATAGCTAAAGACTCAAAAGACAATCATAAGGCCTTCTGTAGCTATGTTAGAAACCTAGGAGGAAACTCCCAGATATGCTCAGAACTAGTTCAAAATGATGTGAAGATTACTGATCCTACAGACATTGCCAACATACTGGCTGACAGGTTCAGTGCAAACTTCTCCCCTCCCCAAAAGGAGAGATATCTATACCAAACGATTGCAGCCCCCAAACATCTCCAGCCCAAGTGAGAACTGCTCTCTCCAAAGCAAAAACACAGCATCCATGGGACCTGATGGTGTCCCCGGCTGTGTGCTCCACGAACTCAATGAGGAATTAAACCCACAGCTAGGACAGCTGTTTAATCAAAGTCTTACCTCTGGATACGCCAGGAGTGGCGCACTGCAACTGTGGTCCCACTTCACAAAGGCGGTGCCTCCACCAACCCTGGAAATTACCGCCCATTAGCTTGACAAGCCTTATCTGCAAAGCCATGGAGAGGATCATAATGGACCTCATAAATAAAGACATAGGGAATTTGCAGACTTTGGATCCAACCCAGTTTGGCTTTGTCAAAGACAGATCATGCCTTTTAAACTTGGTTGACTTCTTCGAAACAGTCACCAAAGCCATTGGCGAGGAAAGGCAGTCCATACAGCCTACCTCGATCTGGCTAAGGCCTTCGATACAATACCCCACTCGGGTATCATTGAAAAACTCATCAGCTTAAATGTTAACCCATACATCACAAGATGGGTTGCAAACTGGCTGAGTGACAGAACCCACAGGGTCAGAGTTGCTGGCGCCATGTCAGACTCAAAGCCTGTCACAAGTGGTGTCCCACAGGGCTCAGTCCTGGGCCCACTCTTGTTTGGCATCTACTTTTCCGAAGTACAAGCAAACACAGGAGGGTTATGGCTGACAAAGTTTGCTGATGACTGCAAACTGGGCGCCATAGTAGAAAACACATCTGACACAGATATCCTTCAGAAGGGTCTCACAGAAACGGATAACTGGTGCCAGAGCCATGGCCTGAAGTTAAATGCCAAAAAATGCATAGTCATACCCTTTGGGAAAAACAAGGTTACCCCTAGCTACCAAATAGGTGGCAATCCACTGAGCACAGAAGAAGTTATCAGGGACCTGGGGACCCAGGTTGATAGTAGTCTGTCATTCGACACCCATGTAGCTAAAGTAGTTAGGAAGACCTTCTACATTGCCCACCTTATCATGAAGGGATTCTCATCTAGATCAAGGGAGGTCATAGTCTCCCTTTACTCATCACTCATCAGACCAATGATTGAGTACAATGCCCCATTCGGGATGTATCTGACCCAACACTTGCAGCAGCTGGAGGGGCCAAAAAGGTTCCTCACCAAAAGGATAAAGGGTCTCAAAAATCTGTCCTATGCTGCCCAACTGAAAGAACTCCAGCTCTATTCAGTCGCTTACCGCTTGCTCAGAGGTGACCTTTGCCTAACATACAAGGCCATGTCAAACCCAGATTTGATGAATATGCTTCACCTCAAAAAATCTAGATCCATCAGAGCCACAAGGGCGGGAGACTTAAACCTCGACACGGCTATTAATAGGACGTGCTGGAGGGATAGATTCATCACCCAAAGACTCCCTATGCTGTGGAACAAAATCCCGGTACATGTGAGGCAGAGCACCTCGCTGGCCTTGTTCAAGAGAAATCTTGACCAATGGATGGGAGATCGCAGATATACCCCAGGGATTACCTCAGTGTCACTGCTCGACAGAGGCACAGCAAAATAATGGGTATAGTTCCCCATACTAAAGGGTTGGCGTAAGCCACAAAACGATGGGCTAGGCTTGTAAATGCCCTCGGGCAGATAGCCTAGTATGAACCTATGAACCTATGAACTTCTGGTTCCCATGCACCCCCCCTCCCCCAATGCTAGAAGTTGTCAGGATTTAGCTCCTAAGTGTTACCGTACACACATTTAGAGCTTTACTCAGATCTACTGCTGCTCCTAGAAGTAATAAAACCATTTTAACACTTCTACACCTCCTACAGAGCTACTAAGCCATACTTCTTACATACATTGCATCTCTGGCTTCATTCAAAACTGTGAGATAACATCTTTATGGCCTAGACCCAGTATTTCTCAAAGTCAGATGGACTAGGATTAACCTCTTCTCTTCCCGTATTCTCTGTGAAAATATATACATTTAATTCAGTTACAATAATACATGTACATTTCTTTTCTTTCCAGCAGGGTGCACTGCTGATACATTTTACCACAAGCAAACCTCGCAAATACATTTTCAACACAAGCACCTGTACAAATCAGTTTGATATACAAATGACTTATAATGCGTTACAAAATTCCAGCTAGCTGTGCTGGCATATGTTAAACATCCACTGCACTACTTCTTCTGGCATAGCTGACAGTACTTTCTATCGTCACAAAGACATAAAGGTGCAAGAGTGCAACCATGAAGATGCAAAAACAAACTTGATGGTAGGTCTTTTATTTTTTGCAGCAACTTATACAATTTGCAAATATAGACATATTGTGATAAATACAGTAAAATGAAGCTATACACATACTGCAAAATGATTATACTAGCAAGTATTTCTTATAAGTGTTATAACAATCAGCTAACTAATAGCTAAGGCTAACATTAACATTGACACTGATGCTGTGACTGTGAAAATGTGAAATTAGTTGCACCCTTATTCATATAGACCTTCATATGCATGCATATATTTCAGAACTGAAATACACACATATTGGATACTCATTTGCAGGGATTATTACCTGTCATGAGCATTCAATTACCCATAAGTCTGACCAGTCTCATCTATAAGATTATGGAATGGATCATTATTGAACTAGTAGATAAGAACTTGGGTAACCTACAAAAACTCAATCTAGACTCGTTAAGTACAGATCTTGCCTACTTACTCTATATCAGATGAGGTCACAGCAGGCCTGATAAATATGCAAGGTGACACGGGGAGAAATGGCTCCAGAAGTTACTCATAGCAGTGTGGAGAGAAAGACTTATTCCAGATGACTGGAGGATAAGCAATACTGTAGGCAATGCAGAGATATCAAACTCATGTCATAGTCCATGAAAGTACTGAACAGGGTGATTGCTAAATTAATATTAGTAATAATAGAAAGTAAGATGGGAGATGAACAATTTGGATTCAGATCAGAATGCAGCACAACTCACCTGATGTTTGCAGTGAGGAAGATAGTTGAGAAGAAGCTAGAGATGAGGAATGAGTCCAAATGGACATTCCTAGACATGGAGAAAACATATGACAAGGTCCCAAAAAGGCTGATATGGGCAGTACTGTGGTGGTTCAAAGTCCCAGAAACATTGTAGGATTAGTACAGGCTATGTACAAGGACCCAATGACTCAAGTATGAACAGTGTTTGGTCTCACAGAGGGATTGTCAGTGGGAGTGGGTATGCATCAGGGTTTACCTCTGAGTCCACTGCTGTTCATACTGGTGATGGACTGCATTAGCAAACAGGTCAGAGATGCAGATGATGTGTCATTATAGGCAGTCTCTGAGCAATAATTTCAGTAAAGGATAGGGGAATGGAATGAAAAACTGAGAGAACATAGGATGAAACTGAGTACAGATACAACAGTTGTAATGGCTGCAAATGGGGAAATCAGAAGAAGCTGAGAAATGAGATAGAAGGAAGATTGTGGAACAGATTAACAGCTTCAAGTGTCTGGGAGGGGTGGTTGATGAGAAGGGAAGTCTGAATGAGAAGGTCAAAGTTAGAATCAGAGGGGCTGCAGTTAACTGGCATAGAGTGCCAGGTGTAATATACGACAGAAGAATGGCAAAGAAAACAGTGGAGCAACCAGTACTACTTCACGGTACAACGACCTTGGCAGTAAAGACAGAGCAGCTGATGCAGCTAGCAATAATGAGATAAAGTGCTTGAGAAGGGTGATAAGATGCACAATGTGTTTCAGAAAAAGAAATGAGGAGACAAGGGCAGAAGTCAAAGCAGCTACAATTGCAGAAAAGGTAAAAGAGAACAGATGATGGTGGTTTTGGCACATGTGCAGAAAAGCAGAAGCCAATATGGTGAAGAATATTTGGTAAAGACAGGAACAAGGCAAGAGGAAACAAGGGCATCTAGCAAAGAGATGGATGGACTGGTTGAGAGAAGATCTGTGACAGTTAGACGAGTGTTAAGAAGGCAGGAGAGTTTCAGTGAACAGAGACAGATGGCAACAGCTGACATGACACCCTGACCACATGTATAAAAATGGGAAAAGGGGGGTTTGATGATAATGATAATGATGATGATGATGGAAGCAATGGATGAGGGCAGATCAGTGCACACTACATATTTAGACCTTGCAAAGGCATTCAGAACCATCCCACACTTTGGTATCATAGATAAACTATTCCAGCTAAATGTCAATCCTTATGTAACTCTACCACCTTCAAATGACCTGTGATGAGTGGTTTTGCCCAGGGTTCAGTCTTTGAGCCACTCTTCTTTGGCATTTACTTCTCATCAGTCAGAGATACTGTTAAGAGTTAATGGCTGACCAAGTTACTGGATGACTGTAAACTTGGCACCATCCTAAACTATCCCAAGGGCACCAAGATTCTCCAATAGGGCCTTTCCCAAACCAATTTCTGGTGTCAAAACCACGGACTAAAATTTAATGCCAAGAAATGTATAATAGTATCCTTCAGTAAGTAAAAAAATTGGTTTACTATCAAAATGTTGAGTTGCCTTACCCTGACAGTGACAAGGACAAACATGGAGCGACAGAGAGACAAAACTGTGAACACAATTCCTGTCAAGTCTGAAACATCAGTACAGAGACTGTATTCACAGTTTGGAGTGTCAGTGTTTTGAAGTGCATCGCATTGCAGTGGGGTTCGGGAAAATTACCCTTTTCCTCACTGTAGTGCGATCTTGGAGTTAGAATATATAAGTAGCATGGGGTGTGGGGGGCTCAGGGGGGGCTGGTCCCCCTGCAAAACAGTAGGAAAATTTCTGCCTCATAGCGGATGCTTTTTTCTGGATGGTGGGTGGTCGAATGTTGATTCTTTCCTTCAAAAGAATCGACATTCTAAGCAATCAGTGTGATGCTTTTTCGTTGTTCAGGGTTGGGGATTTGAATGATTGATGTAAGTCACCTCGACATCTTGATAGTGAACCAAAAAAATAATTTGTATCAATCACATTGGCACCATACAGTTGAAAATGTATCCTGTAGTTAGTAACCTGGGTACCTAGGTAGACAATGATCTGTCCTTCACTCAGCACATATCCACTATTTTAAGAAAGTGCTTTTTAATTACAGAACTTATTAATAAGGGTATGTTCTCCAGGTCCAGGGATTTGATCAGTCCACTGTATTTTGCACTCAGCACTCATCAGGCTGATCACTGAGTATACTTCACAATGTCCAAGTACAAGAAATCTTTACAAACCTAAAATTAATGGGGGGAACAAAGACCCAAAATCTGGGAAAGATTGTAGATATTGCTCTTATAAATTCAAGAAGTTGCTAAAATAATAGATTTTGTGCATACCTGTCAACTGACCAGTTTTTGCAAAATCTCCAAGTTTTGCCTAACATTTTTGGTCTGTTCCTCATAAAATGTGTGCTTTTTCTGGCAAATCTCTGAGGACTGAATTCACTAAATAATAACATACATTTGAGTTTCAGACTTCACGTTCTTCAGAAAATGCATGCTAACACAAATCCTGTTATTCTAGCTACGTTCTAAAATTACAGGAGCAATGTTTAAAACCTGTCCCTATTTTGGGCCTTTGCCCCCCCCCTCCCCATTATTTTGGACTTTGTCCAGACTACCAAGCGGATGGCATGCAATGGGAATTTGCTGGATGTTGTCTGCACCTTCACATGTTGGTCAGCCAAAGCCCAGCCCCAGTATAGACAGTGGTCGCTATAATCCTCAGCCTCTATCAGGGATCAGCCACAAATTTAAACCTAAGCATGCATCCTTCGCTATCAGGATAGGCTTGCCCACCCTCCCTTTCTGAGCTATTCACCTCTCAAGCCACTAACTGAGCATGTGTTAACTTGGGCCATAGTCATACCTTTATTACTTTGTGTCACCAGCACAAGTACTGATGGTGAATATCTGGTGAAAGGTGAATACTTATGCATACAGTTTATAGTCACACAACCCTAAATTCAGTTAAGGTGCACATCTGTGTGTTTTATGAAAAGGAGTGCACATATCTCATATATCTTTATATACCTGGATGTCATCTTCAGTATTTTCACCAGGCCTCTATGCACCATAGATTTCTACAAATGTTGAAATGAGTGTAATAATTGTTGGGATGCAAACATTTTATAGCTGCTATACATCACATTAATGAAAAAACTATTTTTTTCCAGCTATGCTTAAAAACTAACAATTTGTTGCATATAATTTTAGGGTTAAAATCCAAACCAGTAGTTGAGTCCAGGTGTAGCAGAATTCTTATATATTTAGGGGTAGAAGAACCTCAGGCAAAAGGGAATTCTTGCAGTTGCTGGTTTGCAACATTTTCAATAATCATCAAGATTTGTTTGCACTCATATGTAGCCCTAAGGAGGAAGAATAGCTGGATTGTGGTGGAGGCATTACATAATAGGGATTTTACAAAATAGAAGGCAGTCATCTGCAAACATAAAGCCTTTAGTGCCTATGCAATGCACTTACCATCTAAATATTTCAGATTCTAGGTTTAGAAACTTGTTTAATTGCTGATGAGATTGAGCACCCTCAGTTGACACCTTTCTGTAGTATGACTTGAGCACACAAGTTGTGATTTGTAAGAGTATCTCTGCAGTCTTCTTATAAGTCTTGGAACCCTGTGATAAAGGAAGATGTAAATCTAAAGTTTTCCATGAAAAGGCACAGATATGTCCATTTTATGAAATCAAAGCCCACTGGAATAGCAAGGGGCTGATTCTATTGTATTATAACCCTTGTGATATACAAAAATAATGGGAACTTGATCTCTCTGGGATAAAACAACCATCTGAGATTTTCTTCTAACAATAATGAAACTATACTGAATGTTTGTATTCAAAACAGTTTTAAGACATTGAAAGATATCCTTGTGTTTCACTGTTTTCTTATGTTGCTGCAAAGGATACCATCATTTCATATCTTGTTTATGATTGTTACCTCTGTTAACTAGTTCTTCCAACAGATGCTGTGTCGCTATGCTTACCCATAGTGCATAAAGAGCCCACAAATCATTATAGGCTACTATCCTAAACCAAAGAAAGAGAAGGGGATAATATCCTTTTTTTACAGTCTTTTTCAGGAACAAAGACAGGATTTAGTTGACAGAGCAGGGACTGTAGTATGCCAATCCATATTTCATCAGGAAGAGCAGTCATTACAATTTTTATCATTAAATTGGATCAACTGCCCAGTACTGGCCTTTTTATCAAACCAGTCCAAACTTAAATGTATTGAATATTTAATGGCATTGTACTTAACTCAATGCTAAATTGTTTTGCACATGTCCCTTGGTTGCCTCCATGTTTCCTTTACTAAGCTCTTAAAATCTTGCCATTGCATTTTAATTCAGCAAAAATCATCACAATAGTTTACTGACAAAAATACAAAAGTTGTGTGAATACCCTAAAGTGTATCAAATCAAACAAAGAAAAAATAATAAGAGATAAATATCCAAGATCAGGGATAAATGTTAAATATCAGTCTTCCATTAACATGTCTTTCATGTAGGATACAATTTTGAAACTCAAATGTCATAAAAACCTGTCCTTATTTAGTAACTGCAATCCACAATAAATTCCCAGAAAAATACACTTTTTCAAGCAATAGAAAAAACATGAGGTAAAATCAGGGATATTCCATAAAATTCGGGACAACTGAATGCTTGATACTGAGCTGAAATTCAGCAGAAGTGAAGAGGGCTTGAAAAGTGCAATTGTTTAAGTAAACTTACCACAACAGTAGACGTTTGAATGATCACTGTCGCAGTAATGTTAGCTATATGGATTATATCCTGCCAGCTTTTAAAGCTTCAGTGCACCTTTCACCCACCCAATCCATTAGGCAGCTGAAGCTCAGCTGCCTAACAAAGACAGATTTGGGTGTCACGCCCTTCAGAGATTTTTTGCCAACTGAGAGAGGGAGACTGAATCTTGAAACGATATAGATAGAAGAAAATCTCTCTCTCTCTCTCTCTCTCTATATATATATATATATATATGTATATATATATATATATATATATATATATATATATATATATATATATATATATATATATATATATATATATATATATATATATATATATATATATATATATATATATACCGAAGGCAAAATAATTTGCTATCAAAAGAACAAACTAAAATTCCAAAAACAAAATTTATCCTAAACGTCGAACATCAGAAACATGATGAACGACATTTGACATACCAGACTTCTCGTTTCGAATGTCCATATTTCCTTTTATGTTTTAGCAGGGGGGCAAGTCCCTCTGCACCAACCATGTGGGGTGCTGCCCCACACCCCCCTGCAAATTAAATATACCAACTCTAAGATTGCACTACAGTGAGGAAAAGTAAATTCCCTGATCCTCACTATACTGCAATCTCCATTCCCAATGCCAAACTCATAATAATGAAGCTGGCTTTACTTTCATTATTACAATTTCTTATTATTCCTATTTGGCATTGTGAAACATTGAAAATGCATTTTCAGCCACATGCTTTTCGTAAATGAGCCTTCAAAATGTTGATAGCAAGCTATATATATATATATATATATATATATATATTTATATATATATATATACATATATATATATATATATATATATATATATATATATATATATATATATATATATATGAGTCCCCTTCTAATGGTCGACATTTCAAAATGTCGACATTCATATGGCTGAGACCATCTGATTGACATTTGAAATGTCGACCATGGAGAACCGGCATCACGCTACAGTGCGGAATGGAAAGATTTCCACTTCCGTATTGTAGTGTGATCTCGGACTTGGTATATTAAAGTTATGCTAGCAGCATTAAGGTAAGTTTGTGTTTTGTGTTTTGTGGCTTACTTGAATAGTCGAGATTTCAAATGTCGATCATATGGTCTCGGCCATATGAAAGTTGACATTATGAAATTTTGGCCATATCAAGTAGACCTATAGATATATATATATATATACATATATATATACATATATATATATATATATATATATATATATATATATATATATATATATATATATATATATATATATATATATATATATATATCAATATATATATATATCTATATATTCACACACACACACCTTCAAAAAAATGCTCAAAAAACTAAAGGAGTGGCAGGGCGGAGTGGCTACTGCAGCAGTTAATAATTCACACATTTATTGCTATGATAAGTTTACTTATACAGCTGCTCTATGTCCATCATATTAATCACTACTGTGGTTGCCTTAATTATATGGGTAGAATACCCTAGCTTAGTATATTTGAGAGGTGGAAGGGAAAGTCCAGGAGAAGGTGGAGAATCATCCTAGAGAAGCCTGATCTTGACCAAGACCTAGGGAAGGAATCAAGCTTGTTATACTTTGCAAAATTATGCAGAGAGAACCAATCTGATCCTTCTAGAATACTTCTAGAATCAAACCCTATCTAAAAACCAGCAAAGATGCCAAGGCCCTAGATGAGTGAACCTTAGCCCAGACCAGAATAGATTAGTTGTAGTTAGAATAAAAGGTGTTTGCCATAGACATCCATTTGAAAATAGTCTCTTTTGACACAGGTTGTCCTTTTTTCTTATGACCTTTATTTTTTATATTGTTACCTTATGCTTTGTGTACGTGAGGTTGTTGTATATACTATTTAGCATCTTGCTCCCTGTTGTATTAACACTATTTTACTGTGTTAGCCTTGTTTCTTACTGATGAAGTGTACTACCTGGGACATATCGCTTGGTTGGTACTATCTCAGATATGCAAACTTAGCAAGACCAGCATCTAACATTAGTTCCAGTGTTGCACCATAGTTATTAACTTGTATAATTAGGGACTCTGCTGGATCTTATTTTTAGCTTCTTATTCAGCTGATTTTTAGGTTAAATCACTGGGTATTGTGTTCGCACTGCTTTATGTTTGCAAATATGGACTAGTTTATAACCTAGCAGTAGTAGTATGTCCTAATGATTGTAGTATTTCTGTTGACGGTTGTTAGCTATCTCAAAAGATGTTACTGCTCTATGTGCTTTTTATCAAGGATATTACTGTTTCCTCTTCTTATTTGTTAATGAGCAACCCTGAAACTACTATGTTTACCTGTTTCTCATCTTAATTTTGCTAATGAACAAACCTGAAGCTACTGTGTTCTTACCAATGTGATTGTTCTTTGTCTCCCACTAACCTACATAGCTTTCAACTTACAGTCTTGTACTAAGATGTGGATCAATAAGGACACCCTACAACTAGTCGCTGCCATCCCATCTTCACCCCAAAAGAAACCTGCTGTTCTATTTCAAATACCAGTTCCCAAAGGACAGAAGAAAGTATGTTTTACACTAAGTCAACTGCTAAGCTGTACTGTTTTAATACCTAGTGTTGTATGCAATCCACACTACTGAGCCAGGCACCCAGCAGCCATTTTCTCTCGCTATCTCATAAGTAACTACTTGTTTCCCCTCTGTAACTAGTACCGGAGCCATCTGTTCTAGCTATCTCTATTCTACTTTTTAGCCTTCAGCTGCACTGTACTTTTTGCCCACTAGATGGCACACTAATCTTGGCTTATGTAGTGTCCCCTACCCCTACTTTCCTGTTTTAAATTCTAGACTACTTTTCTATGTTCTTGCTATCTCAGACTGCTCCTTAGTTTTACTCCTTTATGTAGCTTTTTTCCTCTACATTACTATCCCTTACTAAGCAAACAGCTGAACTATCCCTCCCCACTCACCTGTTACTTCCAGGAGCTCCTCAGGAGTTTGCTGCTTATAGATTGTCTCTGCACTTTCTTCCTTTGTCTGCTCTTAACCCGCTCCGTTCGCTGTATGGGCTCACTCCGCTCCCCTACCCTACCGCCAATTCCCATCCACCCCTAAAGGTCCTAAACTTATACTTACTATACCACACCCTCCCTCCTATCACTCCAATCCTATACTCTACCCAATCTACATACCTAAGCCACACCCCTCCTTCACCTATCTATTCTTAAAGGGCTCCTAATTTCAACTTTCTAGTAGATACCTAACCTTGATAAGCTCCTTTCTCTTTAATACTTCACCATACCCTTCATCTCTTTATTTTTTATCCCTGTTTCTCCTCCATTGCTTTTGTTAAGTAATCTTAACAATATGCCTACAGCAACTAATGTTATCCTAACCAAGCTTATACTCCTAGCCACAATCGTACCAGCCCTCACCTCAGCCTATCATTTCACCTCCTTTGAAAAAGTGAATTATGACCTGTTTAACTATTCTCCAAAACAAACAGCTGTACAAACTTTTACCCTAATCCATACTCAAATAAACATCACATCCACTCCCAGCTGCCTGCTAGCCAAATACCATAGCCTCACGCATATTAAATACAATAACCTCGCAGTAAGGAAAGTGAAATATCTAACTAGCTTTATATGTAACCCTGTCCCAAGACAAAAGAATTCCTCTTTGGAAGATGGAGACATCCACCCTAACTCTGGCCCAACCAATGTCCCCACATTCAAAACATATAGCCCCTATTCCTCAACCCTGGATACCCAAGCTAGACCCTCCAACTCTTTCCTAATAGGACATCTCAATATCTGTAGTATTAATAATAAAGTTGTCCATCTCCATGCCCTCCTCGATATTCACTCCTTTGACATTTTCTGTCTGACAGAAACTTGGTTAAAACCTGGAACTAAAGACAATGCAATCATCCCCCAGGATATAATATATTGAGACAAGACTGTACAAAATGTAAGGGAGGGGGAGTAGCAATTCTATTTAAAGATGGCCTCCAGATCTCCTCTTCACCTTGTAACCCACCCCAGGATAGTAAGGCAGAAGTCCTTATCTCCAGATTTCAACTCAACCCTAGCAAACCCTTATATATCATCTGCATCTGCCTACCTCCTGGCAATAATATCAACTTAATAGAGGATATTCTAAAATGGTTATCTTCTACCTACCCACAAGAAATAATAATACTAGGTGATTTCAATACCGACTGAAAATATGTCAATGCTGAAAATCCTACCTCCCATATTCATATTCATGGCTTTAATCAAACAATCACCTCTACAACCAGAATTAACAAACCAAACAATAAAGAGAGCACCTTAGACTGGATTCTTATCAATAAACATCAACAATCTTATAAGGTAGGAATCCTGCCTGATGATGTAAGTGATCACACTTTGACTTATATTATAAGACAAAGGAAAGATATTTCTAACCCTCCAATGTATAGGATCACAAGGACCAACAAACACTTTAATCCAGTACTATTCCAAAATGAACTTAATGCCTGCAACTGGAACCCTCTAAAAATTCTCCCACTCAAAGAGGATGTTAAATATTTCAGCTCCAAATTCCTAGCTATCCTTGATATTCACTCTCCTTAACGGTCTATTAGAATGAAGTCCAAACCTGCCCCCTGGCTATCTAATAAAACTCGACAAAACATTTTACTTAGGAACAAATCCTGGGCTAAGTGGAGAGCCACCAAAACTACTTCCGAGCAACAAACGTTTAGACAATTGAGAAATATTACAAAAAAAAAATACTCATAGACAAAAAAAACTACTATTGTAAATTACAGCAATCCCATCAAAACAACCCACAGAAGTTCTAGTCAAATATTAATAGACTCCTTCACCCAGGGCACTCTAGTACACCAAACCCTCTAGGGGCTGAACACAATACCCCCCATCAAACTGCCAATGCCTTCAATACCTTCTTCACAGAGACCATACAATCTCTAGCCAGTCAACTAGCCCCTGACAACTCAAGTCTCCCTACCTCTACATCTGGTACCTTCCCAACATTCCACTTACAACCCATCTCTACCACTCTAATCTATAACATCATCCAAAAACTTAAGCCTTGTACTCCCTCTGCTGACCAGTTACCATCTGAATACCTGCAAAAAGCAGCCAAAGCAGTTGCCTATCCTATATCTATCATTATAAACAGAACCATTAATGAGGGAATCATCCCAGGCATTTGGAAAATCTCCCACATCGTCCCCCTACACAAAGGGGGTAACTCAAATGACTATTCTAACTATAGACCAATAGCTCTTTTATTACCCTTTGAAAAGTTATGGAAAAATGCATTCACCATCAGCTACTACACCATTTATCTCAAAACAACATACTAGCTAACTGCCAACATGGTTTTAGGCCATTTCACAGTACCACTATTGCTCTCTTATCATTCACCGAGGCCATCAATAAAAACCTTAATAATAACATCCTCTCATCTGCTCTCTTTATTGATCTCTCAAAAGCTTTTGATATGGTAAACCACCCCCTTCTTATAAATACTCTAGAATCCCTTTCTCTTGACACTCTGGCAGTTCAATAGTTCAAGTCCTACCTCAGCAATAGGCAACAGGCAGTTCTCTGGGAGAATACTCTCTCATCCCACCTGCTAGTCAACCTTGGAGTCCCTCAGGGCTCCATTCAACGACCTCTTCTTTTCTCACTTTTTATCAATGACCTTTATGTAGCAATTCCTCAAGCCACCTGCATAAATATGCAGATGATTCTATGATCATATGTTCAGCTAACTCCCCATCAGAACTACAATCTCTGACTCAGAGTGTATTCAACACAGTTGAGGCATGGTTCTTGAAATGTTGCCTCCTTTTGAATGCCAAAAAAACTAAGCTCCTACTCTTTACTCCTACCAGTAAGTCCACCCCTATAGATTTCTCTGTCAAATCCAATAATGGCACCCTTATATCTCCTGACTCTACTACCAAACTGTTAGGAATTACAATTGACAATAACCTTAATTTTGATAACCATATAAACAACATTATTAAAACAGTAAACAGAAAAATGGGCTCATTATATACAATTAAACCCTTCTTAACTCCAACAACTAGAACTACAATTGCCCACTCCAATTTAATCTCAACTCTTCTTTATGCTTCACCCATATACGCTAACCTAAAACAAAATAACCTTCTCAAACTAGCTAACTCCTACAATAGCATCACCAGATTTACAACAGGTAATCCCTTTAGAACTCACCACTGTCAAAATCTACAGCAGCTAGGCTGGCTGGAACTACAAAACAATCTGATATTTTCCCAAATGACTATTGCCCACAAGATATTTTACCAACCTAACAACACTCCTATACTCGCTAATCTCATTATCCCCTACAAAAATCTTAATTCCCTACGCTCCTCGAGTAAACTTCTAGCTAACATAAGCAAGACCAACAACTTGGCAGGTAATTCCCTGTTCTGCAACACTGCTGGAAAAAACTGGAACTTATTAGCTAGTGAACTAACTCTACTTCCTTCTCTTACAGTATTTAACAAAAGCTTAAAAGACACCTCAAAACACACTGGTTATGCCCCCGCAGCAACCATTTTTTTCCCACGTTGCACTAAAACTACATTGCTTATCTCCCTAAAGCATAACTGTAACTACTAAAATTATATTATCCCTCTGTACAAACACTATCTTTTCTGTATTATAAACTACCTCATGTGTGATACTGTAAAAAGACTTGTCTTAACCAGTATGTACATTTTTTTTATTTAGTTTTTTTGTTTTTTAGTTTTTTTTTTGTTTAATTTAATCTCTGCTCTTTAATACTATATCTTGGTATTTTTGTTAAATCTTTCTATTACTTCATGATAGTATTGTTGTTTAAATTCTTTATGCTATTTTTGGAGCTTTTCTTCTCAGGCCTCTACTGAAAATGGAAATATATCCAGTTAGACTAGCCCGGTAAACAAATGTAAAATAAATAATTAAACTTCACAAGACATGAACAGCTCATCCGAAGATCTGAAAAATTTTGTTCAGTCAGGATAATGCCTAAGTTATCTCTATACATCTATGGTATTAAAACTTTTCTCTCCCTCATTTTTGGGTTCAGGAAAGAAAACAGAGAAACATGTATTGCTTGGCTCAATGTAAACTCTGATACTACTTTAGGCATAAAAAAAAAGATTATTTCTCAAAGAAATATTGTCTATGAGGAAAGTGAGAGAGGGCTGACAAACCATAAGAGCTTGCAGCTCAGATTCTTTTCTTGCAGATCTTGCAGAGGTCAGCATAATCAGTAAAACAGCTTTCCATGTTAAGAACCTCAAGTCAGCCAGATCAGCTCGTTCAGATGGAGCAAGTAATAAGTTCTCTAACACAAAATTAGGATCCCAATGTGGAGCCACTGGCTCTTGGAAGTTTTCTTATGCAAAACCCTTTTCAAAAACATTTTGACATGAGAATGCATTGAAAGAGGAGTATCCTTTGTTTGACATGCTGATATGGCCAACAAATGACCCTTGATGGAAGAGTAAGGAAGGCCATATGATATCACACAAATATTGTAAAACTAGAGGAATACTAGCCCTGAATAGGTGCTGGATATGTTGTTGGCACCAACTAGAAAACCTTTTTCATTTGGTTCATAGATTCATAGGTAGGTACTAGGCTATCGGCCCTGGGGCCTATTCAAGCCCAGCCAAAAAGGTACCCTGGCTTTTGCCACCCAAGAAAATTATTTTCCTGTGCCACTGTCGAGCAGAGCCACAGAAGTGATCCCCGGGGTGAATTTCCTATTTCCCATCCAATCATCAAGATTTTTCTTGAAGAGTGCTAATGAGGAGCTTTGTTTGATATAAATAGGTAGTTTATTCCAGAGTATGGGAAGTCTCTGGGATCGGAATCTATCCCTCCTGCATGTTCTGTTTATTGTGGTGACAAGGTTTAGGTCCCTAGAGCGTGTAGCTCAGAGGGATTGGTATTTCTTTAAGTGGAGCATGTCCAACAGCTCTGGGTTTGACATAGCTTTGTATGTTAGGCAGAGATCACCTCTGAGTAGGCGATATGCAACGGAGTAAAGCTGGAGTTTCTTGAGACGATCTGCGTAGGGCATCTGTTTGAGGCCGGTAATACTCTTTGTGAGGCATTTCTGTGGCCTTTCCAGTTGTTGTAGATGTCTTGTGAGGTACATACCAAAAGGGGCGTTGTACTCTACAATGAGTCTAATGAGTGATGAGTAGAGGGGAACAATGACCTCTATTTTTGTGGATGAGAAACCTTTTGTGATGAGGTGTGTCACGTAGGAGGATTTCCTGACTACTATGGAGATGTGATTATCAAAGGTGATACTACTGTCCACCTGTGTCTCAAGGTCTCTTATCATACTTTCGGTGTTAAGTATACTACCGCCTATGTTGTAGTTCGTGGGTACAGAGTTTTTACCAAAGGGGATGACAATGCACTTTTTTGCATTGAGCTTGAGGCCATGGCTTTGACACCAGGCGTCTGTCTCAGTGAGGCCCTTTTGTAGGATGTCCACATCATTAGGAGTTTCAATTATGGCTCCTAGTTTGCAGTCATTTACGATCTTCATTAGCCAAAGACCTTCTGTGTTAGCCTGTACTTCAGAGAAGTAGATAACAAACAGGAGAGGGCCCAGGACTGAACCCTGTGGTACTCCACTTGTCACTGGTCTGAAGTTGTATTTGGAGTCTGCTACTTTCACAGTGTGGGTTCTGTCAGTGATCCAGTTGGCAACCCATCTTGGGACATAGGGATTTATACCTAGTTTAGTGAGTTTATCTATAATTCCAGAGTGGGGGATGGTGTTGAAAGCCTTGGCAAGATCTAGATAGGCTGTGTGAACCACCTTACCCTCGTCTATGGCTTTGGTGACTGTTTCAAAGAAGTCTATCAGATTTAAGAGACATGATCTGCCTTTTACAAACCTGAACTGGGTGGGGTCCAAAGTTTGGAGATTACCACTGTCTTTGTTCATAAGTTCCATGATGATGCGTTTCATGGCCTTGCAGACCAGGCTCGTCAGGCTAATGGGGCGGTAGTTCCCTGGGTCTGTGGTGGCTCCCCCCTTGTGGAGTGGGATAACCATCACTGTGCGCCATTCAGCAGGCACAAAGCCTGAGATGAGGCTATGACTGAACATGGTACTTAGGTGGGGTGCCAGTTCGTTCTGTAGTTCATGTAGAACGCAGCCTGGGATGTTGCCTGATCCCATGGATGCTGTGTTCTTGGCTTTGCAAAGTGTGGTTTTCACCAGTGCAGCCATGATTACAGGATCTTTGCCATCTTCTGGTATAGAGATGGGCTCTTTAGGGGGTGAGAAGGGGGTAAAGTCAGCACTGAACCTATCTGCCAGGATATTGGCAATATCAGTTAGGTCTGTATATTTAGTGCCATTGTGCTGTAACTCAGAGCAGATCTGAGTGTTGCCACTGAGATTCTTGACATAGCTATAGAATGCTTTGTGGTTGTCTTTAGAATCAGTGACAATTTTGTTTTTGTAACTAGCTTTGGAGGATTTTATCAGGCATCGCAGCTTCTTACTGAGGCTGACCAGGGAGTTTCTCCACTCATGGGATTTTACTCTCTTTTGCAACAGTTTCTTCCTTCTGTTGTACAGTTTGTTTATGGCAAGGGACCACCAGATTGGCTTCCTTTTTTTGGAGGATAGCGTCTTGGTTCTGTTTGGGATAATATGATCCATGCACTCGTGTAAGTGCTTATAAAGTGCAATTGTGTAGGATTCAGTAGTCGTAGCTCTATTGTCAATCTGCATGGGTGTCATGAAGTTCACCACTTCTGTCTTAAGAAGCATGAAGTTGGCTTTGGAAAAATTTTTTACCATGGTTTCCTTAATGGGGGGTGGGGGCAGGATGTAGATATCTAGGGTAATTAGCTTACAGTCAGATCGGACCAATGAGGCGTTGACTTCAGGTGTGGAACACTGGTCACTCATGTTAGTAATGACTAGATCTAGGATATTCTTGCCCCTGGTGGGGGTGTGGATAAGTTGATCCAGGGCATTGGAGTTTATGAATTCCAGAAAGCGTTTAGTGAAGGAATTGGTACATGAGTAGTTTTCCCAGTTAATGGTGGGGTAGTTGAAATTGCCCATTATTAGGGTGTTTGGTTGAACCCTAATATTTTCCAGTACATCAAGAAAAGAGGAGTGGAAATCCTGGGGCATGGCTGGGGATCTGTAGCAAGCTACAATTTGGATTGCAGTTTTGCCCAGAGTTAGTTGCACTTGGATAACCTTGGCTGCATTATGCTCAGCAACTAGCCTGGAGGTGTGGATATCCTTAATGAATATGGACACACCTCCGCCTTTGGTGTTCCGGTCCAGGTTACATGGCCGAAAAGTGTGGTATGAGTTATAGCCTGGTAGTGCAGGAGTGCTCTCTGGAGCATTGAGACAGGTCTCAGTCACTGCACAGATATCAGTGTTCTCCATTTTAAGGAGTGCCTCGAGTGAGTGCATTTTGAGATTTAGACTTCTACCATTGAGTAGCATCACCCTCAGTTTTTGCTTGCCTGTTCCTGTTATGGTGGTATATTTGTCATTTGAACCTTGCCTAAAAAAGATACTATATGGGGGGCAAGAACATTAGCCAGTATCCAGAATCCCAGGGGTGACAGGTGCAGGCCATCTCTGGCAAAGCATCATGGTCTGTCGAACATGTCATCCCAGGCAGAGAGATACTGGATCCCTTTAGAATGGCACCAGAAGTTTAGCCAATTGTTGAAGTCAATCATTTTGTCCTTGTACTGCGTCATCATTCTGGGTGATGGCAGAATGCTACTTAGGGCTAGGGTCATACCTGCCTGGGTTACAAGATCGGAGAGCTCTTCCATGTCTCTTTTCACATAGTTCAGGGAGGTACGTCTCAGGTCTTTCACACCAACATGGACAATGACAGAGTCATATTTGTACTTGTTGTGGAGTGACCTGAGTGCGTGGGTTATGTGGCGGATCCTGGCACCCGACAGGCAGCTGACAGTAACCTTCTCCTTGTTTAGCCTGGTGAGTGGGACATCAGTGTGCCTGACTATAGAGTCACCTATGACTAGTGTGTTGGGTACGTTGTTTTGCCTTATTGGCTGTGGTTGAGTGGCACACTGAGTCTGTGGGCTATGTGTCATTTGGGTTGTTTTGGGGGGTGGAGGTTTCTTGCATTTCTTTCTTTGGAGGTCTCTGTTACTTGAGATTATTATTGAGAGCCTCCGCAAATGTTTTTGTGTTTCTATGTGTGGATTTTGGTGGTGTAGATTTAGTGAGACTATGTGATGAGTGTGCTGTGGTGCAAGTGTTTACCTTCTCCATTTGACTGTCAAGTTCAGTCTTGGTTGGAGAGAGCTTTACCTCCAGTTTGGTTAGATAAGTGCATCTCTCGCAGGTTGTAGTGTTGGGTGGTAGGAGGAGAGGGTTGTCTATGTACATGAGGCAATTTCTACATTGCTCCACGATGCCCAAATTCATCAGATAGACAGGAGGACACTGGGAGCTGACCCTTGGACATGTCTGAATAAAAAACTATTTTCCTCTAGATAAGTGAGGAAAGTGAGTACAAGAGCTGTTTTTCTCTAAGCGAGTAAGGAAAGTAAGTACCAAAACTGTTTTCCTCTAGGTAATGAGGAAGATTGAGTGCTGTAGTAATTAGTAGGTTATTTAGTGCTTACAACAAGTTCTGAACAAATGCTGATCACGAATAAGCAAATTCAAGTGCTAAAACTAAGAATCTGTATATGAACTAAACTAGTTACAGGAAAGGGGGCAAACAAGTGCAAATGCAGGCTTTTAAATCAGAAAGTTGAGAGAGATGGAAGAACTGCCCAAACAGCCAATAACTACAATTTCTGGGCCAGAACCAATCCTTATGTGGTAGATAGGTTACCTAGTGCTTACCACTCCCACTGATGAGCTAGAAGGCTTCCTTCCAACACAGAAAGCTTAGGGGGGCTCAGAAGCTTACATACAGTCCTGGATACAGCAAATCTGAATCTGGGCTACACTAGTTACAGGAAAGGTAGGAAACAGGCTTAGATTTTTTATATATATATATATATATATATATATATATATATATATATATATACACAGAAAAGTAGCTAAAACAGCAGTAAAAACAATTCAAATGCAGTGCAAGGTAGCACACTTGAGTATGTAGCAATGTTAGACCAAACAGTTTAAAAAAATGCAGTTAAATTAAAAATGACTAAAAACAAGTGCAGAAGAAGTCCTTTAGGTTGAATGAGGTAAAGAGATGGGACTGGGGGGGGGGGGTCCCAGATGAACTCTACAGTGGGGGAGGGCAACTGCAAAAGCATCCAAATTTAAACAACAAGACAGGAATACGGAGGGTGTGTAGGGGAAAACGAACACCTTCAGCAGAGATCTGAAAAACTATACAGTGAAGCAAAAATAACAGTGCACAACTCTGAAGTCAGCCAGCAATGATATAAAATTAGTCAAACAACAATTATCAGTACACAACTCTGAAAAGCCAGAAAAATATACTTAGCTCTGTATATCTCCAGATAGCTTGAAGAGCACTCTGTCAGGGCACAGGAAGGCTCCAGCAATGATATGCAGGTTCTATATGATGGTAATACATGATTTTGTTGTACCAGGCTTTCTTGTCTTTATTAGTACCTTTATTAGTACCTGTTGTATGTCCTCAATAAACAGATGACTAAAAAGAATCAAGACCCTGCCATCTAGACAGTTAAGTGAAGATGACTGGGATTGAGCTGTATCAAACACCATGAACTTGTTTGAGTAGATCAATTCTGTGAGGAAACTTGTGGTAATTACCCCTGATTATTTCCAAAAGAAGGGATAATCACTGCTGCATGGGCCAGAAGGATATCATCACAGTGTTCTTTGGGGATTCATTCTGAGTCTTCAGAAGTAGCCAGGGTATAAGTAGAAAGGGTGGAAAATGATTACAGAAACATTATTGTACAAGGAAAGGAGAATGCATCTGTCTTCCAGACCTTCTTGCATGGAGTCCTGGAGTAGAATTTGACCAATTGATTGTTCAAAGAGAAGGCAAAACAGTCTACTTGAGGAACAGATGGATCAAGTTTTGGAAGACTGACAATCTAATTTCCATTCATGAGGGTCCGCCTTTGTCCTGCTAATCCTGTTTGCCACAAAATTTTACTCTGACAGGATGTAGGATATCTGTAGAGTGAGATTGTGCTGTCAAACTATATTCTAAGCTAAAATGGTAGACTGCAAATGAGGCAAGACTTGGTTTCCCCTTGCCTTCTGATGTACCACATGAATGTGGTATTGTCTGTAACAACCTAAAGAGGTGGAGGGCCCAAAGATTGTTCTGAGAGTTGAGTGCTTTAATTAGAGAAAGCATATCTTTATTAGTTATGTACTTGCATTTGTCCTTCGTGTCCTAAATACCTCACACTTTTGTCCCTCCTGTTACTGCTCTCCAAATAAAATCTGAACCATCTGTGGTGACTGCTTTGGAACAAGCGGGTAGGAGAGAATGGAAGATCTGGATTTAAAGATATTTGCTGTCTCCACCAAGTGATTTCTCCTCTGACAAATCCCAGAACTAGGATTTGAAAAGATAATGGGTGCTGGTGGGTGGTCAACCTTCAGAACCCATTTGGTTGATACTATCTGATGCTAAAAACAGAAATGGAGATTCAGACTTTTTTGAAGAGAAATGGGACTCCCCGAGTGGGGGGGGGGGGCACTTACCTCCCCTGAAATATTTTGGAAACTCTAGGACAGAAAAATAAAACTTTTTAAAAGACTTACATACAGTGGAATGCTTAAATAGTGCATTATCTGTGTCTCTTTTTGTTATAGCATATGTGTTCCTTTATTCTAGCACTTAACTTTGTTGTTGTCTTAAAGGAGTAACAACAGATCATATAGCAATATACACTGTGCCTGCACTGTTACAAACAAAGTGTATTTCTATTTTAATACTTCTATCCATATGGGCAGCATAATAGAAGGACATTCCCAAATGTAACTGCAACTAGTACAAAACCCACATTTAAACATTCCTAGATTTTTATCAGTATGAATACAACTAACACATGTATAATCTGTCTCTAGAAACTGCTTAATGGACTTAGCTTTTTTAACATAATAGCTTGGTTGTTCACCTATTTTCTGACTTGGTTCAAAATTCCCTTTCAGAATATTCTAGTTATTCTGTAATATTTTCCTGATGTTATTGTCATCAACTGTGATATGTAAACAGAAACTGTTTGTGTAATTTATACTGTCATTCTTATCTGAAACATTTTTGCAAGTCAGTCCTTCATGTAATAGAGGAGGAAAGGACTTTTCTCTTTTAGATGTAATCTCTTCTGCTGTTCTTTGCAGTTCACTCCTGTCATAGCCTCTGTCTGCAAATCACCTAACAATGTCTATAATAAGTCGAGACATCCTGATCATTTGCCCTCTTGGTATGTTCATTCTCATAAAAGGTGGACGTGCACTAGTCTTGTGAAAATAATTATTAGAAAAAACATCTTACTGCTAAAGGTTGTATTTGTGTTGTTTCAACAAATAGATACATGCAAAAAATGTACTTTAGTGCCTACGTTACTTAAGGTGAAAGCTAGAAAGTCACTACTTAAATTAACATCTGTTATAAATTCCAGCACATCTTCTTCTACACTATCAGTTAGAAAAACTGCTAGTTGATTGGTCAAGTATTTAAGAGCTATTGTTTTTACTGCACCTTTTATTCTGAGAAGTCTTTGGATGAAAACAATAAATCTCTGTGAATAAATACAAATTATTTTACTTGTGGTGTTTCTGCTGCCTTCTAGTGAATGTTTTTTTGTTATAAATGTTTAAAATATTGACAAACTAAAAACAATAAATTATTCAAAAATCAGCTAAAGCAATATCTGTCTGCTACTTCACTATACACTTGCTCGACTCCTGGCTAAATCCTTACTCTCACTCTGCCTATAACTTCCTACACCTCAAACTTTTTAGTCAAACTCAGGCATGTCCTTTTTTTCTATTCCATCCTCCTTCACACATATCATATTATCTAACTCTCCTTGTCATCTCTAACTGCCACAACCCCTAATACGTCTTGGAAAACATTCTGCATATTGTATATATCAATGCCAGTCTTGTAAATCATTTTTAGCTACTATATATACTTTACTAAGTTCTTTTTATGCACATATGTTTCTGTGACAAAAAACAAAATACTGGTATTTAAAAGAATATAACTTGTAACTACTGTGGAGCTTTCCTCCCTGAGCTTCTGTTGAAAATGAACATCTGTTTGCCCAGTTGGACTATCCCAGTAACAAATGCAATAAACAAAATAAATAAATATTTCCAGACTCATCCTTCCAATCCATCTTAAAAAAATACCACCTGTGAAAAGACTCTAGCAGACAGCAGACATCATTGATGATTACCTGTTTCCCAGTGAGTCTCTACAGGAAACAGTCATCCTGCTCTGCCATCTACTGAAAAACACACCACACCCACATCACTTACCAGAAGTGTACCAGGTCCTGACTCCTCTTTTGGCCATTTTAATTGCATCACATTCAGATGACCCCTATACTACATATGTATGCATCGTGTCTTGTCTCTCCTAGAATCTTAGTAAGTGATGAGCACCATACCTCTCAACCTCTTAGGACAAGAAATCTGGACAAAGCCCAACAAAATGGGGGGACAAAGGCCCAAGAATAGGGACATATTTTAAATATTGCTCTTATAAACTTAGAAAGTTTCTAGAGTAACCAGGTTTGTTTTAACATACATTTTCTGAAGGATTTGAAGTCTGAAACTCAAATGTATGTAATTATTTAGTGACTTCAGTCCTCAGATCATCCCAGTGATTTGTCAGAAAACCACAAATTTTATGAGGAACAGGCCAAACATATGAGCCAAAAATCTGAGCTTTGGGCAAAAATCTGTACAGTTGAGAGGTATGAATTGTGCACTCAGGTAAAAAACACAGTACATTTTCCTATACTCAGTGATTCTCTGATTTACTCTTTTAACCAGTCCGTTATCAAATTGCTGCAAACAGGTTTATACAGTCTCCCATCTCCGTGTCACTAAACATGCATGGTTTGCAAATGTGATGCATAGCTTTTGGCATCAGAGATTAAATTTAATGTACAGAATAAAAACTAAGGTCATTTTTTTATTGTTGAGTAGAGCATTACCATTTTGTTTTTATGAGTGGCATTTGTCATTTTCTACTAAGTTGCAGTATCTACCTGGCCACATGATATGGATAAGGATATAATGTAATTGTTCTACTGTTACTCTCAGTGTTAGGAGACAGCACTGCCATTTGGTCATCAATGTGTTGATGCAACTCTAGTCATTACTGTAAATGTCTAAGCCATCTTGTCCTGGACTGTGTGTGAAAAGGATCCTTGGACCATTGTAATTAACCTGATAAACAAATGCGAAATAAATAAAAAATAGATAAAAGTCTGTAAAGGGCTACGTCATCTTGTCCTGGACTGTGTGTGAAAAAGATCCTTGGACCATTGCAATTAACCTGATAAACAAATGCAAAATAAATAAAAAATAAATAAAAGTCTGTAAAAGGCTAAGCTTCGTTGCTAAAGGAGACACACTCTGCCATAAAGTCAGTACCTCAAAAGATAAGAGCACCTACTGAAAGATTTAAATCAGCTGAGAAGTAAGGTGTGCTACTTTCTTTCTTCAAAAGCAACTAATGTTTTCAACTACAGTTTGGCAAATAAATGTGATTCATCTGTACTTAATTGTTAATACATACTCACCATAGAGGTCATCTGATAGAGATTAGTAAAGGAACTGATAGCTACCTATCTTTGATATCAGAAAGACAAGAGCTGAAATGAGCACCAAAGCTGGGGGAATAGCCGGAGAACAAAATAATGAAATGCGCAATGCTATCGCTCCTTCATCAGCTCAAGGGTTTGGAATGGGGATAATATGAGGGTGACAGCCAGTACTGAACAGAGAGATGCTTGTGATTATCATTAAAAACATAATATTTTTTATTAATGAGCTAACCAAGGATGTGGTGATTTTTAAGACAGTGGAATTATATGCAGAATGCACAGTGGATACAGTGTATGCACAAGTTTAGGATGTTTCCTAAAGTAAACATCTGTCCATTTCAACAATATTTACATATTTTCTTTAATAACATTTGAGAAGGTGTCTGATTACCATTTAACTCCCGCCTTTATTTTAAGAGGGGTAAAGAGTTATCATCATCCCCACTTACAAATGGTATTATTAAAATACATACAGTTTAGTGAAAGGAAACCATGGCAGTGCGAAAAAAAGTATGCTATTTTATCCATTTAGTACCATTGTAAATTTAATTAAGTTATAAGGAGGTACCATCCAGAGCATACATAAATATAGTCTGCAGATGCATGGAAGCATTCTATGCACTGTGTTTATTACATTGCTTTCAGTACTTCAATTCATAGATATGATTTGCATCACTGAACACCGGTGTACAAAAGAATGTCTGTATTTATGAATGGTGCACATGAGTATATAGTACACGATGTGTGATATGCTTTCACATGTTGCAGACATCATCAGTCTCTATGTTGTGCTTTTGGCATTAAAGCACATGTACCAAGCATAGTGGAAGCAGGTAGTTAATATGATATTTTCCAGATAATTACAGTATTAAAACCTAATAGTATATGTCTTGCAAATATAATATTAACTAACTACCATGCAATACTCTACCATTATGTCTAACTGGAATTCATAAATAATTTATGCTAATTAGGCATGATGGAGGAGCTAAGCTAATTACTGTAATATAATAATGGTATCTGGTTCTCTGACACCTTTCACTGATTATAGCTGTGGGAACTGGCACATATACTGTTGAGCTAGGAAACCCTATTGTCAGTAAGATTTTTCCTACCCTGCAAGGAAGACGTTTTTGTAATTCCATGTTAATGTACTACTGAGCAGCACATCAGTAAGGAAGAAAGATCATCACAGTCAGAAGCAACACACTGATGGAAGAGACCCCATTCTGGCCCTATAACTTGTATAGTTGGAACCAAGTGCACACTGTTGATGGAATATCTCTGAACTGCATGCAAATTGGGGGTGGGGCTCTTTTGCATTTATACTTCTACTGATGGCAATGCAACTGAGTAATACAGCATGCATGACCCTACAGCATTGCCGGTCATTTTCAGTGAATTTTGCAGGGCTTTGGTATGCATTTCTGCGGTACACTAGACCTACTGTACGGTGCATGATGTTTATAAATATCACCCAAATTAAATAATTAAATGCCATCATAGTAAATGCATAACTACAGTTTTATAACATGCAAAATATTTTTAACAATTAGTGATGGCTGAGCTGAAAATAGGTTTGTTGCACATCACTCTCTATTTACACAGAAGAAAAGCAATAACCACCCCACTCCATATGGTACTACACTGATCTCACCTCATTTTATATGCCATTCCTTCATCACAGTGGCTGATTCATGGGGCTGCATTGGTTGCATGCATTATGCCTAGGCTCTAGCATTTCATATCTAATTGATGATGGCCATTAATAGCATGTCAAAGGTTAACAGAGTGACCGAAGAGGAGAGTGTGGCTATTTTGAGTGAAATATACAATATAAAATATAAAATATTTTCAAATTTGTTGTTATTTTTTCTGGGTGTTTGATAGAACAAGAAATTAATCAGCTTTTCTTACTTAGTTGTAGCCATCTCTTTCTAAGTACTCAGCTAAACTTGTTTTGAATGAGCATAGCGCCGATGTGCCCATTAAATAACGCTGGTTGGTCAGTTATTTACTCTTGCTTACCATCATCACACTCCCAACACATCTGTGCACCAGCAACCTTTTCTTTTACTCTTTTCTATTTTAAAAGTCCTTTATCTTCTTTGTAAATGTCTTGAGCTATAATACTTGTCTTAGATGACTTTGTAATTTCCTACCTAATTTCTTCCATTCATTAATTGCACCTTTTTTATACATTTGCCATGCAAATTTTTCTAACATATTAATATGCTACCTTCATTAGATAACTACCAGCTCATTCTAAACCCTGACAAAACAAAACTAATGGTTTTTCTTACCAGCCATCACAAAGCAAGAAACCCCAGCCAGCACTTTAAAATCACCACATCTCAAGCCAATCGATGAAACCAAGCTACTAGGTGTCACCACTGATAATAGTTTAAGATTAGACAAGCATGTATCACTTGCTATTAAAAAAGCCCACATTAAATTAGGTTCCCTCTGTAGAATTAAGGCTTACCTCACCAACTCATCCAGACAAGCAATTGCCAACACCCACCTATTATCCACACTAATGTACACCCTCCTATGTTTACAAACCTCAGACAAAATGACTTAAACAAGCTAGAAACCAGCTACCACAAGATCTCCAAATTTGCTGCAAACTTGTCTTAGAACCATCACCGTGTTTCTCTCCAACAACTCAAATGGCTATAAATTCTCAATCTCTTTTCCTTTAACCAACTTACAGTAACCCACTCAATTATATATCAACCTGATAAATGTCTAGCCCTCCACACCCTAGTTCAAATCCATACTAGTAACAGAACCCTGAAATTCTCTAACAGATTACTGCTAAATGTTACAAAATCCAACAACAGCTTTGGTGACTCTCTTTACTTAAATCACATCTCAAAAGCATGGATTTCATCCCTCAGAATATTCTAAACACCAGTAGCGCTACTCAGCTCAAAAACCTGCTAAAGACTCATATAAATGGCAACTGGTTATGCCCCTGCTCATCACCAGGCTGAACAGAATTTTTTCATCTCCAACACTTTATTCTTTTCTTTTCATTCCACTCTTCTTAATTTACCATTCAACTCCTTAACTCTGTATAATCTTCCCTCCTACTCATCCTGTTCTCTCCCACAATTCTTTCTTTTAATTTTGCTATCTACTCTTCTTAACCATCATCAGTAGTCTCTATATAAACTGCACAATGAATGAGACAATACTTGCATCCATAACTTTTCAACATTGTGATTTCTTAATTTGTCCTATTGCTGTTTAGAAATGTTTTGTATAGAATGATCTTTGAGTGTTGTGAACTGACTTTTATGCATTCCTAGTACTGTCTGTGTTATCAGTCTCTGTGAAAACTAACTGACTTATTTTTATTGCTGATCTTAGTTCAACTGTAAATTTTGTACCTGTCTCAGATTGTTTATCTTAAAGCTGTACTTCAGTTTATTGTTGTATTTGTTCACTGTTACATTGTCTAAATGTGGAGCTTTTCTCCCCAGGCCTCCGCTGATAATGGACTGCTAGCGCAGTTGGATCTCCTTGGTAAACAAATGTCAAATAAACAAATACTCTATGCAAAACCTCAACAATAATCACCTTGACAAATGGTTTGATGGGAATCCATGTGAGGTAGTAATATTTCCTTGTGACTGGAAATTGCTGAAAGGCCTTTGCTAATGCTAGCATATTTTCATACTGTCTGTCATTGTTGCACTATCAATATGCTGGCTGTTTGCAGAAAAAAAGCCTCGCATTTGTCATAACACTGTTCAACATTATATCACCGAGGTTACAAGAAATTTCAATAAAACACAAGAAAATTTAGTGAAATTGGAACTGGGACAAGGGAATAACATCTTTTAGTTCATTTTCTGTCAAATATTCTCAACTTATACTTAGGTCATTTGTTTCTTTGTGAAGGATTAGCAAGCCTATCAGTTGCTGGGACAGTAACAATAAGATCACAGCTGAAAATATCGTACACTGGATATCTGACAACACCCACCTAGGAAACCTTCATCTTAGGTGATCTAAATATAGACTAGCAATCCATAAAGAGTAGCAAACCCAATGACTTTATTCAACTATTTAGTTTCACCCAAATAATAAGTTCCACCACCAGAATCAACAAAAACACTAACAGGTAGTTCACATTGGACTGGATATTGACAAACAAGTCCCATAATATAAAATCTTCTGGTTGCTTCCCAGATACTATAAGTGACCACCTCCCAACCTATGTAATCAGAGGGGTACATGGTTCACCCAAACAAATAATCTATAAACAAGTATGCAATTTAATCAAAGATACATTTATTACAGTCCTATCCCATTGCAACTGGAATGTATTAAGAGTAATACCAATAGATGAAGCAGTTACTCATTTCAATTACACCTTCCTAAAAATACTAAATGATTTAGCAGCAGTTAGGCAAGAAGAGCAAAATCTAACACAGTGCCATGCCTGACAAAAGAGACCAAACAGCTCATGTTGCAAAGAGATAAAGCATGGAAAAAATGCTATAACAATAAACCACATCATGCCTATCAAATGTTTAGATATCTCAGAAACTATACCAAGATCCTTGTTAAATCTGACAAGAAATCCTACGACAGTAATCTCCAAAAATGTACCAAAGCAACTACACACTATGTTGGTTCTCTCTAAATAAACTATTACACCCCAGCCATACCATTACACCTTGTTCTTCCACTTCAAACAGCAGAGTCCATTGCCCCTCCATTCAACACTCATTTTATACAGTCAGTTTTATAGAGTCAGCTCTCTCATTAATTAATGACCACCTCACTTCATCCCTCCAACTTCCATCTGTTCTCAGAAGCAATACACTCTCTTTTACTTTTCAGTCCACCCCAACATCAACCGTAACAAAAATTACAAACCAATTTTAAAGCTACATCCTCAATTTCCAATAGCCTTCCAACTGAGTTCAACAAAATAGGTGCAGAAGCAGTAGCCTTCCCTGTCTCCATTCTAATCAACTGGTCAATAGCTGAAAATGATGCTTCATCCATCGGGAAAAAATCCCAATTATTTTACCCCTTCACAAAAAAGGTACTTCAACAGAGTTAACAAACTGCAGACCAATTGCTATCCTATCACCCCTCTATAAAATCCATGAAAAATGTATTCAGTCACAGCTTATGAAACATATAACCAAACACATCCTCCTCTCCAACACCCACCATGGACTCAGGCCCAGCAATAGTACTACTACTGCCATCCTCAACTTCACCAGCATAGTAAACCAATACAGAAATGAGGGCAGCCTTATTGTTTCACTTTTCCTTGACCTTTCCAAAGCATTTGACACAGCGTCCCACCAAAACTATCTCTCTGAACTTGTAGCTATAGGTCTCACCCCTCCCTCTCCTGGTTTCATAGTTATTTTTGCACTCGTCAGCAGGCAACTAAATGGCAAGAAAATATTTCAGCATTTCAAGCAGTCTCTGTTGGTGTTCTCCAAGGGTCAGTACTTATCCCCTTCTGTTTAATAGTTTCATAAATAAACTCCATACTGCTACAACACTTGCCATCTTGTACAATATCCTGACAATTCAACCCTTATCTGCTCTGTCCCAACCATAAATAAATGACAGAAAATCACTCAGAAATCATTGACTGACATTAAAATATGGCTAAAAAATTCTAACTTGATGGTTAATGCAAAAAAAGCAAACAAAAAAAAAAAAACAAACAAAAGAACAAACTTACACTATTTACTCCAAAACAACACCTTCACCAGAAACATGCATTTCATAATTACCTCAAGTAATAACACAAAAATAGAAACCATAAGTCAAACTAAACTACTTAGAGTCATAGTAGATGACAACTTCAAATCTGATAACCATCTACTTCATTCCATCAAGAAAACTCACCAAAAACTTGACTCTGTCTACATGGGATAAACACTACCTGACACATCAAGCAAGGATTACTTTAGTAGCAACATACCTCCTTCTACCCAGTCTTATAAAACATACCACTGCATTGAAGTAAAACAAGTAAACTGGCTTGAACTCACAAGCCAGTTGACTTACTGACAACTAATCATTGCCCACAACTTATTGTGCTCTCCAGACAAATGCCCAGCATTACAAAATGCTCTAATGTACTATTCACTCATTAGAGACCTTTGGTCTAGCAATAAACATTTGCTGTGCATCAGTACAATACTCAACACTGTCAGATACTGTCTCTACTCCCATTATATGCCAAAACTCTGGAATGAAATCCCAACACAGTTAAAACAGATAGAAAGCTTAAATAGTTTCAAAACTTTGCTTAAACAGCACCTGTGCCAAAGATGCTTCTGTTCTTCCTGCTCACCTGACTAGCTTTACTCAGATTACTTTTCCCCAATTTTCACAGCCACTTTGCTTCCCAACCTTTTTGTACCTTACTTTTCCTCCTTACTTCTCATCCTCCTCTCACATCATACCAAGGACTACAGTTCTTCCTCTGTCCATTTACCTTCTGCTCATTTCCATAGTTTTTATTTCACATCTACCTTATCATTTTAAGCTACATTCTACTCATCTGTCTGTAAATTATTACTAAACTCAAAAACACCCCAATTTAGTTTTTCCCTGCAGCCATCATACTATGAATACTTTATTACTGTATGTTACTTCTTTATTCAATAATTAGCCAATCTATGTTAATTTCCCTTGTTTTTTGTGTGAAAATGTTATGTGCACATAGAAAAATGTTTAAGAAATATTTAAAAATGATGTAAATATGTTCATGTATAGATCTTTTACTCTGCAATTATAAATGTACATCATGTGTAACTTAAACATGGAGCTTTTCTCCCCCAGGCCTTTGTTGAAAATGAGATTTACCCAGTCAAACTTTTCCTGGTCAACAAAGACAGCTAAATAAATAAATAAATAAATGAGTAAGTAAACAAATAAATAAATAAACAAGTTCAGGGATATTTCAATCAGGCAATTTCAAAGTAATCCAACTGTACATGGCATTGAAGGGTTTCTGATGTTGCTACTAGACTGATTTGAATTCAAAGCTGTTAAACAGCTTTCATAAAGAAAAAACAGAGCTCACAGGAAACATGATTTGTAACTCATCCTTACTTATTTCACTGACATATATTATTTTAATAATTTCCACATGTACTCTCAATCACACATATTCTGCTGAATTACCTGTATGTGTATATCCCATGTTACCTTAATCTGAATGCACCTGTTTATCTTCTATGCATATTTTTAATCCAAGTCTATAATGTTCATTTATCTATATTTTATATAGTTTTGTTCAAACTTTTCTTCCCGGGCCTCTGCTGAAAAAGGACTTGTGTCCAGACAGATTTTCCCGGTAACAAATATAAAATAAATAGAACAGTGAAAATGTTCTGCACAGCACTTGTGTCAATTTGCATACTGCCTGCTCCTAAGTATCTGTTGTGTAGCACACATACTGAGTGAGACACAAAATGTATTGCCAGAGATCTTGCACTAATGAAAATCATCCCTGACTGTGCCTATGAAAATGATCTTTGCAGTACAGATCCAGTCAAGGAATCTTTAGAGATTTCACTGCAAAGTTTCTTAGACATTGCAATGTAATGTTTAAGGAGATGGCCTAAAACGTGTACAAGCAGTAAGTGATCTAAAATAAGTAATAAAGAGACTCACCAGATCTGAGATTTCCTCAGGACGTAAAATGTCTTGTGATATTCCTTTATGCATTTTTTTTTTAATCTAATAGGATGTAAGAAGCATTACATCATGTGAGAAGCCCAGGTATAAAATACAAAAATACAGTTCTAATCAGAATTATATTTATACTGTACTAGTAGGCATCAACAAGTGAAGATTTATTTGTACTCAGGTAAAACCAACAAGTAATAAAGTGACAAGGAACAGTAATGTGAGAGAAAGAAACCAATGTCAACTGCAGTTGTTATGTGCTAAAAAATGTTTTAATGAGAGAAGCATAGTTAAATGCATTATAGACAAACCCATATTAGACCGGTGTCTACAAAGTGTGTGAGTGAAGAGAGTTAATGTCATTTGCAATTCTTTTAACTTCAAAATCAAACTTTAATGAAATGTTTAGATTAACTTGTTCTTTGAAATTTATATACAAGAATGTTTGCCTTACTCATTTAATTTACTGTTGTTAGATATTAATGTATACTGGAAGTTTATGTTTTATCAGCAATATTTGTAATGCAGCAGTGTTTAGTAAACTATGAGCTGGAGTCCTGAATGCTTAAAATAAGTGTACATTAAGTGTACACAATTTGTATTCAGAAACATCCCTCCCACATTTGTTTGGGCTGTTTATTCACTCTATTCACTCAGAAAGATCAGATTTAAGTGTAGACATTGTCTCCACATTGTGGCATCCTTTATGAATACCCTCAATATTTAAGGTTGCAAAAAAATCAGTAGGAAAACTAAAATCAGGAGGAAGAAGGTGGGAGTTATTCTTGTGTTGTCTGTTCACTTAGAATGGAGTACACTTAGTGTGGGCATTAATGAATCCATTTTTTTTTTTTGCAGCAGCATTTTTACTTTCTGCTCAAATTAGATAAACACTCATTATATAGACAAGGACATAATCACAATAATATAACTCTGTATTCATGCTGTCCTCAGAAAATTGCCTAATATAAAACTGCATAGAGCAAGATTTCATCCTTACATAAAAATGAGGCTGGTAGAGAACTGTTATCATTGTATCACTTTCTACAAACCTTTAAAGCTGGTTATTGACATTAAGACAGTGGAACAGACATTGAGAAGAACAGGCTCAAAATGCAAGAAATAGGATAGTTAATGAACTTCTGAGATAGAACATTGAGTAGAAAACCTTCTATGAGTAGAAATAGGATGTCTGTTTTGCCAGGGTTCTTTTATATCATCTTTATGATGTTCCAAAGCAGGGTAGGAGGTTGGTCAGGTATGCACATATTTGGACTTTTTGTTCTTCTAAGTAGAGCAAGATAATAGAAACAGAGCAACCTTCCACTGAGAGATATCCAATCATTTAATATGTTTATCTGTGTTCAGCAAGTAAGATTTTTATTTGATGTTCATATTATTAATATGGGGTGAGAATGGGCACAGATCTGAACCATCAAAAGAGGAAGGGTTATTTAGGTTTAACTCATTACTCAGACCAGAAACAGTAAAGGTGTCTTTCAGTTCTGATAGTTAATGTCAGTGGTGCGACAGGTTGACCACTTGTCTTTGGTGCAGGGGCTATGGGTTCTATTTCCACACTGACAAATCAATTTCTGACACTTGTAGTGCAGCATAAGGGGGGGTGCTGTACTCCTGCGTGCATTGTTCTTTGGATGAGACATTAAACTAAGCCCCCATCTGCTTGACTTCGTGGTAACTCAAATGGATGTAAAAGATCCCAAGACATCTATCAAAAAGAGTAGAGGTCCTTTATCATACAACTATATGCACATTCACATATTCATATATTTACATATTTACAAAAATTACATTACATTTACATTCCCCATAACTAAAAAATGTTACATTTGTGTAGAAAGCCCTCCTTTTTCCATAACCAACATTTGATTTTCTGTATTATTCTTGGTAATATCCAATTTCCATTAAACATATTCTCATTAAATCTTTCATTTCTTATTATCCAAAGAATATAAAGCATGTTTCTATCCAAATTATAAACACATCCCTTACTATATTTCCCATAAAAATCCATATTCAATAATGTCCATATTTTTCTGTTTATAATCTTGTAATTTTCTCACAGTATTCTATTCTATTATTTTACAACACACTTTTAAACATTTTGCATGTTAAGAAAAATGTTCTGTAATTTTTAATTCAACACAAACATGATATGTCCTTTTATTTATCTTTTATAAGCATATTTCCTTTTACTGGCAACCTATTAATTTGTAACCTCCATAAAAAATCTTGACATACAACATTCTTCATACACCATTTATTTCTTTGTTTTGTAGATTTTAATTTATCTTCTGTTAGAATGGGTTCACACAGTAATTTTGCAGCATTATATTTTTATATCATATTTTCCTGTTTTCTCCTATCCCTGTTATACTTAATTTCCATATTTTATTTTGTCTTGATACATATTTATTTCTTCATTTCTCCATTTGCTCTCTACTTTATTTAATTTTATTAATTTTCCTTACCTTTCATATTTTTTCATAAATATTCTTACTACTTACTAGCATTCATTTTCATTTATCCATCTTAACACCTTGTATTAAGTCAATGAAGCCCCATATATTATCAAGTTCAATAAACCATCTCCAACTACTTATCAATACATAACACTCCTCTTTTAACTGAATTTATCCTACATACCCATATGAATTTAAAGGTTATTTCAATAAATTGCTTCGCCATTTCTCTTGGTATCATATATACACTAATTATATATGAAATTTTCCCGTCTATATTTTATTAATTAAATGTACTTTCTTCTTAAAAGACAACCTATAGCTACCTGTTCCACACAGCAGTAAGTCCTATTAATGCTCTCAACATTTTCTTCCATTGTACATTTAATATAGAATATTCACCAAAATCAGTTCCTAATATTGATATATTTTTCTTTCAGTTTGTCTTCCTTCCATCTGTTTCCCATCTCCAAAAATCTTACATTTTTCACAATTCATTTTTAATCTAACTTCTTGCAATTTTTTATGCACTTATATAATTATCTATTTCATTTCCTCTCTGTTTCAGCCATTAATATTATATCATCAACATAAGACATAATAACTGGATATGAAATGCCCATTTCCAGTGCATGTGTTTTTTTTTTCATTTCTTCACGTATCTCTTTCATTACACAATTCATGACCATTACAAGCAAAATACTACTCATTGGACATCTTTGTTTTAAACCTCTATTAATTTAAAATTTTTCATTTGGCTAACCATTTACTAGGATTCTAATTTGAGTATTTTATTGTATTGACTTACATACGTTTTTATACAATTATATTCTTCAATTATTTGCCATAATGTTTCATACTCTGTTGAATCAAATGTGTTATTTATATCAACCACCATTAGTTTTGCATCCTATCTTGATATCATCCAACATTTCCCTAATTATCATTAATAATTCTTGGCATCCTTTTCCTTTAATCCCATAAATGCCCTTTTCCATTACATAATTCAATTTATGTTGTAATATCCTTTTGTATTACCTTCATAAATAACTTATAATCACTATTGCTCAACATTGTTAGCTCCTGATTTTTAATTTCATTCTTCTCACTTTTTTCCACATAAATCTCATACCCCCCACATATTTACCCATATCAAAACCATTATTTAACCATTCATTAAATATTTCTTTCTGCCATTGTATCAGATTCTTAAATATTAAGTATCCTTTACCATGTAATCCTGTTGCTGAATTTAGATTTGTTTCCTCATTACCTTCTCTAAATCCATAATTGTATGTTGTATCTCCAATTGTCTAGTCAATGCTTCTGTAAATTATTTCATACTCCAATTATTTTTTCTTTCTCTCTATCTTTTAACCATCTCTTTAACATGCTAAACTACAATATTCATAATGTTGCTTTGTTTTCTTTCAACTTCTCCATTTTAATGTTTCATTTCTTTCATATGTCACTATCATCCTTTACTTTTTAAATGAAATATAGTGATACTTCTTTCTTTTACCTTGCATAAATATTTTTGTTTATATAATAAAAGTTTATTTTTTTCTTGATTCTTTTTGATAAAACTCCTCTTTTCTGAAATACTCAATTTATTTCCTGTCCATATTCTATAAAACAGATTATTGTTTTCTCTATATTCCTTTTTATCTGTTTGTCTTTTTCCATTTCCACAAATTAAATACATTATTTTATATTTCTCTTTAAAAATTATCCATTATTCTGACCAGTTATAAAATCTCTCATAGTAAAACGATCATTCTATAACATTATTATATATTTTTCACTATTCTCATTCCACTCCTCTTTATTAGTTCTCTTTAGTCCTCTGCCAATTTTTAAATGTTCTTTATGATCCTCTATTGCTATCCATGAGCAAATGATTCAAAAATTTTTTTTAAAGCATCTTTTATCACTATATCAAAAAATAATATTTTTCTGTTTTCAATTGTCCTCTTCTACATGCACTTTTGTTTGATTTCTATAACTCTAAATCCCAACATTTTATTTCTTCCATTATTTTCTGATCTGATCTTCCTTTTTGATTTTTTATATCTCAAGCCACAATTAAAATTTCCTGTTATTATTATCCATAATTATTATAACATAGTTCAGCATTTCATGAAATAATTTCTTGTTTCTTTACATCACATAAGCATCTATTACTATAAGTTTGTAAACTATCCCTTCTCACTAAAGTCAATTACTGTTAATATTCTTAATTTAACCAAAGTATAATCCAGAATTGTTATTCCTGTTCTATAAAATAGAGCAATCCCTGAACATGTTTCTCGACCCAAATTCCATATTATGTATCTTATTCATAAAGTCTCTGTCTGTTCTCTTTCTTTTTTATTTAAACTCTGAACATCCTCTAATACTATTAAATCTATCTCACATGTATAACCCAATGCTAATACTCCAATCCAACTTACTGCATTTTTATGCTATTAACAGTAAGAGATGAAATTCTAATATTATTTGCTTCCCTTCTCCTCAATTTGCAATAAATTATTTACCCATTTCTTTCTTTTTTCCTTAAAATCTACACCCTGAAATTTTCTTTTCTTCCTTTAATCTTTCCAATCAAACTTTCTTTTTAACCATTTTACAAACTATATCTTCACCGGCACTAACTTCTGATCCACTTTCCCTCCCACCTTCCCCTTTTTGTTTATTAATCACATTTTCTTTTTGATTAGTGTCATTACTCCACATTTTTTTCTTCTTCTCTACCCTTTCCTTCTTTATTAAATTCTGAACGTTTCTCTTTCCACAATCCATCCATAAACTGTATATTTGTTTGAATTTATAACATTTCTCTTCATATTTTCTAGCACCATGACCAATTTCCAGATGTAAATAACATCTTTTTTTATTACAATTACTTACAAAATGTCCTTCCTTCCCACAGAAAAAAAATGTATTTAGTTGTCCATAATACTTAAAAGCTCTATGACCATTAACATTAACCATGCTTAGCATGTGTGTAATTTTTCCATTTTCCATTTTCAAAATTAAATTACAGTCCTAATCCCCCTATCCAAAGTCTTCTATTATCAGTTACTTTACAAATCCCCTTCACTTTTTTCAAAAGTTCTTTACTAAATGTTTTAACAGTTTCTCTTTAGTTTTTGTCTGCAATTGTATATTAACTTTTTTTGCACTTCAATGGATACATTTATTGTCTTTTTTCATATTCCCCCAAAATGTTTCTAACATGGCAGCAGTCTCAAAGAAAATGTTACAATAAGTCACTTTTATAATCAAAATAAAAGCTCTTACCTCTTGTGCCTCGATCCCTAAAGGCACAACAGTCTTGTCCCATATTTCATACCTGTCCATTTTTAATTCTTCTTTATTCTGAATTATAGCTATATACTTCTTTTTTCCATTTATTCTGTTTTCTTATGCTCTCTTATCTCTTCTTTTTTCCTTCTGTTTCCAGCTACTCCTGTGAATGTTATTTTCTTAAGGCACTTTTTATATATTAATTCTTTCTATCATGTCTCTCCAAGATACATCCTTTCTTGATAATTACTCACTCTGGTCTAAAACTCTGCCAATATATCATTCCGAATCCCTCCTGACTGGAAGGTTATAATAATATCATCTTCCTGCTGTTGTTCTGCACCCCTCAAATCTCTAAACAAATTCTTCAGAAAAACATCTTTTATATCCTCTAGCTGATCTCTGTCTCAATTCTCCATGCCACATTTTTTCTTACTGTCCTTCTGAAAACAACCCTGAGGAGTTGTCATTCATCTCTACTCCACACTCCTCCATCACTGTGTTCTGCGTATGAATCTTCCAGCCACCACTGCACCAAGAATAGATCAGATGCTCTCACTCACTGGCTGCATGCACTGCAAGTGTTGTAGTGGTAGAGTTCTTTAATAAATGCCATAATATGCATTAAATATACATCCTATACAAATTATTTACAATTTTTATATTTTTACCTTCTTAATATTGTTTTTAATTTTACTTTATATACACTAACTATATTGTATTCACTTAATCAACCCCACTCCTTTTTCCATAACCAGAATTGTATCTTTTTCAAAACCTTTTACAATATCCATTTTTCCATTAAATGTTACATTATTCAGCATTGCATTCCCAATAATCCACATTATACAGAAAAAAATATATCTATATTTTTAGCATAATTTTCATTATATCTCCATAATAGCCATATTCTATCATATCCATATTATATTTTCCTTTCTTTTCAACCCTTTTATTATTTCATTTTCAAATATTTTTGGCCATAACTTCTATTCCAATTCACATTTCAAAAAAAATATATATATATATATATATATATATACATATATATATATAAATATATATATGTGTGTGTGTGTGTGTGTGTGTGTGTGTATGACATATAATTTTCCTGCCATTAATCTCCACAAAAATCTGTACATTCAAAATATTTTCCCCATCTTCTTGTCCTTGCCTTTATAGCTTTTATTTTTTTTTCTATTCTCTATTTGTTTCCATGGGTATACACAATAATGTTTATTCATTGCATTCTCATACCATTCCCTTCTATTTCTCTATATTACCTATACCAGTTTTCCATAACAACAATTTATTTTGATATTCTTTCATTAATGCATTTAAATATAATTTCCTTCTTTTTAAATTATTCAACCTATCCCAAATTTCTTTTTACTTTTCTTTCATAATTACCATTGTCAATCCTTTATCTCTTTCCTTTTACCATGTCAGTATTTTACATAAATTTAATGATGCTGAGTTAACAATAAGATTAATTAAACCTAATTCCCTTTGTGTTTTTTTAACATATAGTATCTTTCTTTTAACCATATTTGATCTTGAGCCTCATATAAATGAAAACACTTTTGAAAATAATTATTTCTTTATTTTGCAGGAACCATAAACACGTTTGCTAAATATACTATTTTACCTTATATAGCAGAACTGATTAAAAACACTTTTTTGCTATGCATCAACTTATATGCCCTCCAAAATGAACATATATTTCTTATGTTTAAATCATAGTCAGACACGGTATTACTCTGTGTTGCTCATTACAAAATGTTATACCTAAAATTTATATCTCCTTCTATTAAACTGAATCTCTCTTATGATCCTTCTTAGACCTTATCCTTTAGTTGTATCCTTATTTATACATAAACCAATACCTTTTTGCTCTTGGCTAAGTAGCCAGATAGCTATCTCCAGCCACTCTTCAGTTTTAGTAACTAACACTATATCATCAGCATAAAAAATACATCTGGAACTTGAATTCCTTCTTTTATACAATACTCTGCTTCCCTTAAAATTAAAGGTATTTCCTTAACAACTGCATTCACAATTAATGCAAATAAAATACTGCTGGCTGGACATCCCTGTCTTATACCACTTTCTGTTTTTATATTTTAACTTAAGCAGCCATTTATTACTATTTACTTTATTCTTATTACATACTGAAACAGATATATTTATTATTTTATTACTTATATCATATTTTTAGAATCCCCCATAATGTTTCTTGTTGTATCTTATTAACTGCTTTACTCACTTCTTGCATCAAGATTTTAAGCTCTGACTTTTGAATTTATTACATCACCTACCACTTCCCTTATTATGACTGCTTTTTCCTTTTTTCCCCATTTATTCCATAATTTATTCCCTTTATTTTCCATTCTCTTTTCTATTATTTTCATAAACATCTCATCAGTCTCCAATTTTTTATATCTTCTTTCTTCCCTTTTTTCCATATGAATTTAATGCCTCTAATGCATATTTCTTTGTCATCTATATCATTCTCTAGCCATTCATTTGACACCTCTAAAATTTTTTTTCTTCCAGTCTAGCATATCTTTATACATTAAATATTCAAGCCCATCCAAGCCTGTGGCTGATTCCAAATTCACTGCCCTTAATATAATTTATATTTCTTCCATTGCTATGTTCTTTTATATCACCTTGTTATCTTGTTCAGTTAATTTCATCACTCTCCATTTATGTCCTCTTTCTGTTTTGTATTTCAAAAATATCTTACTTATATGTTCTTTTATTACATGCATTACTTCTTTCTACATCTTAACAATATCTCCATTTTCATTTATTAGTTCTCTTATTAGTCTTCTGTTTGCTTTTACCACTTTAAGTATGGTACCACTTCCTTTTTCTTTTTTGTAAAAAATATATTTGTTTAAACAAAAATTTTATTTCATTTTTTCTTGATTCATTTCATATATTTTTTTCTATTTCAAAAATTAAACAATTTTTATTTTATTTTTTTCTTGATTTAGTTCATATATAATTTTTCCCTTTCAAAATGTTTTTCTATCTCTTATTTTATTTGTTTAATTATTTAATTGTTAGACATTTGTTAATGTCTGTTATGTACTTCACAGATAAAGATTCTAGTTGTCTACTGATGTACTATGTTCTTCATCTGTAAATATGTTTAAGTAATTGCTATGTAAATTGTTAATCGCTGTGTAATCCAATGTAACTACTGTCTGTTTATTTTAACTGTGGAGCTTTTATCCCCGGGCCTTCGCTGAAAATGGACCTACGTCTAGTTGGACACTCCCAGTCAACAAATATAAATAAATAAATAAATAAATAAATAAATAAATAAATAAATTTATCTCTAAATTCATGATTGCAGCTTTCTTTATAGATGTGTTTTCTTGTACTCATTTTACCATTTGCCATTGTAACATAACACATATAATTTGTCATTGTAACATAACATTTATTTTTCTTTCAAACATATCCATCAACCTTTTCAATTCTTGTAAAACCTTCTCATATCTATATGATCTTTGCAAAATTGTATAATCCTTTCTCTAATGTCTTCATTTGAATCTGTTTCATTTATTCTTTTAATACCTCTATCTATTTTATATATCTTTCTTTTCCTTGTATCTCTAAACAAATCACCACATGGTCAGAAAAAAATACTTTTATTCTTTATATAACATTTTCAGACTTTCAGAAAACATGAAATAATCAATTTATGTTCTTAAATTACCACTTTTATATGTCCAATGTTTATCCCATGAATACAATTTTCCATTCTAATATCTCTGTTATTACTCCCTTCTTTTTTCTTCTTTCTTAAGTCACAACTAAATTCTCTCATCAATATTATTTGCACATTAATGCTAGCATAATTGAGGATCTTTTAAAACATCAACTCCCTTTCTTTTTTGAAACATATGTATATAATGCAATAATTCTATATATATGTTTTTTCCATCTCACATCTAATATTGTCAAGTTACCTGATATTACTAAAGTACAGCCTACAACTTCTATTGAATTTTTACTTAGAATTCCTTACGTAAACACATTTCTTCTCCTATATTCCAAGTAATCTCTCCCTTCCCCAATTATTTTACCTGTCATGTCTCGCATTCTGTTAAAGTTCTAGTGTCTACTAATGTTATAATATCATACCAAGAGATCTACACCATTTTAATACACCTCTTCTTTTAATATTGTTATACTATTCACATTTAAGGCCAAGATTTTGACTTTTGTTTAAAATTATTTATCTTTATACTTTCCCTTTTATGTTTTCTATCTTTACTCTTTTCCAAATGGAATTCTTTTGCCTTTAATCATCACCTAATTAGTATCTCCCTCTTCACGTGAATTCTTTATTTTTTCCTCCCCTTCTTTATCTCTGCTTTTGTAGCCATCATTTTTCCTAATCCTTTAGTCTCTGCCATTATCTTTTTATTCTGCTTTTTTTTGTTCCAGTTCTATATTATGCTCTAAAACAATGTCTTGTACATGTTCCTCTCCCTCTTTTCTCCAAAATTTCATCACAATCCATCCAAGAATATCTTGTTTATTCACATTTTATGCATTATAGTTCCACATTGTCTTCCTTCATGACCTGTTTTGACACAAAGTATAACAATTTCTAATGATGCCTTGTAACATAATTGCTTGATTGTTATTTAATGCTGTTTAATACTTGTTTCAATAATAGACTCTCCCCCAGATTTACTATTCTTCCATGCAGGACTAGCTTAGTTCTGCATGGAAGCGGCTGTTTAGGAGCAGGATGGTAGCGCACCATGCATATTAATGAAGGCGCACTGCCTGAGCTCCTAAACTTACATGGAGCATGTAAGAGTGCAGGAGGCATGTCTAAGAGCAGAGCTCTCAGAATATAAACACCTCTGCAATGAAGAATAGCAGAAAGTCCTAAAAGAATGAGCAAGACCCCTCATAGCTGTACGCATACCCCCAGCAACATCCCCCCACATGTACAAAAGCAATAGTTCACACAAAAAATATAAAGATACTTTTTCTAATGAAACAGATTAAATTTAATTGTATGTGTATGGGTTTGCCCATTGCTTAGCTATGGTTAATGCAGCCTAAATGGCAGACGTGGATAAAAAGCAATATATATGCAAATGAAGCAGTATAGCAATAGTGTAGTGGGCAGAGCATTTGCCTTATTAGCAGTCATTCCCAGTTCGAGTCCTACTGCAGCACATTCCATTTTCCATGTCACATAACTTTATGACCAATAGTTTAATAGTTGCATAACCTACTAAATAACATATATTTGTGAATTGGAGTACTGCATTAAATGCAGATGTGAGGTGTCAGTGTCATAATATTGCAAAATCCACAGATAATCACATGTGCCCCATACAGTATATAGCAGGTAAAATGTGTAATCAATGAAAATTCCATACAGCTTCCAAACTCCCCACCTTCCCAAGAGCCATTAGACATTACTACCTAAATTAGTGCAGGAGTAAGCACTAGTAAGCAAGTGTAGGCACTATTAAGCAGTAGTAAGTGGGAGTAAGCATATGTAAGCACTAGGAAGTGGGTTTAAGCCTGTTTTTGCAGGGGTAAGCAATGGCACATAGGTTAAGCACCATTGAAGCTAAGTCTCTGTAAGTATTAACCGGAGGTTAGCATTGCTTAACCTCATGCAAACCCGCTTACAATTGCTTAAAAGTGCCTTAATCACCCTGCTTAAAATTGCCTTAATTACCCTGTATGCATCAGCCGCTGTTCTGACCAGAAACAAAATAAACAACCTTTGCAAGTATTGAACCTAGGACCCTGTATGTTATACTCACAGTAGTTAACCACTAAGCCATCACAGCAGTACATAAGACTGAGGTATCACCAAACAGATCTTCACTATAGGAAATTCAAACCAAACATGTGAAAGGAATCTATATAGTTTTATGTTGTATAACCTACTCTATAACATAAATATGTGAACTGGAGTACTGCATTAAGACCAGATGTGAGGTATCATTGTAATAAAGTGTTGAAATCCCCTAATAAACACAAGGACCCCATACAGTGTACTGAATCCATGAATCATGAATACCAGACACATTTATAACATGTAATGAACAATAAATCAATGCCAAAAAGCAAATATAATGCAAATTAAATATTAAGCAATGCTAAGCATTGCACAGGCCAACTTAGTAGGTGTAAGCAATGTGTAGGCCAGCTAACTCAATTTTCCCATCGGTATACCCCTTTAAACAATGTCAACCTTAGCTAAGCAGGTTTGCCCATAGCTTAGCCTTTTCAAAACCATCCAGTCATGGCAAAATGTGGGAAATTGGCCCTATTTAAACCCAACAGGTGGGAATGTATCTCATAACTGGTTGTAGCTTCCCCTTGCAGGGCCCATGTCTGGAATGGGAGAGGGTGTGCACTTTCAGGTGCAGTGCTGGGGCATCCAGGAGTCCAGAGTCATGGCAGGACTCCTTGTCAAAGACCATGAGCAGAGACTGCTGCAGGGCCAGTACCAGATTTCCCAATATAAAGCAGAAGCATGGGACCATCTCATCCATGACCTCACCAGTGCCAATGGTATACCCTGAACTGGTGAGCAAGTCAGGCATCACTATACCAACCTGAAGCGGTGAAAGGGGGATCTCTTGGATCAGTGTATCCAAGAGGCTAGGAGGACAGAGGAGGTCCCAGCAGTGTGTAAGTATCACTCCACTACCTGAGTAATAATTGATAGCTCATGTATATTATGGATAGGTTTGGCTATATATTCCTCTTATGTCCTTCACAGTGGCAAGTGAGCGGGCTGTGAACCAGGGGGCCCATGGATGTCACTTGGAGAGGTTGCGATGTGAGGCAGGTTACTAATACTCTTGCATGTACTGTCATAGGAAATAAATCTAAAAGTATTAGTAGGTTAATTGCCTGTATAAAACCTGTATTGTTTAAGGCAAGTACTGCATACACCACAGAATATGGCAGGAAGAGTCTCATATATGTTGCATGTAAATAAAAGCATAATAGCCTGACAATGAAAGTCTAACTGCTGGACTGCATGTGTTTACTCTGGTATCATATGGTAATATAGATTTGCAATGACTTAATAGTACTGTTGTATTAAGCACTGTTACCCACACTGTGTAACATAAATAAAAATAAGGGTAGGAATGTCTATATTTGACTGGTGTAATACCCAGAGGTAATTTAGTACAATTGAGAGAGACATAGACAGAAAACAGTGAAAAGACAGACAACAAAATCCAAATACCACATGCAACTGAGATGTGAACAGTTGTATTTTTAGCACACACAGCCATGGTTCGAATCCTGGGAGTGTTAGTAGTCTGCATTCAGAATCATACTCCACAACTGTACAGATATGTCCAGAATATCCAGTAAATTGTCCCATATCTGCTGCCTGTCACTCTGTCTCCCTGGGAAATCAGTGGGATGATCCCAGACGTATACACTGCAAACAAGAAACACAAACCTGTCACTCTAGCAACTCCCCAAACTGTTGTGAGAGTAATAAGCCAAGTATGTCCCATCTACACCCCCATCTTGTCAAGCTGTGACCAGAGTGTGTACAGTAACAGAGTGAGATGTAAGGGCATAATACTAATCTGAAATCTGGTACCTTGTGTGGCAACATTCAGGTAGTGCTAAGAAACATTGCTCACACAGGTCCGTCAGATATGAACACTGTGCCCAGAAATAAAAGATTGATACCCTGTACTGGTACTGTTCACTTTGGTATTTTATGGCATTGTTATTGTTGCAGTTTCTCTGAATAATAAGGTATTACTCATCACTGTCACCCCACACTCTGTGACATAATATAACTATCTAGGAAATCCTGTATATGAGTAATGTTAATACAAGGTCAGAATGTAAAACCACAAGAGAATTATAAACAGATATCAGATAAGAGATATACAGTAATATCTATGTAGCACACACAACTGTAGTGGACAGTGTTTTAGTGTTAGCAGACACAGCCATGATCTGAATCCTGGGAGTGGAAGTAGGCTGCATACAGACTCATACCCCACAACTGTACAGATATTGGCATATTGGACCATATCTAAATCTTGTCGTCCCCCTGTGAAATCAGTGGGATGATCCCAGATGTTTAGGGTGCAAACAGGAAATACAACTGATTGACACACATCTATAAGAACAAATCTGTCACACTAGCAAACCCCAAAATATTATAAGAGTAATAAGCCAAGTATGTCCTTTCTACACCCCCATGTTATCAAGCTGTGACCAGAGTGTGTACAGTAACAGAGTGAGATGTATGTGCATAATAGTAATGTGGATTCTGGTAATTTGTGTGGCAACATTCAGGTAGTGCTAACAAACATTGCTCCCATAGGTCCTTCAGATATGAACACTGTGCCTAGAAATAAAATATTGATACCCTGTACTGGTACTGTTTACTCTGGTATTGTATGGTATTGTGAGGGTTGCAGTTGCTCTGAATAATAAGGTATCACTCATCACTGTCACCCACACTGTGCTACATAATGTAACTGTCTATAAAATCCTGTATAAGAGTGTTGTAAGTCACTAAAGGTTGAAAAGGGCAAAAGTCTACATATGGCCCATTTCAATGCATGTGGTCAAGACATGGCCAGAATCTGTGCAAAAAGAGATGGACAGATATATGCATAACATCAACCTGGAATCTGGGAGTATGTGTAGAAACAGTTAGTGTTAACAAACAATTCCTACACAGGTATATCAGGTAAGAGGTGTATACTGCAGGTAAAACCAGTTCATGTATATAGCTGTCAACAGCCATATCACTGTCCAAACTAAGGCAATAGGGTAGTGTACTAATACTTGTAAGGTACAGATAACAGCGAGCTACAGGAATATACTAGTTGTCAATTGACATCTTTCTCTCCCCCCACCATATCTCCAACAATAAACTAAATACCCAACTGGTACGTGATGAGTTCACTGTAATGTTGACACATATGTCCTATTGTTTGATAATTATTTAAATCTGTTTCTATGCATGTGCTATGTTGAAATACTCCAACATTGGTGGCATGGTGCCATCAATGTACCTGCATGCTGTTGTAATTACCACTGTGGTCCCATATATGCATGTGTTCTGTTTGCTATGCAGATATTTCATATCTGGTATCTGGGTTAATGGGAATATCTATGCATGCTGTTATACCTAATCCTGGAATGTGTTAACTATTACTAACCCACATATGTTGATAAAACAAAAACGCCATAGCATGTATGGGAATGCGAGTACCAGCAGAAACACCTGTCACCTCAGCTGGCTGTGGCACTGGGCACCAGCATGTCTGGGGCCCAACCTGGGACCTCCTTGTCCGTTATTTCTGCACCACCTTCAGGTGGAACTCCCTCAGGGGATGGGGCTTTCCCCATGCTGGGAGGGGGTGCGGACAGGAACCTGTCACCTGTCGCAGGTCTGGGTCCTGGTGCGTAGTGAGCTCCGCACAGAGGTCGGTGATCTGCTACGCCAGCTCAAGGGCCGCATGTCATGACAAGAGGGTCAGCCTGTCTCTCTGACTCAGCCCCCAGGACAGCCACCTTTGGGGCTGTGAAGGTGCAGTGGTGACTGCCCATGGGTGGGGACCTCGGTCCCACTATTTCCACTAGGGGGCTCATGGGCTTCCGATTTCCCAACACCCCTCCCTATCAAGGTGTTTACCCCCCACATGTGTCATATACTGCCCCTGTATGCATCTTGTTTGTCTTGCCTGTTAACCTACCCAATCTACCTCTGCAAATATACCTGCTATCCCTCCTCAACATACCACTCTCAACTGAAAAAAAAAAAAGGGCAATCTGTTCCGCAAAAAAAAAAATCTTGTCTCACACATAGCTGTCCATTTCGCACACATGTCCACTGGACACATGTAATCTGGCCTAACTGATATCACAATATATTATTGTTTTCCTCACCTTTCTCTCAGGGGTTTGAGTGTCAAAATCTACCTCCAAATTCAGTGTATATGAACAGCTGTTGCTGTAGAAGAAATTGGGAGCTATGGACCTTCCCTACACCCTTTACCTAGCTATTTTCCCTACTGTCTTTCCCTCTTTGTGCGCCTTTTTCACCACCTTCCTATCAACCCTTTTTTCTTTTTGTTTAAAGAAATTAATGTGGGGGTAAGCGGGAATAAGCACTTTTATGCAGTAGTAAGCAGATTCAAGCCTGTTTGAGTGGGGGTAAGCAATGCCTACACAGGTTAAGCAATTTAGAAGCTGAGTATAATAAGCAGTAACCAGAAGTTAGCAGTGCTTACCTCCACGCAAACCCGTGCAAACCAGCTTACAACTGATTAAAAGTGCCTTAAGTACTCTGTATCCAATGGCCCTTGTTCTACCCAGCAACAAAATAAACAGTCTCGGCATGGATCAAACCCAGGACCCTGCACACCATAGCCAAAGCAATATACCACTAAGCCATGTCAGATATATATAATCCTAATGTTCTCACAAATATATCATCCAGCACAGTCATTCAACAGTACAGGAAATATATTTAAACATGTAGATGTATGTGTGTGTGTATATATATTTCTATCTAAATAGATATAACATACCACTATATGTATATATATATATATATATATATATATATATATATATATATATATATATATATATATATATATATATATATATATATATATATACACATATACACACACATGTATATATATATATATATATATATATATATATATACACATATAGATATAGACATATATATATATAGATGTATGCATATGTGTATATATATATATATATATATATATATATATATATATATATATATACACATACATCTATAGATATATATGTCTATATCTATATGTATATATATATATATATATATATATATATATATATATATATATATACATATGCATACATCTATAGATATATATGTCTATATCTATATGTATATATAAAATGTATATACAGCAATATATATGTAAGCATAAATATATATATATATATATATATATATATGTATATATATGTATATACAGACATATATCTATAGATATAAAAGATAACATAACAAAAAGCTTATATGTCCACATTCACCGTTAATGGGCATGAGGGAGCCCAAACAACATACACCTTGTACATATAGATACCCCCCCAGCCAAACACGTCTGCCCTGTAATACAATACCAACTATTGCAAATCCCATAACCAGGACCTGATACAACATGGGCACAAGATGTTAGCAGTACTCCATCCCACCTGTATGATGTCAGGCTGGTATCAGTAACATATCATGCAGTACAGTCTGGCTACCATAGGGAATGTACAATGTGGAAGCAATCAACATTTCTAAGTTACATATACACGGACACATATATGCAGATACATATATATATATATATATATATATATATATATATATATATATATCTAGATATGTAACTACACATACAGGCAAGAAAGATACATATGTAGAAGGTGTACACAATATGGAACAGCCACTATGCCTACAGTTGCCACCTTACCAACTGGACACTGTATGAGCCACCCATACAAATGACAATTGTTGCCTGCAACATATACCAACAGAGAGTTTAAAGGATATAACACCACACACAGGTTTGCATACATGAGAAAACTTTATTTGTGTATTATTACAGTTGTATATGCCATGTCATATAGCTGTGTAGACTCTGACATACATATAAAAAGACTAATGCAACTGTGAAACAGTTATATTAATACAGTATTCTGAAAAAGTTTACATATGTTGCTGTGCAGGCCAAGGCCTTCAAGTAGTACAATAGTAAAGACAGACCGAGTTGGTTCCACCTGAAGGTAGTGCTGGACCAGTACATGAGGAGGCCCCAGGGTGGGTCCCACATTTGATGTGGCCTGGTAACATGGGCAGATGAGTTTGGAGAGGTGGTTCTGCTGGCAAATATTCTCTAAACATGTTATTGTGTCACTGTTATAGAACATATGTGGGTGGTAATAGTCTACACAATCCCAGAACATGTCCGACAGCATGCATGGATATCCCCAATAACACAGAATGTCAGATGTGCAGCAATCACATAGCAAGCATACCGCATGCATAAATGGAACCACAGTGGCCCTGACAATGGCATACAGGTGAATAGTCTGTAACAGGCCAGCAATGATAGTGTCCACACATGGACCATGGTTACAAACACGTAGCACAAAGCGTGGTACAATACAATATCTGTCCCACGGGTAGGGAAGCTGTAGCCATACCTATTGAGTTGGGTGTACAGTTTGTTGTTGCTGATATGGTGGTGGATACAGATATGTTTATTAAGAACTGTGGTAACCTTGCTGTATGAGTTGCTCAGACCGGTTTCCATCTTTATGTCTTTCAGGCAAGATGTCACATTAACTCCTCCCATTTTATTCAGTTGCTGAAAATGAAATATTGCTAACCCATCTAATGCAGCACTACCCTGTCCTGTTTGGTTGGGCTGCACATGAGCAGCAGGAGTGGACCGCCCTGTGGAATGACCTAGTCCACAGAGTCAATGATGTCAGACTGCACAACCACCGTTATGAGCAGGTCCAGCATCATTATTCTGACCTGCTTTACAATGCCCGTCAGCGTGCTGCTGCTGCAGCAGTCCAGGGGATAACCTTGCAACAGGGGGGGCCATTGCATACATCCCCCAACATGGGTTGAGGAGCTCCTTGCCAGCCTCGTGGCACCTGCCTATCCGCACAGCCAACAAATGCCAGACACCATTGTAGAGGTGGGTGCTGCCCACATACCAGATGAGGAGCATGCAGGGAAGGCAACAGGGCACATCAGTAGACCACTGTTGCGTATGCATCTGCATCTGTACAGGTAGGTCATGCATATCTGACATGTCGTATATATAGTTTGTTGCTGCATAGTAGTAATAAACAGATGTGCATATGTGGTAGTATTGTGGACATTTGCTGTTGATATACTGTAATGCTGCACCCACCCTCTAGCAACGCCACAGGTGTGGCCACTGACTATGGTATATTCCATGCACACATCTAGCACACCTACCGTGAATGCATGCTGTGCATGCGCACGTTTTGTTGCTGTTAAATGCACGGCATCACAGTGGTGACCATGATGGGGCATTGGAAGGGTATGTCAGACACCTGCGATATAACTAACTTCCTGCAATTGCGGAATGTGTCCACAGGGAGTAACATAATGGTAGAGAAAATGTTCTACAGTAGGGACACGTGTGAAACATCACCCGTATACAGTGCAACAACAGTGTATATACCAGTATTACAATGGCAACTGTTACAGATTTACTCTATGGCATAACGTATTACTGTGGTCCACATTATTAGCTGAGACTAGGCTGTAACAGGTTGTGTTCAGTGTATGGGACACTGCAAACTGACACACATGTGTAGGCCTTACTTGTCAAGCATCTGCAAACAGGGTGAAGGTGGGGAGGGGGTGTCAGTATGACACACCAGTGCATTGCAGCAGGGATCCTAAGTATGCAAAGAATGGCTATACCTGCACATAGTCAGGGTCAGGAACTGTGGCAGACGTAACCCTACCCCCACAACAATAGTGCCTGCAGTGTGCGAACAACAAGGGATGTGCACATGAGTAGACCTTGCAATCATGTATATCTGGGGGACATGTTTAGGGCAGACTGAAAATACACTGGCAAATGCAGATGGCCCATGCTAATATACCCCTGCCAAGAGACGTGACTGCTGTAGCACACATAACAATAGGTGCAACAAACTGTCATGATAAGGGTGTGCACGCATATGCACACACGGAGTGTATGCATTGCAGTTAGCATCTGTACACCTAACACATTCCGTTGACCCTGGATGTGAATGTACAGGACATATGTCACATATCGGGCTCATGTACTGTTAATATATGTGGTGATGTCCCATAGAAGATCAAGGAAGAGTGCATCATAGCAACAAGTGTGTGTATACTTCCCATAGCCATGGTGTGCTCTGATGGTTGCCAGTGTAATAGTACTGGATTGGTGATACATGGTCAGCTGATGTTGAGATCTGTAGACCAGACATCCGGCATTCACAAAGGACATATGTCCACTTATCATCCCAAGTATGTGTTGCTGAAAAACATAGGGGCTGTGAGCATTAGAGCTGACATAACTGACACAATACTACACATTCAGCAATGGGTTGTACTCCTGTGAGGTTTGGTGCACAGTACATGGCAGGGTGCAGAACAGGTGCACAGCAATACTGTGTACATGTGTACAGTGGTATTCAGGGGATGGGGCATTACCTACTAACACAGCACATGCACCACACATATCTATACTGCTAGCATGGCTTGACTATAGCTGCACTGCATGCTGTTGTGTGCCATATGTTATGCATGTTGACAGATGGGTAATAGGAGGACTGTGTGTACTATCATTGTGCAACCTCACCTGTATGTGTGTGTGTGTGTGTGTGTGTGTGTGTGTGTGTGTGTGTGTGTGTGTGTCTCGGTGGGTGGTTATTTTGTTTGTAGGGTCACTCTGGTGAAGTGGAGGGAGGTTGATGCATGTAGGATGTGTGTGTGCATATGTGTGTGCATGTGTGGGTGTCCATGTATGCACATGTGTGATTGTGCGGTTGTTGATACAGCAGTACTTCCCTTTGGGATCGTGCAGTACATGGACATGGACTGACACATGACACACCAAGAATACTTGTCAAGTATGTAATCACAGGACAGCTGATAGTATAATAATGTCTGTAGCATGGAACATGCATTATGAGGGAAGGTAGACACCAGGTATACCCTTAATATCGCATTCAGCAGAGAATTGACTGACAGCCCACATATGCAGCACTACAGATGCATTGCGGAATTACTAGACAACACCAGGGAGTGTATCCATATATTACAGTTGTCACATAATAGGTTGAGTGAACAGCATACCTGGCATGTATTGAGCAATACTTACACATGACACTCCAGTGCGTGATATTATGGAGTGAACATAGTAGCCCCTCATAAATAGGGGCCATGCTCATGATGTCCAGACATACACAGGGTGAACATTGAATGACAGCAGTGACACCATGTAAAACCACTTCACACAGGTCAGGGAGCTAATGGAATAACAGGTCTTGTGTTGTGATCACTTGTCTAGGCATTTAAAGGAATGATACATTAATGAGTGGTATTAATGAGTGTATGTTACCAAGTGTGATGCAGGATGGAGAATGCATGGGAATAAACGTGGGACTGTCTGTAAAGTCACGGACAGGTAGGTATTAAGGTGGTATGTGTGTGTGTGTGTGTGTGTGTGTCTGTGTGTCTGTGTGTGTGTGTGTGTGTGTGTGTGTGTGTGTATGTGTGTACTGTTATGCAATGCTGTTCAGGTCTTAAAGTGTGATTATTGTTTTCCCCTACAGTTGTCGAGGTGGCTCAGGGTCCATCCTGCATGCAATCTGATGTTGGTGTCCACACAGACACCAAAGATGATGATAGTACTGTTGATGCACAGGTGGGGTTGTCAGGGGCTGAAACAGCACCATCATTTGACATCCCCCTTTTAGCCACCCCAACCCCGCACACAGTTTCAGTGCATATACATACCCCATCACCAGTGGCTGTAATGGAGGGGCAGCTGGTGTTTGGTGGCACCACATAGGCCATGTGGCAGCAGGCAATCTATTGACAGACACTACTGTGCTGACCCTCAGGGTGAGAGTGACATGCATCAGCCAATCCTCTGGGTGCCTCCTGCACATAGCCACTGAGGTGATCATGTTGACATGTATGCAGCATGTATTACAAAACATGGTTAGTGTCTGTGATGGAGTCCTGTACCCAATCATGCTCTGTTGACTGTGGTAGTGTAGAGGAGGTACCCATGGCATGAGGTGCGTACAGGGTGTTGTCTCCTATATGTGCCAGTTTTTACACAGCTGGGCAGACATGTCAGTGTCAAGTCAAGCATAAGTTACCTGTACATATCCCAGCTGGATACCTGCCATCTGCACATCTGTACAGGGACTGACATCATCAGCTTGGAATGTAGCTATGCAGTAGGGTGAATGTGTTGACAGATAGACATTTGACAACAATATGTATGCCATAACTACAGGTTGGAAGCCCTCACTAACATGCTGTACAGACAGTAGTCTGCAGTTACATTCCACATGTCGGATCATTAGCCAGTAGGGGATATATACTGTGACACAGCTCACACACCAGGGATACAACAGGGAGGCCTCAGAGTCAAGCTATGCCTGCAGGTGTGCCTGTTGTCAGTATTACATTTAGTACTCTACTCTTGCCTGGGAAAGCACTGTCAACAGTAGTACTGCCATGATACACTACATGCCAGTGTGACAGCATGTACCCTGGGCTACTACCCCTGTATTTAACACATTCACACAGATAACAGTGCTGTATAGGCCTCATATACTTGTGTGTCCCAGACATGACAGTCACACCCACCCCTTGCTACTGTAATGACAGCACATAGGTGCATGTAATGTACATGGCATTACATACACTTATTACATATGTCATTACCCTGCTATGTTATCGGAATGGGTGGTGTGAAATGGTTACCAGGGCTAAGCCATGCTTAGCAAGTATCAACATTGCTCTAATATAACAGCTAAGCTGATTTGCGCACTGGTAAGTGAAGACTAAACTGTGTAAGCACCCGTACATTTACCCATAGCTTAGGACCACTAAGCTTCACACAAACCCATGTGAACACACTTAAAGCTGCTCAAAACTGTCTTAACCACTTCGTATCTGACAGCCCTTGTTCTGCCCAGCAACATAACGAACAGCCCTTGAACTCAGGACCCTGTACACTATAGGCACAACACTTAACCACTACGCCATGACTACTGTGAAGGCAGCTGTTGTTTTTCCAATATATCTGTCAATACACATATTGATTATTATTGAAAAATTGCCTTTACTTCCACAATTGTGTAGTACTTGTTATTAATATACCTATTGCATCACATATGTTGTTTAATCATAATGTACACATATCAGATACATACAGTGAGATACATCTGGGAAGGTATACACAACCATGATGTTTACACATGACAAGGATATGGATATATACATATACATATGTTGATATATGTCTACATGTACATGCATATGTACATTCATACATATGTCTGTATACACATCTGTATAGTGCATCATATATATGGCCATGTGTAGATTTCTTTATATATATATATATATATATATATATATATATATATATATATATATATATATATATGTGTATATATAAATATATATATATATATATATATATATATATATATATATATATATATATATATATATATATATATGTCTATATAGATATATATGTAGGCACATCCTATGTGTACAGATATGCCAATCTATGTAGGTATATATGCAGATATCTATAACTATATGTGCATGCATATCTATTCTGATATACCTATTACTGTAAATATATATGTAGATATCCATAAGTATATGCGCATGTGTATCTATATCTGTATATGTTTAGCCATATATTGCTGTGTATATATTTAAGGGTTTATATGTATATTTTATATATATATATATATATATATATATATATATATATATATATATATATATATACACACACACACACACACACATGTATGTCGATATGTATATGTGTATATATCTATATAGATATATGGACAATTATATATACATATATGTTCACCATATGTCCAGAACATGGAGTGGAGTCCTACCTCAGTCCCAATAGTCCCAACCTCTTAGTGCAAGGGGATGTCAGGTATGTATTGCAGGTGTATATGTAGACTCTTGCAACTGTAATAGGTGTTGTCATAACAGACATGTTGTGTCTGGAAGGTCACAACTGCTTTTAATGCATGCCATTGGCTACTGACAGACATCCTAAGGACATCGTAGTACAATACCACTGCTAGCACAGTAATAATCCTGTGGACTACAGCAGAGATATGGCCAATAAATGTGGACAGTCTGACTCACTCTGGTCAGTCCAGAGGTTTACACAAAACCCCTTATTGCAAGACATGTTGACCAAGCCTGACAATGTGGATGTTAACAGCCATGTAGATGGGAATATCACGTAAATACTGGAATACATATGCCCCCATAGGTTATGCATTCACACACTCCTGTCTGTCCTGACACATAACCACTGGTGCAGAGTTCACATGGCCACATACTACCATCTAATTAGTTACATACATCTGTACAGCATCCCGCTGCTTCGTCAGAAATACATGACAGTTATGGTGGCCCAGAAGCAGTACATCTGGCAAATATCTGGACATAACATCACACTGGGTAAGTGCACTAAGCTGTTAGGCATATAACAAAGCACTGTGCAAGCTACAAACAGACTGCCACAGCACTGGCCTACATGTCTTATGGGGGAATACACATATACTTGCAAATATAGCAGGATCTACAGGCATGTCACAGCACAGAGTAACAGACACCTGTGTGAAAGTGCATACCCACAACCAGTGTGACCACAGCCACAGCCACATATGGTAAGCTAGCTTAATATTACAGTATATGGACTGTCTGATTAACACCATCCTCATATGTGCCTCCCACACAATAGCCCTACATATACTGGGCCTCTACTCAGTGTGGTCCAATATCTGTCTGTGGTATGGGACATGTGTGTGTTTGGCCCTACAATTATGTAAGCCGATAGGGTACCATATACTGGAGCAACATGTAACATCAGATAGAACAGGACAAAGAACAATGACATCTACCACAGTCTGTACACAGACCAAGGTACATATTCGCATACACACATTGCTGACAATCACCATAAGTACTCAGACCTCAGTACTGTACACACAACCACAGAATGCCCAGGTTATGTCCTCAAATATAACCCCTACTACACATAACATGTGTAGCAGTCTGATATTTCACAGGATTGTTATAAGATATGATGTCAATAAATAATGGTTTACAGAACATATGCACCTCTTACTGCATGACATAGACACAAAGGTTGAAAGAATTGTGGCTGGAGGCACAAACACAGGGCCAATACTGACATGTTGCTGTGATAACCTCAGACATTTACTGTTGTAACAGGGTTTATTGTGACATATGTCCTATGAGGGATATGAAGTCAGTAACTCTCATGGCTGTCACCATGTACTGACTGCAGTCCTCACACTATGCTTCTGCAGTTCTCAGATAGGTGTTCTGTGAGTAACACAAGAAACAAAAGGCACCACACAGTGCCCAGTCTGCAGATGACCTTACAGATGGGAGTTTCCTCAAAAACATATCACTGTCATGACAGGTATTAAAACATGTAGACCAGCCATATCCACAAATACCCTGCTAAACCAACATTACTCCAAATGAATACTAGCAACACTTACGTTCTGAAGTCATGTCAGGCACATAACCCTCCTGTGTGTTGGCCTGTTTCCACAGTGTATGCTGTTAGTGGTAAATCCCAAATCCATCTGTGATGCTGTTTGCCAAACACCAGATCTAGGTCCTTCTCACAGTGAACGAAAAGGCCCAACACCAACATGATGTTCCTAGTTATTGGAGTGTGTTTCTATGCAATTGGCTATGGGAATGTTACCACAGCTGTTCCACATGCAGTCCGCTAGAGGAGGTCTGCAATTCATGCAGAGGCCATCAGCTGATCATGAGCACCACTTACAAGCCACAAGCTGCTTGTACATCTACCAGAGAGGGGGTGAGAGAGATAGACAGAGGCAAAGTAAGTCAGGGAGGGGGTGGGAGAGTAAAACCTAAGCATGTTTGCATCACACACGAACCAGTATAGGGTTTTAAACCCCTGACTGACTATGTATTGCTAACACATGTCTATGCAGTTATTGCATGCAATAACTATCCCCACATAGCTTATATGTTGAGGCACTTTCCAAATGTATTTGTGATGGTGAGTGACATCTGCAACAGTGATATAGTAGTGATACAGTAGGTGTAGTACACATGCCTGTCCATATGAACAGGTGTCAGTGTCAACACAGCCACACTCTCTCAGAGACTCACACACATTGACACACTTGGCAGGGTCAGGAATACACTTCCTAACTAGTTTGTTTGCCACAATACAGTAATGTGCAGATATCACATGCACCACAAAGGTTATCCAGAGGTTATATGAGCAAAGGGTATCTGAAGGTGTCTGACATCAGACAACGTGCTTCAGTATGCCAATGGGAGTTGTAGTGAGTGTGAATGTGATCGAAAGCATCATACACCACAAACACAGACACAGGGTGCCAGTACTGACATGCATGTGTGCATTGCTTAATGGATGTGTAGTGTTTGACTGATACAAGGCTAGGTGAAGGATATACATTGGCAGCAGGCCACATGAAAATGGTCTGCAGTGTGGCTCAGAGGTGTAGTGTCTGGACTGGCCCACACAGGTCGGTATTGTATTCACCATCCAGTCATCTGGGTAATTATTGTGCATGGCCATTGCTGTGCAATGCTTGTCATGTATGTGTTCTTTAGTCCATCACATGGACACTGTCTGGGATGTGCCCACATCCCACATGCATGTACAGCGACAAATGGAACTGTACCTGGGGTGTCTGGCCCATGTTGGGTACACAGATTGTTATCATCAGATGTACCTGTCCTTGCCTCATGTGCCGGGAACTGGTAATGGACAGCAGGCTGACCCTGCACCTACATTGATAGCATGATACAGGTATTCCCTGGTGTCAGTTACATCTGTCCATACAGGGCATGTGTTTAAGACATGGTATGTCCTTTGTGGGTCACATTTGATGGCATCACAGGTGTTGTAAGCGTCCAGTGGGGAACATAGGAAGGCACACTGTCTGCATGTACATGCTTATTGTACTGATGGACAGGGTGCCATGCCCTCTGTAGTCCACTGCAATTACACCATGGTTACTATCTGTGGGCAATATGCAGGGCACTACCAACACACCGGATGATGCCTAGGCAAGTGTGTTTGGTCATGAGACGTGGGTTGAGAGTGTGCTCTGTGTAATACACGGGTTGCTAACTTTGTTTGCCAGGCCCTGATGTCACATGTAGGGGTATGGAAAATCACCTCAGCCTCTCGACTATTTCACATCTGTTATGCTTGTAAGGTGGACATTGTGACATATAATAGGGCCACCATATAAGAAATTTACAAAACCCACTCCACAATGAGTACAGTTGTTATACACTCACCTCCACACAGGATACTAATGACAAACACAGACACACACACACACACACACACACACACACACACACACACACACACACACACACACACACACACACTTACACACTTGCCATGTCTGGGATTAGAACTCCTACCTAGCTAGTTTATTACACTACAGCATTATGCAGTTATAGGACATGTCACAGACACTACTAGAGTAATCCTTTCCCAAAGGTGTATTTCACTGAGTATGACATCAGCAGGCTTGTCAAAGAAGGTCACTGGAGGTTGTAGTGACTGTGAATGGCTTCAAAAGCATTGCACTCTACACAGACAAAGAAACATATATATCCACACTCGCCCTCTGTGGGAATAGAACCCCTATCAAAGTACTATATCACACTACAGCATTATGCTGTTATAGAATGCACCACGGTTATTAATTGGCTACTTCTTTCCCAAAAGTGTATTTCACAGTGATTGACATCAGCAGGCTTGCCAAAGTAGGGCATTTGAATTGTAGTGAGTGTGACTAGCCTAAAAAGCATTGCCCCCTTCACAGACAGAGACATGCACACACACACACACACACACACACACACACACACACACACACACACACACACACACACAGTTGCCATGTCTGGGATTAGAACTCCTACCTAACTTATCACACTACAGCATTAAGCAGTTATAGGACACGCCATGGAGATTACTGGGCTAAACTTTTCCCAAATGTGTATTTCACAGTGAATGACATCAGCAGCCTTGCCAAAGTAGGGTATTTGAATTGTAGTGAGCATGACTAGCCTAAAAGGCATTGTTCCCTACACAGAGGACAAACACACACCCACACACACAGTTGCCATGTCTGGGATTAGAACTCTTACCTAATTAGTTTAACACACTACATCATTACACAGTTATAGGATGCGCCACTGAGATTACTGGACTACACCATTCCCAAAGGTGTATTTCATAGTGAATGACATCAGCAAGCTTGCCAAAGTAGGGCATTTGAATTGTAGCGAGAGTGACTAGCCTAAAAAGCATTGCCCCATACACATTCAGAGACAAACACACACACACACACACACACACACACACACACACACACACACACACACACACACACACACACACACACAGTTGCCATGTATGTATGGGTTTAAAGCTCCTACCTAACTAGCTTATCACACTACAGCATTAAGCAATTATAGGACATGCCATGGAGATTGCTGGGCTAAACCTTTCCCAAATGTGTATTTTGCAGTGAATGACATCAGCAGCCTTGTCAAAGTAGGCCATTTGAATTGTAATGAGTGTGACTAGCCTAAAAGGCATTGTTCCCTACACAGACAAAGGCAAACACACACAATTGTCATGCCTGGGATTAGAACTCCTACCTAATTAGTTTAACACACTACAGCATTACACAGTTATAGGACGCGCCAGAGATTACTGGGCTACACCATTCCCAAAGGTGTATTTCATAGTGAATTGCATCAGCAGGCTTGCCAAAGTAGGTAATTTGAATTGTAGTGAGTGTGACTTGCCTAAAAAGCATTGCTCCCTACACAGACACACACACACACACAGTTGCCATATTTGGGATTAGAATTCCTACCTAACTAGTTTATCACACTACATCATTATGCAGTTATAGGATGCACCACAGAGATTACTGGACTACTCTTTTCCCAAAGGTGTATTTCAAAGTGAATGACATCAGCAGCCTTGCCAAAGTAGTGCATTTGAATTGTAGTGGGTGTGACTAGCCTAAAATGCATTGCTCCCTACACAGACACATACACACACACACACACACACACACACACACACACACACACACACACACACACACACACACACACACTCACACACACACAGAGTTGCCATGTCTGGGATTAGGACTCCTACATAACTAGTTTATCACACTACAGCATTACACAGTTATACAATGCACCACAGAGATTACTGGGCTACTCCATTCCCAAAAGTGTATTTCAAAGTGAATGACATCAGCAGGCTTGTCATAGTAGGGCTATAATGAGGGCGGTTTGTGTGCATGGGCCATAACCCATTCATCTAGAGGTAGACACATCAGATTCAGGCACACGCAGGTTCATATTCCGCAGGTATGTGTATACAACTGCTAGATGACTGCTGCCTTGTACAGTCATGTTGCACAACTAGCACTTGCACCACAGAGTCTGTATTGCTGAGGGCTAATTTCTACAGTGAGTGACATTTACACATCATGTGGTTGTAGCCATTTGGCTGTGTGCTCAGAGGGACAGGCCTCATGATGGAAGGCTCTTTGTCACTGTCACTCTCTTCCACACATCTATAGATGTCTACATTTGGCATATTATAGTTTGTTATCCTTGGATGTATGTTTGAATTTCTATCCAATGTTTGTGAAAAGCATGACAGGTGCATACTGAGGAGTGTATGCACTAACATCTGCAACTGTCAGACATGTATGGTCCACTGTTGTTGGCAGACATGGACTTCATTTGTATGTGTGTGAGCATGCCCAGTATGACCTTTCAGTATGTTGTTGTCTGACATTGCCTTAATTTCTCAAAGTGTGTGAGCATGCCCAGTATGCCCTTCTGTACTGAATGTGTGGATGCATTCTAGCTAGTTTGTACTCCAGTGCAGACTTTTGTGTTCTACACCTACAGGTAGCAAACTGTTTCTGCAGGATATCTGTAGACCATTTGGCAATATAGGGTCAATCTGCGCAAGGGATAGTGTGTACTGTAGGTGATTGTGTCTGTGCTGGTTCTGCTACATGGTACTGGTGTTAGCAGAGATATTCAGACATGTGTACTGTTATACACTGTGATGTTCTATGTCCTCAAGTACTGTCAGGTGGACATTTTTGCTCACAGCAATGTCCTGGGGAACACAGGGGAATGCAGCTGTGTCAAGTATTGTGGTCAAATGCTTACATATTCAAGGAAAGTTATGCCATTCTGCAGGGGGAGCTGCAAACACTTGCTGCTGGGTCTGTGTATCCAGTTCAACACCTTGGTACAGTGCTGCAGAGGATCCCATATGTGTACATACATCAGTGTGACAGTATGGCCTTATCTTGCTGTGGCAATACCACACAGCTGTACAGATTTACACAGGTTACCCAAAGGCAGGGGTCATAATTCAGGACATTACCCTTATTGTGGTGTACAGGCAGGTTTGTATCCACCCATTTTTGTGTTTGCAGCCAGGGATAGTATGTGTACACGGCTGTGTGTTGGACCTTGCACATTCCATGCTGCCCATGTTCCCACCCACCCTTATTATTCTATTCACTTCTGTACATTATGCATACATTCTCTGATACTTTCCCTATAGTTATTTCATCACAGCTGTGTTTTGGTGTTGGGCCACAGTTCATGCAGTAGGACATGGTGGATATGTTACTGTGGTTTGTCCACATGGCCTTGCATATGGCTTATGTGGAGTGCGTGATCTTATTTGGGTGTCCGTGACATAATATACATTGGCAGTACAGGTGAGGCGCAGGCCTTTTGCAGAGGCCTGTAGGCCATTTGGTGGTGATGCAGGTCAGCTGTAGCAGGCCATTGCATTCAGTCAATCCTACAGTCCCAGACTGCCATACAGTATATTCCCCTGGGGTGACAAGGTAGATGTGCTAGGTGTTCATTCCAATACTATATCAGTATTTATCAGGCGGTGTGGATGCTGGTAGGGTGCTACTTACAGCTAGGGACACACTTGCGTGGGACACCTGCACTGCATGCTGCATTCTTTTGCTATTGCCATACACAGGTGGGGGTCATATTGTACCCATTCCCATCAGCAGGGATATGACCAGAGAGATACCTGTGGGTGGTGTTTGGGTGAGCTGGGTGCATGTGCACTATGGAAACTACTTGCATATGACTCACAGATATGCATGGGGCATTCCAGTTATGCTGGCTTGTGCAGGGGCATCAACCATTTTCCAATGCATCAGTCCTATCACCTTTGTGATCTACAAGTGTTCGACCAGATGACATCAGTATTTCCTACTACAAACCCAGAAAATGTGATGCATACCTGTATGTACAATTCCAAGGGTGTGTCCATTTCATGGTTACACATTATAAACTGTATGTCTGTGGTACTTTGCCTGTGTTCTGCTTGTATATCTAGCCCAACAGTCATGCCATGTCCATCTTTCAGATAGTGACATATATCACCACCATACATTTACACTGGCTTACTGCTAGCATGTGTTATACTGGGGGGGGATTGTCTTTGGCACTACAGTTGAGTGGACTTGGCCCTGTCATCGGCAGTCATGGACAATGGCCATCATGTCAAACCTCAACATGCATACATACTGCCCACTCTCACACAATATGAAGCACACACCAACCTAACACACGCATACCTGCATATTGTACAAATGCTACAATCTACCCTGCTACCTTGGCCACTTCAAGTCATCTGTGCTCCACTGGTATTATACCTACACATGCATGTTACTACATGTCTACATAGGATTGGGGGGCACACCTGGCTGTTTCTACATTTCAACTCAGGACTGGGCGGGCACACCTGACTATTTCTACATTTCTACGCAGGATTGGGGGGCACACCTGACTGTTTCAACATTTCTACATAGGATTGGTGGAGCACACCTGACTGTTTCTACATGTCTACACAGGATTGGGGGGGCGCACCTGACTGTTTCTACATTTCTACATAGGATTTGGGGGGCACACCTGACACTTGTACACATTGTTATGACTATACTGGTTTGTCAGGTACTCCATTTCATTCTGTAGTCTAACCTATCATGCTGACTAGAGGCATATCAGTGTACTACAGGCCTTAGGCTTGATTGACCTACATATCAGTTTCTGACTTCCTACCCTTCAGAACTAACATCCCACTGCCTGACCTGATGTAGTCTGTCTGTGTAGGCTTGGGGGGGGGTTACCCATAGGCATCATTCAGAGGCCTTAGCACAACCTTTGATTGTGTTTGTCTACCCTGTCCTGCTGACTGAGACTGTTGTTAGGTATGTGAACCTCCCTGACTGGCATGTGTGTGCATATGGACACGCATGTGGCCCAGCACATTTCCTGCAGTGGGTTTTGTCACCATGTGTAGTACTGGCTGCTATGATGGCACGAGTATTTGTTACAGATCTCATGCTGCCACTATAGGTGTCTACTATCTGCTGGCATCCCATTCAGCCACCTGATTCTCTTGCATGCTCAAATCCATACCATAGATACAAGTAACAACACATACTACTCCATTCAGCAATAGATAAGGAGAGTGACTTACCTTGTGGATGTGCCAGTATTGAGGATGGTGCTGGAGGGCTGCCTATGTCAGATGCACATAGTATACTCCCTATACATGGTTGAGCCCAGGTAGTGTCATGTTTGGCATCCCTTTTACTGTATGTGCGAGTCAGAGAGAGGTGTAATTCCCTGGGTCCCTACTGTGCCAGTGTATGTACCTGGTGGGACTATGGATTAGTTGATCCAGGGTATTGGAATTTATGAATTCCAAGAATCGTTGGGCAAAGGTGTTGGTACACGAGTAGTTTTCCCAGTTAATGGCAGGGTAGTTGAAATCACCCAGTATTACGGTGTTTGGTTGTATCTTAATATTTTCCAGTATGTTTAGAAAGGTGTAGTGAGAATCTTGGGGCATGGTGGAGGATCTGTAGCAAGCTACAATTTGGATTGTAGTCTTACCTAGTGTTAGTTGCACCTGAAGAATTTCAGATGCATTGTGTTGGGCAACTAACCTGGTGGTGTGAATATCCTTGGTGAATATGGACACTCCTCCACCTTTAGTGTTTCGATCCTGGTTTGGTGGCCGAAAAGTGTGGTAAGAGTTGTAGCCTGGTATTGCAGGGGTGCTCTCTAGAGTCTTGAACCAAGTCTCAGTTACTGCACAGATATCAATTTTCTCCATTTTTAGGAGTGCCTCGAGAGTGTGCATTTTGAGGTTTAGACTTCTAGCATTGAGTAGCATTACCTTCAATTTTTTTATGCTTGTACCTGTTTTCTGTTATTTGCACATTAATACTAACATAATTGAGTATCTTTTTAAACATCAACTCCCTTTCTTTTTGTGAAACATATGTATATAACGCAATAATTCTATATATTTGTTTTTTCCATCTCACATCTAATATTGTCACTTTACCTGATATTACTAAAGTACAATCTAAAACTTCTATTGAGTTTTTACTTAGAATTCCTTACCTGAACACTTTACTTCTCTTATATTCCAAGCAATCTCTCCCTTCCCCAATTCTTTTACATGTCGCATCTCTCATTCTGTTAAAATTCTAGTGTCTACTAATGTTATAATGTCATACCAAGAGATCTGCACCATTCTAGTACACCTCTTCTTTTAATATTTTATACTATTCACATGTATAGCTAAGATTTTGACTTTTGTATACACTTATTTATCTTTATTATACTTTGCCTTTCAAATTCTCTCTCAAACCTATAGTCTTAAATTTATGTTTTCTATCTTTAAATCTTTTCTAAATGCAATTCTTTTGTCTTTAATCATCACCTAATTAGTATCACCCTCTTCATTTGAGTTAATTATTTCTTCCTCCTCTTATCTCCACTTTTGTATCTATCATTTTCTCCTAATCCTTTATTCTCGGCCATTATATTTTTATTCTGCTTTTCCTCTTGTTCCAGTTATATACTATGTTCAACAACAATGTCTTGTACATGTCCCTCCCCCATTTTACTCCACAGTTTCATCATAATCTATCATGAGTGTCTTGTTTATTCACATTTTATACATTGTAGTTCACATTGTCTTGCTTCATGACCTGTTTTACTACAAAATATAACAATTTCTTTTATCAAAATTACTAATTAATTAAATGATCATTTTTACCACAAAAGAAACAAGTCTTATAGGTTCATAGGTTCATAGGTAGGTACTAGGCTATTGGCCTAGGGCCTATACAAGCCTAGCCAAAAAGCTAACCTGGCTTTCGCCACCCAAGAAAATTATTTTCCTGTGCCCCTGTCAAGCAGAACCACAGAAGTGATCCCCGGGGTGAATTTCCTATTACCCATCCAATCATCAGGATTTTTCTTGAAGAATGTTAATGAGGAGCTCTGTTTGACATAGATAGGTAGACTGTTACAGAGTATGGGAAGTCTCTGGAACAGGAATCTATCCCTCCAGCATGTTCTGTTTATTGTGGTGACAAGGTTTAGGTCCCTGGAGCGTGTAACTCAGAGGGATAGGGATTTCTTTAAATGGAGCATGTCCAACAGCTCTGGGTTTGACATAGCTTTGTATGTTAGGCAGAGATTGCCTCTGAGTAGTCGATATGTGACAGAGTAAAGCTGGGGTTTTTTGAAACGGTCTGCATAAGGCATCTGTTTGAGGCCAGTAATCCTCTTTATGAGGTATTTTTGCAGCCTTTCCAGTTGTTGTAGATGTCTTGTGAGGTACATACCAAAAGGGGCATTGTACTCTAAAATAGGTCTAATGAGTGATGAGTAGAGGGGAACAATCACCTCTTTTTTTCTGGATATGAAACCTTTTGTGATGAGATGTGCTACGAAGAAGGATTTCCTGACCACTGTGGTAATGTGATTATCAAAGGAGAGACTACTGTCCACCTGTGTCCCAAGGTCTCTTATCACACTTTCGGTGTTAAGTAGACTACCGCCTATGTGGTAGTTCATGGGTACAGAGTTTTTCCAAAGGGGATGACAATGCACTTTTTGGCATTTAGCTTGAGACCATGGCTTTGACACCAGGCATCTATCTCAATGAGGCCCTTTTGTAGGATGTCCACATTGTTAGGAGTTTTGATTATGGCTCCTAGTTTGCAGTCATCTGCGAATTTAGTTAGCCAAAGACCTTTTGTGCTAGCCTGTACTTCAGAGAAGTAGATATTGAACAGGAGAGGACCCAGGACTGAACCCTGTGGTACTCCACTTGTCAGTGGTCTGAAGTCTGATTTGGAGTCTGCTACTTTCACAGTGTGGGTTCTGTCAGTATGCCAGTTGGCAACCCATCTTGTGACATAGTTTAGTGAGTTTATCTATAATTCCAGAGTGGGGGATGGTGTTGAACGCCTTGACGAGATCTAGACAGGCTGTGTGAACCACCTTACCCTCATCTATGGCTTTGGTGACAACTTCAAAGAAGTCTATCAGGTTTAGGAGACATGATCTGCCTTTTACAAACCTAAACTGTGTGGGGTCCAGAGTTTGCAGATCTCCAATGTCTTTGTTTATGAGTTTCATGATGATACATTCCATGGCCTTGCAGACCAGGCTTGTCAGGCTAATGGGGTGGTAGTTCCCGGGGTCTGTTGTGGCTCCCCCTTTGCGGAGTGGGATAACTGTCATGGTGCACCATTCAATGGGCACAAAGCCTGAGGTGAGGCTATGATTGAACATGGTACTTAGGTGGGGTGACAGTTCATTCTGTAGTTCATGTAGAAGGCAGCCTGGGATGTTGTCAGGTCCCATGGATGCCGTGTTCTTGACTTTGGAAAGTGAGGTTTTTACCTGTGCAGCCGTGATTACAGGAACTTTGGTGAGAGGGGGGTAAAGTTAGCACTGAACCTATCTGCCAGGATGTTGGCAATATCAGTTGGTTCTGCATATTTAGTGTCATTGTGCTGTAACTCAGAGCAGATCTGAGTGTTGCCATTGAGATTCTTGACATAGTTATACAATGCTTTGTGGTTGTCCTTAGAATCAGTGGCAATTTTGTTTTCATAACTAGCTTTGGAGGATTTTATGATGGATCCCAGCTTCTTCCTCCAATCATGGGATTTTACTCTTTTTTCCAACAGTTTCTTTCTTCTGTTGTAGAGTTTGTTTATGGCAGAAGACCACCAGATTGGCTTCCTTTTTTTGGAGGATAGCATCTTGGTTCTGTTAGGGATAGCATGATCCATGCACTCGTGTAAGTGCTTATAAAGTGCATTTGTGTAGCTTTTTTGCCTCAGTATTTTACAAACCCACTATTTTCATCCACATTTATTATCCTTGGTACATGTATTACATTTTCATTTTTCATTTGCAATATGACAGCAAATTCCCAGTCCCCAGACCATGAACCTCTGTTATATCTTTGTAATGTACTTAATATCCTTACAGTCTTTAGATACTCTCTTAATAGTGGTTTTTCTATCTTAGTTCGAAATCTTACATACATTTTCTTTTTTTATCTCTCTTTTATATGCTTATACAACATATAAATTTCAAGGGTTATATTTTTTTTTACTACATATAATTCTAAGAATTTTTTCATATATTGACCTGATTCAAAAAAAAAGATGGCACAGAAAGAGGCTTTGTTAATAGGAATAAATGCTTTTACCTTCCTAGAAGTGATACGTTATGGTGCAATAATGTTATCCCAGATTTCATACCTATCTAGTTCCTTCTCCTTCTTGCCGCTTATTCTTATACATTATTTTTTATTCACCTTTGCTTTCTTTTTTTCCCTTTTTTTCTCATTCTCTTACAGTTTACACGTATGATTTCTTCCCTTCTCTCCTTATACCTTCCCCTTTTTCTTCCTGTATCCTCTCTATTATTTCACCTCACAACACTGCCTTCTCACTTCCTGGTTCACTCCAGTTAATTAACTATTTTAAATATACATCCTTCAACCCTTCTGACTGGAGTGCAGAAATAATGCATCCCTGCTGCAATTCAACATCTCCCTCAAACAACTGCTTGTGAAAGAGTAATTTTCTATCCTGCAAAGGCTTGAATCCCTTCTCTACTTTGTCCTCCTGCATTTAATTTTTCTTGAATGTTTTAACACTCAATTTCTCACCTTCTTATATTATTTTGTCCAACCACATAATCTCTTGTGAAGGTTCACTTGCCTTTGCCTTTAGTCCATAATCAACTACTTCTATCTCCAAATCTCTCCTAACACCGTCACTTTTCTTATCTCCCTGCTTCTCCGAGACACCTCAGTCCTGCAGGAAGTGTTACATCATACAGTGTCCCCACTCGCAACAAATAGGGGAAGTTCCCCAATGCCCTGGCCGAATATCCCTTAGTGGTATAATTGCCATCTCTGGTCTCCCTTAGAATGAGGTTATTGGCTTAGTGAGACTAACCTGGACAACATGTTTAAATAAATAGTCACTTAAAGCACTTCAATAGGTAGTGCATAGGCAAGTTTTTTTTTTTCTTGCAATGATGGCATTTCTCACTGTAAACTAGGGAATGAATTTGCAAAATGTCTGGTTATGGATGGAGGAGAGTTCTACTTCAGATTGCTTTATTAAATCACACTATATTTTGTGGAATGTTGGGAGGGGGTTAATGTTATCCAAAGTTAAGAACATTTTCACTTTCAGTAAGGCACTGTCCAGTTTTGGGATATTTTATTTTACTCTATATCCAAGAGACATTCATTTAAAACAAAAAAGAAAACTCAACCAAATTCAGTTAACCTTTTCAGATGACAAGAGAAATTACAGCCCAGTCTGAAGCCAAATTCAGAGAAAAAGGTTCCAGAAAGATGAAGAACAATCGGATTCAGCCAACAACTATGTATGTATCTATGTATGTAGAGAGGCATGAAAAGTTCTATAGTTTCATCAGTTGCTAGTAGGGAATAAGGATCTCTCGGTGGAGGAGCTGCAAAAAATGAAGAATAAGTTGAAGGAATGCATTATTTCTAATAAAAATGTATCAAGCAAGTGGTAGATAATATGCTGAACTGGCATTCTGATGTCATATAAACAACTATTAATGAGAACATTGAACATAAGACACATGTATTATTGTCAGAGGCCAGGCTGGATTAAATGGATTATTTATTGATTGACCATAAAAATCTTTCACAAATAAAGAATGTATGTATAAGTGGTATTCTTGAAACTGTGCAGGGAAGAAATTGAAAGCTTTCTGTTAAATATATATATATATATATATATATATATATATATATATATATATATATATATATTCACTAAGGTAGCAGAATTACCTGAGCCTGAAAGGAAGCACAATATGCATACACTGGCATAAAAAAGGAATTACATCTACATTGCTTTATTTTAGTTTGTTTTAAATCTTTTGCAATTCAAGGGGCAATTTTTATGTGTGCCACAGAAATCAGATCAACAACTGAAGTATAAGTCAGTGAGAGTGTTTGTAGAACAAGATTGATTTTCAGTCACAAGGTGTAGTAGGGTAATTTCTGTCAGCTGTTACACTATGTAAGAATACATCACTGCCCTTTAGGGTGTTATACCTTGCTATCTTATTTTCTTTCATTTACACTAAGAACAAAGTAATTTATGAATCTACCAGAGTCTCAGAATGCAGTGGAGGAATACTTGAAATTGTAAGAATTGGAAACTGCAGGGAAATCATTCTCATAGCAATCTGTGGCAAAGAAGGACATGTAGTTTACTTAAAATCGTAAATGGAAGTCCGGTCTAGAGCCTTTCCCTCTGTTTAACTGGACAGTAGAATTGTGGAATCATATAGCCCTTACAGATGGAAAAAAGAGCAGTTATTTCCACACACTGACCCTGGGAACTTGGTAACTATAAATTAGAGATACCCACATTACTTGGTTTACTTCAGTTATGTAATTTTTCAAAATTACAGTAAATGAATTCTGACAGCTATATTGGTTAATGAAGCCCATCATAAATAATTTAGGTATTCTTAATTAGGGAAGCAAAATTAGAGGGGACATCATTTATTCTTTCAGGCTGTTGTACTAAAGAATTGTTGATTTTATTTTCTTTACTCATTTTCAGGGGTTGTTTTTCTTTAATGCAATTGCAGATTATTTTATCATTAACCGTTCACCTAAATGTGATATTTAAGCAGTTTGCTGGTCTGTTCTAGGTACTGCTATATCAATTGAAGTGACTGTGTCTATTTTTTTATAATTTAAAATGTGTTACATATAACAGACAATCGTTTGGCCATATACTACCTTGGCAATCATTAGCTAGGTCTCAGTTGTCTAGATGGCAGTATCTGTGAGGTACCTAAAGAAAATGTGTTTGATTTATGGGATTTCAGTTCGAAGTGGTTGATCATGTGCCCATCAAAAGTAAATACGAGGAGTGTGTTATGCAGCTGGAACATCTTGGAAGTGGACACACCTGTCTCTTTGGATGATTGATTAATCTGTGTGTCATACTTGGTACTAATGGATAATTTAAAAAAAAATTGTGACTTGGAAACAATGTGTATATATGCATATATAGGTTTGTGCTGGGTGACACAATTCATTTATGTTGGGATATGACTCTTTTAATGCATTAACATAAGTGCTTGATTAACCTTTTTTTTGTTCAGTTGCTTCAGCTGAAAGTTGTTCATTAAAACAGTAGTCAGAGAAAAAAGATTCAATAAGCACTTATTTAGTTCTGATACAGAACAATATGAAAAACTGGAGGTGAAGTTAAATGCATTTAACACTTATTGTTTCCCCCAGGGAGATATGAAAGGGTATTTATTGTTTGGGGTCTGTACTGTTTATACAGTGGTTATCTGACTACTAGTTTGGCTTATTTAATACTGTCCCATGCTGGAGTTACTGTTGGACAGCAACAGTTTTATTGCGAATGTTAAATTGCAAAAATATGTGGAAGTGAGAGGAGACTTACAGGTGGACTGAGGGGATACCTACTCTGAATGTTCAGTTCACAGATGAGCGTTTTTGAGAGATCAATTGCAATTTTACTGATGAGCTAGAATGTCAAGGGACTGACTAATCCTGTGAAAATGAAAAGTGTGTTGACATTTCTGACAATGTGAGGTATTGCTAGCTATGGCAGGAGAAGTAGGACAGTGGATGTGTAACATATGCCAGCACAGCTAGCTGGAATTTTGTAAATAATTATATGTCATTTGTATATCAAACTGATTTGTATAGATGCTTGTGTTGAAAAAGGTATTTGTAAAGCTGCTTGTGTTAAAAATGCATCAACAGTGTGCCCTACTGGACAGAAAAAGAAATATACATGCATTACTGTATCTGCTTAAATGTATATGTTTTAACAGAGGGTACTGGAAGAGAAGTGGTTAATCTCAATACACCTAACTTTGAAAATATTTTTAAATTAAATTAGCTGGCTTAGGCTATAAAGAGGCAAAATGTCTGTACTTGGAAGCTTTCTGTATTGTCTTTGGGGTGAAGTAATTGCTACTCAGGAAGGGTGGAGGTTTAAAATTGTCTTATGACTTCCAAAAGCTGCAATAGATCTGAGCAAAACTCTATGTGTGTGTATTATTGACACATATGCAGGGGCGGCCCGTGCTATTGGACTGCCGGACTGCAGCCCCCTAAAAAAGAACTAAAAACAAATAAATTAAAAAAAAAAAAAAAAAAAGTTTTTAAAAATTTGCGGACTTCGCGCATGCGCAGTAGTCCACACTACTGCAAGTCTATGCGCATCCTCCAGGCAGTCCGGCAGTCCTCATAGGGAAACATGAGGAATGGTCTGTGCAGTTCTAAACTGCATAGACTCGCTGGGAAAACATGTCGGGGCTGGACTGCAACACCAGCAGTCAGTCTCTCGTCGGGAAGGGGATTGGATCTCGTGGGTCTTTGGAGTCGCGGGTCGGGAAGGGGTTTGGATCTCGCGGGCAGTGGATTACGCAGGTCTTTGGATGTACATGCATGTATGGAGAACGGACAGGTAAGTGTGTCAGATTAATGATGTACTTGTGTTTGTTTGAATTTATTGTGTGTGCTTGAATTTATATTGGGGTGTGTGTGTGTTTGAAGTTTTGAATTTATTGTGTGTGCTTGAATTTATGTTGGGGTGTGTGTGTGTTTGAAGTTTTGAAGTTATTGTGTGTGCTTGATGCAGGTCTCCTTGTTTTTCACAATTTCTCAGTTTTATGTGGTCAGTATATTCAGCAGATATGCAAATTGTACTTCATGATTTCTCATGGTGTTCTTTATATGCAGAAGATGCATCATTGATGACTGGACCATTTTCATCAGTAAAGCTAGTAAACCCATGATAGCCATTAAGACTTCCACTATGATATCAGGGGGTACCACCATTTGGGCCGTACATTCTAAGATATCAGGCAGTACCACCATTTGGGACATGCACTGTCTTGTTATCTCTGTCTACAGACCCATATTTCTTCCAGTTAGGGGTGATCTAAAACAACTATTTGCATCTCAAATGTGTTTGCTAATTGACTTAACTCCCTCCTCAGTCCTTGTTTTCTGATGGTTACAACAGCATTAACAGCATTGTTGATTTTAGGTATCTGAAAAAGGGAAAGCAGCTATAGATATGAACTTCTACCATTTCTGGGTGCTTGGACCACACACATCCACTTGCTGTATAATTATGTGTGCATCAGTCCTGATTGATTCCAGTATACAGATCAGCTGCCCAACAAATATTAAAAGTGAGTGCAACAGTGAATTATTAAGGTTGTGTTTGCTATGCCTACTTAGTAAACACAGGCAGGCATGCCTACTTAATATACATGTGTAGGCAGGCAATAGCTGTTTTATTTGAAGTATAATTATACTCCAGAGACAAATGAGTTTTCATTAAATGCCAGTCAAGCAGATCTTCAATTTGTTATGCACAAACAAGAGTTGCATAATTTTAAGTATTACTCTTATATTAAATTATAAATGTTGCATGTCATGCATCACCATTTCGCATTGCATTATTACTTCAAAATATTCACACTTCTTTAAGTGGTCCATGTAAAGATGATAGCCCATACACAGCTGGCTAACACCTGAAATAAGGGCTTGAAAAGCCTTACAAACTCCGCAGTCACATTAAGGCAAGTTTGCGTACTGTATGTCCTGTATATAAATTAATAATTTTAGAATAGTTAAAAATAATGCCCCCAATTAAAAATGACTGATGTATATATTACACAACATATTCTGCCAGTCATGCTTTTAATTGTATGTTTATAAACATTATCTTATGGTTTTATTCACTTCTAGTTCCCATCCCAGCTCTTTTGTGCCTTATCATGTTCATATATCATAATGTCATTATAACCACAGGTACATTAAAAAAATAAATAAACAATTTTATCTGAAAATCTGATGTTAAGTTGTCAATCTCGCCTTCATTCTTGCTTGATGGGTTCGGAGCCGATCCTCGGCTCTGACTCGGCACTTGCTAAGCTCAAGAGTCACTTTTACCAGCTCGAGGCAGCCCCATATCCCATGATGCAAGGCGGTAAGTACCCAGATCTCGTTTGCCGCTTCGCTGATGAGGTCCTCCTTTTACCAGCTCCTGGTAAGTGATTTATACACTACTGCTTTTGCCCCTTTTTCAGTTTAAAGTTAATTTTAAACTAAAATGTAATAGTTTTACACTCATTTTACTCCTTTTCTGACTAAAATTCCCTCTCTCCTTTAAAGTTTTTAGTCAGGCCTTCTCCCATCCCATCCCCCCCCTTGTTAGGGTGTGTGTGTGTGTGTGTGTGTGTGTGTGTGTGTGTGTGTGTGTGAGAGAATAGGTTTTTTTTTCTCATTTTTGAGATTGTAATATTTCTTGGACAGGTGTTGTGTGTTTGTGTGTGTTTTACACCATGTCTAAGGAAAGGGTCTCAGGCTTTAAGAAGTGTGACTCGTGCTGTCAGAAGATGTCTCTGACAGACGGTCACACTTCTTGCTTATACTGCCTGGGACCTCTCCACCTGCAGGACTCCTATGCGATTTGTCATTCTTTTAGCCAGAGAGTCCTGCAGGAAAGGAGAAATAAGCTGATTTTGAGGGGCCTACTTAAGCCGGAGGGCTCTCCGGCTAAGTCGGCTCCATCTAAGACTTCTAAGTCTTCCAAGGCCCAGGCTTCTGTGTCCAAGCCTGCGGCCTCGGCTCCGACTCTTTCAGAGTCGAGATCGGCTCCGGCTGGAGCCGATTCTGGTTTGCACAAACCTTCGGCACCGATGGCTATCGGTGCAGATTCTGGTTCGGCCACTTCGGTGTCGGCTCCGATCGGTTCCGATCACCATGTGGCTCAGGCTTTGGTGTCGGCACTGACCGGTTCCAACACCCTTACTTTTATGTCTGTATCGGCTCCAGCCGGAGCCGATGCATCGAAACTTTCTGTCGGTGCCGAAAAGTTGTCGGCTCCGACAGCTTCCATGATTTCGTCGGCTCCAATGGTTCCTTCGAGGAAGAGATCTAGGTCCCCTTCCTTGGAGCTGATACTCTCGGCTCTGGCTTCTCCTCTCCTCTCGGAACGGAGCCATCGGAGCCGATCATCCAGGTCATCCAGGCTTCTGACCATGATTTAGAGAGAGTGGTCAGTAGATTATTAAAATCACAGGCACTGGCCCAGATGCTACATAGTCCATCTCAACAGACGACTATTAGTCCACACCCCATAGAAGTTCCTCCTTCAACTCTACCCCAGAGTTTGAAGTTGGAGTCTTCGGGAATGGTTTCTGCTACGGCTGAGGGACAGATACCCCCTTCTGCTCCTTCAGCCTCTACTCTTATCTCCTCTTCGAGACCTTCCTTAGAGGGATTCGGAGGTCGGGCTTCCCTGGTCTCCTCCGAGGGGGGTGAGTGGCATCGGACCCTTGTCCGACCCCACTCTTCCCCTTGGAGCCTCGGCCTTGGTGAGCTCGGCTCCGACATCTGCCTCAGAGCCTTCCCTTTCGGTGGGTCCTGGAGTTCCTGGTTCTTCGGAATGGGTTCTCTCGGACCTCCCTGGGAGGGGAGCCTTCGAGGTGATGAAGAGTGTGCTGGCCACTGGACTCAGCCAGCAGTCTGTTCCTTAGCTCCTCCCTCTATGGTGCCTGTCGATATCTCTGCCACTTCTCTTGCTCCCGGACCCAGAGATCCTCCGCCTCAGGTTTCCCCACTGGGAAGAACCCCCTCTTCCGAGGATTCTCCTGATCAGTCAGGAGATCCTCCGCGAAAGAGGACCTGTAAGAGGAAACACGTAGACTCCCCCGAGTCTATCACTTCAGATACTGACTTAGATGAGTCAGAGGGATCCCCAAGATCCCCCTCTGAGGATGTCTCCTTTTCAGACATCCTAGAACTCCTTAGACAGAGGGGAAACTGGCCCATCAATAATCCCTCTGAGGATGAGTCGGTATACCTGGAGGCGTTTGGATCTCGGCCCTCCACCTCCTGGGTGTCTCTGCCTTTCGACCCCCTTATGCAGGTTATTGCTCGAAAGGTGTGGGCTGCTCCTGACTCTGTAGAGCCAGTCCCTAGGAGGCCTTCTAAATTTATTACTGCCCCGTCGGATAAGCAATTCCTCATGAAAGGTGTCCCTGCTGATGCCATGGTGGTGGCGCTGCCACTAAGAAGGAACTTGCAGATCCTTCCGTACCTGTCCATCCTCCTAATAAGGACTCTAGGACCATGGATAGGTATGGTAAGTGGATGTTCTCTTCAGCGACCTTTGCTATGCGTTCGCTGAACTACCTATGTCACTTCACCAGACTCCAGAGAGATATCCTTAAGGAGCTAGGTGAAGTAGTACAGGATCCTACAGCTGCAGGGGCTCAAGAAAAAATTGCTTCGCAGCTAGGAACCCTTAATTCTATTGCTAACTCCTCCATGCGACTGATATCATATGCTGCAGATGGAGCGAGTAGGGCTGCAGGTACAGGTGTGGCTCTTAGACGCCAAGCCTGGATGCGGCTCTGTAATTTTGCAGATCCCTTTAAGGCATTCTTCACAAACTCTCCCTTTGATGGGTCAGTCTTGTTTGGCCCTCAAGTGAAGGAAACGTTGACCAGGTGTGAGCAGGATGGCAAGACTCTTTCTGCCGTAGGGGTCCGTTTTTCCACCCCTTCTAGACCTTACCCCAAAGGGCAGAAGGGTGGCAAAATGTGGTTCCGCAAATCCCAAGGAGTCACGCTGGATTCACGTGGTCAATTTACCCCTAGAGGCAGAGGGGGTAACAATAACAGACGCCGCTCTAGAGGCAGAGAGGGTCCACAAAACCAGGGAAGCAAAGAGCCTCTCTCTGACAAGCCCTTTCAGCATCCCTGAGGTGTTGCCCGGCTGTCCATCCTTGGAGGCAGTCGGGGGAAGACTATCGCTGTACCCAGAAGCCTGGCGTTCCCTCACTCAAGACAGATGGGTACAGTCGATCATATCCGAGGGTTACAAAATTCCTTTCGAGGAAAGTCCTTTCTATCACTCAAATTCCCTTCCAGATGTACCACCCGGTCTAAGGGAAATTGCAGAGTTAGAAGTCTTAAAACTACTGCAAAAAAGAGCCATTCAGCCAGTTACAACAGATCATTCAGAGCGCGGAATCTGCTCAAGGTTCTGTTTGGTCCCCAAAAAGACGGGAGACTGGAGACCAATATTGGATCTCAGCAGACTCAACAAGTCTGTGAGGAAGACAAGATTCGAATGGTCACTCTTCAGTCAATTCTGCCCTTCTTACAGAAGGACAACTGGATGTGCTCAATAGATCTTCAGGATGCGTACTATCACGTAAAATTCACAGACGCTCCAGGAGATTTCTCCGCTTCGGCTGGGGTCCAGTCATTTCCAGTTCAGAGCCCTGCCCTTTGGTCTCACTACAGCCCCCAGAGTGTTCACCAAATGTATGGCAGTGGTCACGGCTCACCTGAGACGTCAAGGATTCCAGGTGTTTCCGTATCTCGACGACTGGCTCCTTTCAGCCACCACCAGGCATCAGCTTCTTCAAGCCAGGGATTACACAATAAATCTTTGTTCTCAATTGGGCATCTCGATCAACTCCGAAAAATCATCCTTATTGCCCTGCCAGTCTATTACTTTCATAGGCGCAAACTTAAACACTGTTCGGATGTCAGCTACCCTTACAGATCAAAGAATCTCAGACATTCAAAGTCACGTCAGGATCATTCTAGCCAACAAGAAGGTACAGGCCAGAATGGTTCTAAAGGTGTTAGGCCTCATGGCTGCGGCCATTACCCTTCTTCCCCTGGCTCGCTTCTATATGCGCCTTCTTCAATGGATGTTGTTCACTCAGTGGTCTTACCAGCAACTTCCAATGCGTCACCAAATACTGGTGACACAGATTTGCAAGAATCATCTTGCTTGGTGGATCACTTCTCCCCAGATTCACCAAGGCAGACACTTTGTACCCCCATCCCCGGTAGCCACTGTCACTACAGATGCCTCCCTGATCGGGTGGGGGGGGGCATTATCAGGGCAGGATGGTTCATGGGACATGGCAACCTTTCGAATACCACCTGCACATAAATGTCCTAGAGATGAGAGCAGTGCTTTTAATGTTGCAAGCCCTCAACGACTTTCTTCCCTTAGGGACAATTGCAGTCCACACAGACAACATGTCTGTAGTTTGGTATATCAACAAACAGGGCGGAACCAAGTCCTACCCCTTGTGTCGAGAAGCGCTCAGACTTTGGCAATGGGCGATCTCCTCTCATCGGTTTCTGGTAGCAACGCATATCCCTGGGAAAACCAACATTTTAGCGGACAGATTGAGCAGAGCTATTCTCATGCCTCACGAGTGGTCTCTCAAACAATCTATAGTGGAAGAGATTTTTCTGGAATGGGTTCGCCCATGTTGCGATCTTTTTGCTACTCCCCAAAACAGCAAATGCCCAGACTTCTTCTCTCTCTTCCCACTTCCAGGCCATCCCCCCAGAGACGCTCTGACCCAGGATTGGCCCCAGGGACTTCTTTATGCCTTTCCTCCATTTCCTCTGATCCCTCAAGTTATCCAGAAAGCAACCATTTTGAGAGCCAAATTGATTCTCATTGCTCCTTATTGGCCTCGACAAATTTGGTTTTCGTTCCTTCATCGTCACCTTTTGGTGCAGCCGTGGCATCTGGACCCAGTGCCAGATCTTCTGATTCACCAATCCGGTCAGCTGCACTGGTCTATCCCTTCTCTCAACCTCACAGCATGGTTGCTCAACTTCCTTCCTTAGCCAGACTTCCTATGATCTCTAACCCTGTTAGAGGCATCATAGTAGCTTCCTTAAAATCCTCTACCAGGAGGATTTATACTAGCAAATGGAAACGTTTTTCTTATTGGGCTAAAGCCAAGAATATTGATCCCTTCACTGCTCCAGTTCAAGCAGTTTTGGATTTCTTAGCGGAGATTTTTCACGTGGGCTCCTCTTCTTCCACAGTCAAAGTTCAGTTGGCTGCTATCTCGAACTTTCATGTCGGGTTCGCAGATCACAACATTATGTCCCACAGGCTTTGTAAAGCCTTCTTGAAAGGAATTTTCCTCCTGAAGCCTCCAGTCAGGAGTCCTCCTCCTCAATGGGACCTAAATTTAGTGCTGACATCCTTGATTCTTCCCCCCTTCGAGCCAGCTGTTTCTTGTTCCCTGAAATTTCTTTCATGGAAAACTTTATTCCTGGTTGCTATTACATCAGCTAGGAGGGTGTCTGAACTTCATGCTCTATCTGTTCGCCCCCCCTATTTGGTCTTCCACAAAGACAGAGTATCATTGAGAACAAATCCGACCTTTTTGCCTAAGGTCGCCTCAAAGACTAATTTGAATCAAGCCATTGATCTCCTGTATTTTTTCCATACTATTCTAACAGATCGAACAAAATTACATTATCTTGATGTCCACCGCCAACTCAGATATTATTTGGACAGAACAAAACAATTCAGAAAATCCGATCAACTCTTTGTTTCCTATGCTGATAACAAGAAAGGCCTTCCTGTCTCAAAAGTGACCTTGTCTAGATGGCTTTCTTCTGTCATCTCTGAACTTTATCGGCTCAGGGAAAACAGCTGTGCTCGAAACCAAAAGCACATTCAACCAGAAGCTTAGCTACTTCTACAGCCTTTCAAGCTAGACTTCCTTTAGACACTATTTGTGCAGCAGCCACTTGGGCCACTCCTCATACATTTGTTTCCCATTACAAATTGGATTTGGCCTCCAGGGACAGAGCCAGCTTTGGCTCTACAGTTCTCAAGAGTCTGTTCCATTGAGCCACCCAGGATAGAGGTGCTAGGGACGCGGTCCCATCAAGCAAGAATGAAGGCGAGATTGACAACTTAACATTGAGAAGTTATGTACCTACCATAACGTTCCATATTAGTTGTCTTCTCTCGCCTTCTTTCTTGCGACCTTCCCTCCTTCCCCCAGGCCTGGACAGACCTTTCTCTACTAGGAGTTATACTTCTGAAGACCATACAGAGCTGGTCCTTCTACCATCCTGCAGGTTTTTTTTCCTCTCCTTCTTTCTTCCTTTTGGAAGTTATTATGCTAGGTGCTATTGCCCTTTTGTCATCAAACGAGATCTGGGTACTTACCGCCTTGCATCATGGGATATGGGGCTGCCTCGAGCTGGTAAAAGTGACTCTCGAGCTTAGCAAGTGCCGAGTCGGAGCCGAGGATCGGCTCCGAACCCATCAAGCAAGAAAGAAGGCGAGAGAAGACAACTAACATGGAACGTTATGGTAGGTACATAACTTCTCATTATGTCACTCTATAAGACTAATGACAGAAACTTGGCAAAGAATTTCATCACGTGTTACATAGATTTTCTCCATACAGACAGCTAAGGCTTACTTCATTTTATTTCTCTCACAACATTTCCAATAGTGTGTTCTGTTAAAATGCAACATCTGCTGGATACCAATCTGTTATGAACATGCTACATACAGCCTAATGTTTCTTCAGAATACAACTTAATTGTGTCCTGATGTGTGCTGCTATTTTGTGTTTCATTATTTTTTGCATAATGGGAGACAGAGTGCATTTAAATAATTTATGTTCATAGTATACTGAAGAAAAGGGTCACGTGTACCTGAGTCACGTGACTAACCATCTCACCCATGCATGATAATAATATTCCTCTAAGCTCTGATTTATACAGAAAAAAATATAGAATCCACAACTCTGACGGCTAGTCATACACAGCAAAAGTAGAAATTAGCCTAAAGTAAACTTAGAAGTTTTGTATTGTCTGCAACTTATGAAAACAACAAGAAAGCTGCTGTTATGTTATAATGCAAACATCTAAGCTTGCATTGTCCTGATATCACAAAATCCTTTTTTTTAGTCCTCTGTAATGTTTCTTGTGCACATGTAAACTGTCATGCTTGCTATTTTTCATTTGCAATTATTATGAGTACTGAATGGATACTAATTACTTTTCTTGTCAATCTAAAATATTATTTGATAGTGTAGCTATTAAACTAAGACAGTTGAACTTCACTTGTTAAGAAAAATGTATGCAGATTTATTTACACGTATCTTGTTGTGCATATTAAAGAATATCAAGTTTTTCTTTGCTTTCAGCCAGCACTGTTAATTCACATTATCAATATTTTCCAAACTGTCTCATAAATAAATAAAAGAATATCCCTTGCGCTGTCAGCCTTTAGAGGAAAGTTTCTCATTTTCAACTTACACGATTATTGCTGCAATAACCCGTCTACATTCATATTCTCTGATCTTGCATTTGCACAGTTGTGGTACATACATAGAAAATATTTCCAAATGTTTACTTTCAGATAGAATTCTGTCCTTATTTGTCCTGCATTATTATTTTTTAAGTTTTTGTTCCTTTAAGTTGTGTTAAGATGGTGTTTATTAACTTCCATCATGTACTGTTTGAGAGGCAGTGAACACTGTTAAAATGTAAAATGATATAAGGCTTGAATTTATGTTGGGGGAAGCATGGTGTGTGTGTGCTTGAATTTATGTTGGGGGAAGCATGGTGTGTGTGTGCTTGAATTTATGTTGGGGGAAGCATGGTGTGTGTGTGCTTGAATTTATGTTGGGGAAGCATGGTGTGTGTGTGCTTGAATTTATGTTGGGGGAAGCATGGTGTGTGTGTGCTTGAATTTATGTTGGGGGAAGCATGGTGTGTGTGTGTGCTTGAATTTATGTTGGGGGAAGCATGGTGTGTGTGTGCTTGAATTTATGTTGGGGGAAGCATGGTTTGTGTGTGCTTGAATTTATGTTGGGGGAAGCATGGTGTGTGTGTGAATTTATGTTGGGGGAAGCATGGTGTGTGTGTGAATTTATGTTGGGGGAAACATGGTGTGTGTGTGAATTTATGTTGGGGGAAGCATGGTGTGTGTGTGTGTGAATTTATGTTGGGGGAAGCATGGTGTGTGTGTGTGTGAATTTATGTTGGGGGAAGCATGGTGTGTGTGTGTGTGAATTTATGTTGGAAGCATGGTGTGTGTGTGTGTGAATTTATGTTGGGGGAAGCATGGTGTGTGTGTGTGTGAATTTATGTTGGGGGAAGCATGGTGTGTGTGTGAATTTATGTTGGGGGAAGCATGGTGTGTGTGTGTGTGAATTTATGTTGGGGGAAGCATGGTGTGTGTGAATTTATGTTGGGGGAAGCATGGTGTGTGTGAATTTATGTTGGGGGAAGCATGGTGTGTGTGAATTTATGTTGGGGGAAGCATGGTGTGTGTGTGTGTGTGTGTGTGTGTGTGTGTGTGTGTGTGTGTGTGTGTGTGTGTGTGTGTGTGTGTGTGTGTGTGTGTGTGTGTGTGTGTGTGTGTGTGTGTGTGTAAAATGCCCCAGTTATTATATACTGGTGGCTAGAGATACTCAGGCTTGAACCCTGTACCTTGTATGCAGGTGTTAAGTACCTAAATTCCCTACCCACCACCATTTGTAAAAAAATTGCAGATTTTTGCCTCCTATTTGATCTGATCTGTTCCTCATAATATCTGTGGTTCCTAAATGTTGCAATGCTTGATATTTGATGGTGCAGTGGTAGTATTGTTGCTTTACGGCTGCAGGTTCTGGGGTTTGATTCTTGGCTGGGGTGCCTTCTGTGTGGGGTCTGCATCTTCTCCCTGTGTTTGTGTGGGTTTGCTTTTGTGTCCTCCCATGTTATAAAGACATGTCTGCATTATTTCTTCCTGGGCCTCTTCTGAAAATTGTTTTTTTTTTGTTTAAGTCAGATTATCCTGATTAACAAACGTTAAATAAAATTGACAGGCATTTGAATTTCAGACTTCATATTCTTCAGAAAATACATAGTAACACGACCTTTTATTCTAGCAATTTTCTAAGTTTATAAGATTAATATTTGAAATGTGTCCTTATTTTTGGGACTGTATTGCCCCATTATTGGCTTTGTCCAGGTTTTTTTGTGCTAAGGTTGACAACTATGGCAAGAACTGAATTCACTGAATATGTCTGAGGGCTGTATTCCCTCATTACTGGGTTTGTCCAGGTGTTTTGTGCTAAGAGGTTGACAGCTATGGTGAGAACTGAATTCATTAAATGATAGCCATTTAAGTTTCAGTCTTCCTCTCTGTCACAAAGCAGCTGATATGGCATAGTGGTGTGTTGCTCTGACTCTTTTGCACAGGGATCTTGGCAGTAAAATGTATGGTGGTAACACAGCATTTTCTACAACTTTCCAAGATTATACAAGCAATGTTTAATGTGTCCCTGGTTTTTGGCCTTTTGAGCCCCCCCCCCCCAATAAATTTGGCTTTTTCCAGATTTCTTGTGCTGCAAAGTTGAGATGCAGTTGAGTATTGAATAGATTTTACAAGGAGCTGAGAGCTGCAGGGAAAGAGAAGTTTAGTGCTGCTTATGGAAAATCAGCTTGCAATGTTAATAACACAACAGGTTATGTACTTGCTTTTGATGCAGAAGGTTGTTGGTTCTACTCCCACAAGGAGTGAATGCTGCTGTACTGAAAAAGTTGATACTAACTATGAGCCTGTTATCTGTTTGCCATCCATTTCCTATTGCAATATTACTAGCTTATTTTAATGTAATTTAGGCAATTTATTCCTCAGGGGCATCAGACACTTTATTGTTCAATGAAACCATGTAATATAAAGGTGACTGCTAGCAGCAACCTCTTCATTACAGATTTATTTAACGTGGAATTATTTAGATGACTTTTTTTACTACTTCAGAGATTGTGCATATTTACTGATAATGGTGAACTGTAGAATTGTGCATATTTACTGATAATAGTGGACTGTAGCAGTTTGAGTAGACTTTTATGATGGAAATGTTCTGAATTGGGCAGTTTTGTTTCATTGTTTACTCGAAAAATTTTCAAAGCATTAGGAAGGTGTATCAAAGAGCACATGTATGTTTCATATGCAAGGGACCTATGATTTGAAAACAGCCCAGAATTAATTTTTATCTGCCACAGGTAAAATGTATTTTCTTTGAATGTGGGTTTTAATGTTGTTTCAATGAATGTGAGTTTCAAGGGCAGAGAAGTTTTAATGCCAAGTTTGTTTAGCAGATGTCTTAGTGTTTGTGCTGTAAAATGCAAAATAAAACTTTCAAATGAAGTTCAAATCATCATAGAAGTAAATCAGTATGCACATTAGTGTTTATGGTAAATGGAGTGAAATAGCAATTGGAATGGATGCAGGGGGAGGCTCCATTCGACCATGGTTTTGTGAGGGGGAAGGGTGGCAAACTTAGACAGCCCCAGCTGAACTATATCTCCCAACTGTCTAGATTTTCAAAGAATGAATGGGTTTTTTGCTTCTTATTTTTGGTTTGTTCCTCATAAAATTTGTGGTTTTCTGGCAAATCATTTAGGAATTAAGTCACTAAATAATGACACACTAGTCTCAGACTTCATAACCTACAGAAAAATGCATGCTAAAGTAAGACCTGTTCTATCAACTGTCCCAGTTTATACAAGAGCAATTTTTAGTACTGTTTATATGTTCCCCCAATATATTTGGCCTTGTCCAGATTTATTACATTAACAGGTTGAGAGGTACATGCAAATTGCTTTATAGAATTAGGCATAGCCAACCCTCTCAACTGTCCCTGAATTTGGCACAAAATGTTGCTCTTCCCCTAATAATCCCTCTGTAAAATAGCAATTTTGGAAGAAAACATGGAGGGTTTACAATTAAGAAATAACTGTAATAATCAGTTATAGATTACTTTTATTTCAGAAATGCATGTAGACTCTTTTATTTTGTCAGCTGCTCAAGTTAGCAGTACTAATATTAAAGTGCCCCTTCTTTGACAGGTTCCCAGCTGTATTGTGTGGCTATTTTATATTGTTGCATCACATTTTTGGTCCATTTTTCATAAAATTGTGTTTTTTTTGGCAAATTAGTGGTAAATCATTAAAGACTGAAGTTAGAAAATAATGACAGGCATTTGAGTTTCAGATTTCATATCCTTCAGAAAATTCATACTAATGCAAGACCTACTATTCTATTATCTTTCTAAGTTTATAAGAACAATATTTAAAAATTTTCCATATTTTTGGGCCTTTGTCCCACTTCTATGTATGGCTTTGCCCAGATTTCTTGCCCTGAGGGTGAGAGGTATGACAAATGTGTTAGTGCCAATCACCGTCAGCCAGAGACATTTCAAATTGTGACATACTTGTTGCACCCCACTCCCCCATGTAGTGACTCTAGATGTGTCCAAGCAAAGCAAGGAGCAGTTATGCAGTGTAAATGTGCAGCGTATCCCTCCATACAAGGTAGACACAAGTACTACAGTGGTTTTTCATCTGTTCTTGACTTTGCAGAATGGTCTGGTTTCTGTCATATTTTTGTACTGTTGATTTATGCTTATTACTCAAAGTGCCTGTTGCTCTGTGTTTTAAGTAGCAATGCTTTAATGACCATCAAGTAAGCTTGTCTGAGATCATAACGCGCAAGTAAGCTTTAATAAGCATACTGTTAAAGAATTGCCAACATTGAAGCCTTTCTGTTGTTGCCATGCAGAGAATACTTAACTAGATAATGTATAAACATTGGATATTGAAATGCATATGACAGTATTTGTAGTAAAGGACAGGATTACATTATTTTAAGAAGCTCATTACACTTGTTGGAGACTTCTAGTGATCTCTGAGGGCTTTACCAGTAAACTAAACAGAATGCCATTCATGTGTGGTCCATAACCTGTACAGTAATAATTTAAGCAATGTATCTTGAGCTTGTTTCTTGTTTGCTTTTCATTTTTACTTTGATCGTGTTTTCCCCATGAAACAAGTAGATAGTTGTCAGGCAGCAGGTCTGTTTTGGATAAGAAACATTTTTACAAGTGGGGGCATCACAGAGAATGCTACTTTCAGCATGTTACTTGGTGCTTTAATAAAGCTGAATATAAATTATAATTAGAACTGCAGGCAAGGAGAAGTAGTTTGAGTTGAGTGCTGGTTGTTTTTCTTATACTTGATTTTGACTGGCATTCCCGTAATGTATTTAAAAAGTAATTTATTTTTTCATGCCTCACAACATTTTTGTTTCCATCTAGATATTAAGTAAGCTGTCTTGCAGCCAATGCATTTAAATATTTGTATTATTTTATACTTCATTTGTCTTGATTGGACTCTCATAATGAGGGTTTGGCACCCAGGGCAGCATATTTAATTAAAGTTAGTTTTTGTGGTTTTGAGCATAGCTCCTCCCCTTTCTAGTTGGCTGCACCTCTTCCTATTGACCCCACCCATTCAGCTATCCCCTGCAGCCCCCCTTTGATTTGAAGTCACCAGCCACCACTGCACATATGTGCTACATCCTGACAGTTTCTAGCAATGAGGCTAGCATGAGATCCAGAAGTCAGATGACCAGATGTATGTGATGCCATTCTGTAATCTAAGACAAAAATGATGTTTAATACTAGATTAGACTAAAGTCTCATTGCAGTCTGATTTTGGAACCTGACAAAGAAGGACCTCTCATCTACTTCATCTTGTCTCACTCTACTAAGGGAACAAGGGAATAGTAATTATTTAGATCAGTCAGAAAAATACAATAACATCTGTTAAGTACTGTTTTTCTATATCTGTATGAATCTATTCATCTGTGTTATTTTAATATTTTCCATGATTGAAACTCTGGTGCTTGCTGTAAATACATATTTTGTATTTTCATGTTCTTTTCTTATTTATTATTAAATATATATTAAACTTTTCCTTGTGGCTGTTTCTTTACAGAATATTTTAATTTGTGAGAGTACTTATATATATTTGGTGACAGCTCTGGCCGCTCCTGAAGGCCTTGCTGTTAGTCAAACTACCATTTGTCTTAATATTAATTTTGTTCAGTATAATTGGGTGCCCTTGCAAGAGCCTTAGTGTAGCTGGCTTTGGAGTGTCTAGTGGCAGTATAACTACCTTATAATCTGGGCAGAAGAGGGCATAGCTAATAAATATGTGCCAGCCTTTCCCAGGACTGGGGTGCATGTGTGTGTGTGTGTCAGCTGTTTGGAGCAGAGATATGAAACACTGGTTTCATAGAGAGGGTGCTGGAGAACTTGGCTTAGACATTAAGCTGAGGTCTCAACTCTATAACTGTGCCAGTGGGAAGTCTTATTGGGGACCTGGAGGGAGACAGAATGAGAAATCTAGAGCCTGGACTAAGTGTGGTTCTTGTGTGAAAAATTGTGATTGATGCAGAGAGCTGCATCTAGAAATATTGGGTGTATCTATTTTTGTTCTAAGTGAATGTCCTTCTCCAGTGCCAGTGGTGACAATTCAGGCCAGAGTGGAGATATCACAACAGTCAGCTTAAAGATCATGTGTAAATGCTTTTTTCTTTCTTTTTATTTACCATTCATTTTTATTGTAACTATGCTATGATAATGTAAAGTGAACTTTCTGATTTGAAAATGAATATCATATATATATATATATATATATATATATATATATATATATATATATATATATCTTTATTTACATTGATGGAACTCTTTGCATTATGTTGAATAAACATATTTGCATTTATTATCTGCCAATCAGCAGTCTAATTACTTCCAAAATGTGTCATGTGACACTGCTTTCTGATGATGCAGTCGTAGTGGTAAACACATTGTATGGTAGGCTACATTTTGAAAATCTGTAGCAGTGATCTATAATTAAAATGACAAAGACTGCAGCACAATCATTAAGTCACCAAAGAGGATAAGTAAATAGATTACAAAATTTTAAATGGCATATGATTAAGTTAGATCAAAGCAAAAGACATAAATGTATATGTATCATTCCAATGGGATTTTAAATAAATAGTATTTCAGTCTCATGAAGTTACCTGAAGAGGATGGAAATTCTGGTTTGTAAGTGCTGAATGCGTGGGATTAATGGAGTGAATATTTTGCTTATGTTTCAGTACTGTTACAGGGCCAAGGAAAGAGAAGAAGATATTAAGATATGTAATGAATGAACAATGTATTTAAAAAAGGAACCCACTTCTTCTCGGGAGGTATACTTATGGGTAGTCAAGAGGCTATGTATTTATGGAGAGAAAAGAAACTAGAAAGCTTTAACAAGCACAATTCTGATATTGTTTATGTTGTACTGTTATAGCCTAATGGAGGTTGTTAAGTACATGGCTGTGTTTCTAGTTGTATGTAAACAGAATGGGCTTCAAAAAATAAGGAACTAAAAACGTGTGTGGCCTTTCATTTTTACTCAAGAATGTATAGTAGTAAAATCTAATGCTACGAAACCCCTCATAAACATGAAAAAGTATATATGTATATATACATATAGAAAGAAAGTGAGAGCATGCACTAAAGAAGAAAGAGAGTGCACTGAAGAAGCTCATTCTTTCAAGAACTCCTGTATTGCATTCTCTCATAGGATTGCATGCCTGAAAATAAATGGTGATTTTGTATGAAGAACTTTTATTGATGTCTTCTGTATTTTGGTGGTTTGTACTCAATAGACATATGCACCATTACCAGTTTCCATCAATCTATCTCAATATCATGGTGAGAAGAGCAGTTACATTGTCTAGAATGCACATAGAAGTATTGTGTATGAGGAGGAGTGAAGGTGCTTCTCTTTTGGGGTGGGTAGAGTAGCGCACACTCTGGGATACATTGGACAGTGAGATCTACTCACTTTGAGGAAAGCATTTCACTTCACGCATAATGTATACAGACCTTAAACTGTTATCTAGTTTATATTCTGACACTCCTAGTATTTCACATTAAACCCTCTTCTGCGGATCATTTTTTTGGCTGCATGATAATCCTTATGGCTTCCCCCTCCATGCACCCGAGTAGCACATTAATTCCTCCATCCAAGTGAGAGCCAAGCTTTACCAGCCAGTGGGAGACACCCCTTGTCCACCCTTCCCTGTCAGCTCAGTCAACCCATTTATTCCCCCGTGGAGTTGAGAGTCAAATGCTATGCAGCAGACGAGTCAGCATGTCCTGTGGACTGTCCTAACTCCCTTCACCACTGGCCACATACCCTATTATTGCCTACATTCTCAGTAGATGCATTGTTCCTTCTTTCCAAAAATATGATCCTATCATTTTGAATTTTTAAATCCTTGTTACTGTAAATGATTCATTTATCTAAAGCTGCTCTTCATGACTTTGAACTTACTTGCCATATGTCTACACTTCATAAGCAAAATGGTACTCAGGCCTTATCATCATGAATTGTTCATCCCTACCTGCCTACTTAATGTGATCTACAGAAGGCATCCTTATTTGACATTTTATGTGCTGGTTGGAGTGATTAAATAAATAACTTTTATTTTATTGCAACAGGGTAAAAGGCAATTAGTTCTGGAGTGATTAAATAAATACATTTAATTTTATGTAGCAGGATGAATACCACTTAGAATTCACACTATTATCTCTGTCAAGGGAGACCACACACACCCAAAGGCTGGGAAATGGATAGCTTTTATGATACTTGTTGGTTAGTTAGTTTTTTGGGCAAGGAGATGTACTGAAATTCAGGCACAATGTTTCCTATCAGATAAAGCTTAAATCCAGGAATAAAGAATTTTCTTCTGTTTTGACAAATTTATTGCTTGATTTTTAGTTCTTCTACCCTATAGTTGTACCTTCAAAAGGTAGGGTGACAAAAGAAAATAAATTCTTAAGTGAACAGCTTCTGTTACTAGAATGTAGACTTCCATGTAAAAAATGACATAATTCCCTGCAAAGTATGCACAGTGTAAGTAGTTTTAGTAAAAACATTATTTGAAATTTTTTTTGTGAACTTGTGGAGATGCCTTATTTTCCTGCTTAACACTCCTGCTGCTTAGAGTGTACAGTACTCTGTCTTAACACCCCTGCTGCTTAGAGTGTATAGTACACTGCCTTAACACTCCTGCTGCATAGAGTGTAAAGTACACTGCCTTAACACCCCTGCTGCTTAGAGTGTACAGTACACTGCCTAAAAACTCCTGCTGCTTAGAGTATAAAGTACACTGCCTTACACACCTGCTGCTTAGAGTGAACAGTACGCTGCCTTAACACCCCTGCTGCTTCGAATGGATAATACACTGCCTTAACACCGCTGCTGCTTAGAGTGTACAGTGCATTGCCTTAACACTCCTGCTGCTTAGAATGTATAGTACACTGCCTTAACACCCTGTACAGGACACTGCCTTAACACTCCTTCTGCTTAGACTGTACAGTACACTGCCTTACACTCCTGCTGCTTAGAGTGTACAGTATGCTGCCTTGACACCCCTGCTGCTTAGAATGTATAATACACTGCCTTAACACCCCTGCTGCTTAGAGTGTACAGTACACTGCCTTAACACTCCTGCTGCTTAGAGCGTACAGTACACTGCCTTAACACTCCTGCTGCATAGAGTGTACAGTACACTTCCTTAACACCCCTGCTGCTTAGAGTGTACAGTACACTGCCTAAACACTCCTGCTGCTTAGAGCATAAAGTACACTGCCTTAACACCCCTGCTGATTAGAATGTATAATACACTGCCTTAACACTCCTGCTGCTTAGAATGTGTAATACACTGCCTTAACACTCCTGCTGCTTAGAATGTGTAATACACTGCCTTAACACTTCTGCTGCTTAGAATGTATAGTACACTGCCTTAACACCCTGTACAGGACACTGCCTTAACACTCCTGCTGCTTAGAGTGTACAGTACACTGCCTTACACTCCTGCTGCTTAGAGTGTGCAGTACACTGCCTTACACTCCTACTGCTTAGAGTGTACAGTATGCTGCCTTAACACCCCTGCTGCTTAGAATGTGTAATACACTGCCTTAACACTCCTGCTGCTTAGAATGTGTAATACACTGCCTTAACACTCCTGCTGCTTAGAGTGTACAGTACACTGCCTTAACATTCCTGCTGCTTAGAGTGTACAGTACACTGCCTTAATACCCCTGCTGCTTAGAGTGTACAGTACACTGCCTTAACCCTCCTGCTGATTAGAATGTACAGTACACTACCTTAATACTGCTGCTTAGAGTGTACAGTACACCGCCTTAACAATCATGCTGCTTAGAGTGTACAGTTCACTGCCTTAACACCCCTGCTGCTTAGAATGTACAGCACACTGCTTTAACACCCCTGCTGCTTAAAGTGTACAGTACACTGCCTTAACATCCCTGCTGCTTAGAGTGTACTGCACACTGCCTTAACACTCCTGCTGCTTAGAGTGTACAGTACACTGTGTTACCACTCCTGCTGCTTAGAGTGTACAGTACACTGCCTTAACACCCCTGCTGCTTAGAGTGTACAGTACACTGCCTTAACACTCCTGCTGCTTAGAGTGTACAGTACACTGCCTTAATACCCCTGCAGCTTATAGTGTACAGTACACTGTCTTTACACTCCTGCTGCTTAGAGTGTACAGTACACTGCCTTAGCACCTTGTACAGTACACTGCCTTAACACTCCTGCTGATTAGAATGTACAGTACACTGTCTTAACACACCTGCTGCTTAGACTGTGCAGTACACTGCCTTAACACCCTTGCTGCTTCGAGTGTACAGTACACTGTCTTAACACTCCTGCTGCTTAGAGCGTACAGGACACTGTCTTAACACCCATGCTGCTTAGAGTGTACAGTACACTGCCTTAACACCCCTGCTGCTTTGAATGTACAGTACACTGCCTTAACACCCCTGCTGCTTAGAGTGTACAGTACACTGCCTTAACACTCCTGCTGCTTAGAGTGTACAGTACACTGCCTTAATACCCCTACAGCTTATAGTGTACAGTACACTGTCTTTACACTCCTGCTGCTTAGAGTGTACAGTACACTGCCTTAATATCCCTGCAGCGTATAGTGTACAGTACATTGTCTTTACATTCCTGCTGCTTAGAGTGTGTACAGTACACTGCCTTAACACCCCTGCTGCTTAGAGTGTACAGTACACTGCCTTAACACTCCTGCTGCTTAGAATGTATAATACACTGCCTTAACACCTTGTACAATACACTGCCTTAACACTCCTGCTGATTAGAGTGTACAGTACACTGCCTAAACACTCCTGCTGCTTACCATATAAAGTACACTGCCTTATACTCCAGCTGCTTAGAGTGTACAGTACACTGCGTTAACACTCCTGCTGCTTAGAATGTATAGTACACTGCCTTAACACCCTGTACAGTACACTGCCTTAACACCCATGCTGCTTCGAGTGTACAGTACGCTGTCTTAACACCCCAGCTGCTTAGAGTGTACAGTACACTGACTTAACACCCCTGCTGCTTAGAGTGTGCATGCTGTGTTCTGTATTATCATACAATCTCAATAACAGTTCACTGAGTAATGCTCATTCACTTTGCACATTCCCTGTTAGGAGCTGATCATCCTGCTGAGTCTCACTATGTCTACTCCAGCTGTATCAACACAGTAGCAAGGCCATTAAGCTAGAATTTAAGATTTTTATATAGTTTTACCAAATAATTGCATTAGGTTTTATTGCACATAAGTGGTAATACTTTATGCAAAATATTTCATACATGACTGTGTATGGCACCTCTGTGCTCGGAGCTTACCACAATCTAAGTCAACATCACAGCAAATCAGTCTGTCTACTTGAAATGCACTGACAAAATGTGATCTGATTAACAATCTGCATAAATTAATGCATTCTTTTAATTATTTATTGCGTTTCTATTGACCAGATAACAAAATGTGCAAGAGCACTTTATCAGGGATGACCAAAATGGTACTGATTTTATTTACAGATACAATAATGTGCATTAATGAGCACAGATATGCACTCCTGAAAAGTACAGACACAGACAGCATCTCTTCAAAGGGTGTTCAAGGTCATTCTCTGGCATTTACAGTGTAAATTGCCAGTTACCCTTTTAAAGCTGACACCGCACCAGAAAACTTATGTTGTTCATTGAGAACTATTAGTTAATAATAAACTTAAATAATAGGTTACAGAAAATGTGAAGAATGATACATTTATAAACATATGACAGATATCTTGCAGGCTATCCATATCAGTTCAAATTACGAAATTAAAAGAAAAAGAAAAAAATACTATTTATACACTGAAAGGATTAGTTAACTATTCTTACAATGTCATACAGTCTCGTTGCTTTCATAGTTTATTGTGATAGATTTTCTGATCACGAAGTATGACTTTTATTTGTAGTATCAAACAATACGTAGTGGTAGTCTGTTAGCTATTCTTTCAATGTTCATGCCATAGTATATTTTCCAACTCACTCTTTGAAACAGTTTCAGGTGCAATTAATTTAACCATAAACTTTACTTTTCCTGTGATAAAAATAAACAGTTAGCATCTGAGAAGTATAGTGACATAAAGGTATACAGGTAATTGCAAAGAAAGTTTGAGAAGATGCCCTCTAGGGAATTTATTGGAATATTATTATCACAGACATTCTAGGCTCCTCCTTTGTATTTCAGTAATCTTAGAATTCCAATAAGTTCCCATAATAAGGCATCATTCAGTTCACACGCACAAACACATGCACACGCACACGCATGCGCACACACACACACATGTGCACACTATATATAGGTTATAAATAGATTATATGGGTTCCATGTGTTTGGTCAATAGGTGGAAGTACAAAGTTTTTGCTCAAATGTCCTGTTTACTGAATGGACGGTTTGTTGGCTCTGTGTTCCATTGAAACAGGTAAGTGGAATGTGGAGTAAGTGCATGTGTTTGTGAATGTGTGTGTAAGGGTTAATGTCACAGGAAGGGTTAGATAAGGGGATAGGTTAAGCATGTGTGCAATTGTGAGTGTTTAGGGTTAGGATTATGGTTAGGTTAGGTTAGGTTAGGGGATAAATTTAGTGTATGTGTGCATGTATGTGTGTGTGCGGTTCCCCTTCAGAAGGTCAAATGGCTGAAATCTCGAAATGCATGTGGTCGAGACCATATGCTCAAAATTTCAGAAGCTTGGCCTTCTGAATGGTGACCGGCATACAGCGCAGAACAGGAGATTTCCCTTTCTTCACTGTAGTGCAATCTCGGAGTTGGTATAAATAAGTAGCAGGGGGTGTGGGGGGTTTCTTGCCCCACTGCAGAAACATTGTATTGTGTTTCATTTTTTTTTTCCCTTTCAGAAGGTTGAGCTTCTGAAATTTGAGCATTTCGAGATTTCAGCCGTTCAATCTTCTGAAAGGGAACTGTGTGTGCATATGTGTCTTCTTGCTTTTTTATGGTATTCAGCCTTTTTTAAATCAGTGTAAAGTTTATTGTCAACATTTTTAAACAATCAAAGCCAAAAGATCAAACTTCTGCAGTCAATTGGGTATTTAAAAAAAAATGAAAACTGGTTCAACAATGCTTCTAAAACTTTGTAGAGAAAACACAACTCATAACCTTGGACTACAATAATGCTCACAGAAGTCCAAGACTCCATTAATATTAACAAGGTCCACAGCTGTGTTCTCACAGTTTATAATAATTTACTCAAACTCACAAATATCGGGTATTAAGAATGTATCATCCTATTGCAGGCTGAGGCATCTCCTGGCATTGTTCATTCTTAATTATTTTCCAATAATCACACATCTTTTTGAGTCACTTACTTGGATTCTTTTGCAATATTTATAACTCTATTTTTTTCTTGTTTTGGTCACTAAAATCACTACCTCTTTTACAGCTGGCAAGACAGTAGATTTCCAATGCCAACAATTGCTTTCTTCACCGTTAGCAATCCTAGTGTTGCTAAAGCTCTTGCGTGAGGTTTTTATAAACCAAAAAACTAAGTAGGATATTTCCAGTAACTAGCTGTGAAGGCTAGAGCTGTGAGGCAGAAGGGAGCGGGAACTAGGCTGATATGTTATGGTCATGTAATAAAGTCAATGCCAATAATTTATTTTACTAAAACTTCACTTCTTGTTATGTTGGGTTGAATGGAAATAGGGAACAACTCATCTAAAAGCTTTAGCAACACTAGGCATGCTATTAGCAAAAAATAAAAAGCAACTACTATACTTTAAAAATCTACTGTGTTACAAATGTTAAAAGAAGTAGTGATCTTAATTGAGTTAGACCAAAGATGAAGACAGTTTTACATACATGCTTGTTGATGTGAGAATAGTGATTGTTGCTGGCCTTACACACCAATACTCTACATGAGCAGACTATGGTCTTGGGGTAACATTACAGAACTGAGTCATTTTTTTTTAGCCAGAACCATATTGGATTGTAGCATCGAAGCACGGAATTATACTGGGCACATCTACAGTTTACCAGATATACCAGATTCTTGGAATTATGTTACTGGATATTGCTTTGCTTGTTCAGATGTGTTTTGTCTAGGCATGGCTGACATAATCAGCATGATGACTGGTGTTATCCCTCTAGATTGTGGGTGATGTTTTTTGTGGAATGAGACTTTGGCAAGGAGAGCATGGTCTTGGATGTGGGCTGCCTCAAACTGGTTAGAAAGAAAGGGTCAGGTTTTTACCAAACACAGAAATAACAGAAGGTTGAGGTATACAGGTTTGGCTCTCATTTCCTTTTGAATACAGTAGGACTCCAACTTTTGATGGTTGACCTTACAGCAGTTTGGCTTGCTTGCTGAGGATTTTGTTTCTGATCACTGGTGTAGTCTTGCATTTTATTAGTAATAGTGTGAGAGTTATTGCTGCTCCAGTTTTCATTACTTTTCACGTTTTAATGTCCAATATTCACTAATCAATGCATAGGATTCAGTCCTCTTTATTATTGATATGGTATCTATCTTAACAACATGTTTTCTCTATTAGGGCTTCTGTTTTCTTATTCTGAGTCACAGCAGTTGATTGAGGCATTATTTGTTAAGAAATTCAGATTGAAGGGAACATATGGCATAAAGGGTGGGTGTAGGAATGGGAGTGGAACATATGACATAAAGGGTGGATGTAGGAATGGAAGTGAAACATACGGCATAAAGGGTGGGTGTAGGAACAGGAGTGGAACATATGGAATAAAGGGTGGGGGTAGGAATGGGAACAGAGCGTATGGCATAAAGGGTGGGGGTGGAATGAGAATACTAGATGAGGATAACAATAGGAGTAATAAATGGGTTATTTACTGAAATGGCTCTACACTTGAATGATGGGCCAGTTCCTTCTGTGGTTCACCCATGACCTTACAAAGAATGTATTTAAAACCACCCTGGGTCTGCTGGTTGGGTAAACTGTGCTGTGGGTGGTTTACTTTTCTGTTGTATGGCTTGGACTCCTGCCCATCTTCTAAGCGTTGATGTTACAGTATATAGAATTTGATTTTTTGTTTCTGTTGCATCCACCTCTTGAGTCCAAGAGGATTTTTATGAATGATTTCCCTGAGCACTTATAACCCCACAAGCAGATAAGATCACAGCATCTGCTGCAGTAGCCATATTTGGTCATGCCAGCATAATACAGTGCTAAAAGATTCAAGTATACCAGTAAGACCAGTCTGGTTGCAAGAGCCTTCTGACAGATATTAAGGTCAAGGTGTGGCTCAGGGAGGAGGCTCATATAGCTCAAGATTGGAAGAACTGAGCTCACAAAATGTATTATGCTTTCCATTATAGTTCTCCAGGTACCCAGTTCTGTTGTGTATCCAGTTTAATAGCTACACACACCATATATGACAAAGTAACCATATTAGCAGATGATACTGACTGCCCCATTTTGGAAACTGCCTGTCACTACAGCACTACTATGTCAGTGGCACAACAGGTTGCACACTTGCTGCTGGTGCAGAAGGATGTGCGTTTTATTCACACAATGAGTAGATAGCTTGATGACACTGTTTGATAATCTTTAGATAAGATGTTAAACTAAAGCTACATCTGCTTGAGTTGGTGGCAGCGCAGGTGGATGTAAAAGATCCCATTTCACCTATTGAAAAGAGTAGTTGTTTTATTTAAAAAACATGCACAATACTATTTACAAATTTGTACAGTATACACATTTCCATTTCTTTATGTTACTGACATACAGTCTTAGATCTCTTATTGTTCATTATTATGTTAAACCTTTCTTGAACTCTACTCCTTTTTCCACAACCATTATTTAGCTTTTCCTAAAATTACTGCTAGTCTCAATTTACCATTAAGCATTATTTCCTTTAACCATTTGTTCCAAATGGTCCACACTACATAAATTAATATTTTATCTGTGTTACTAACATATACCTTATTTTTATGTCTGTACTATCCATAAGTTATCATTTCCATATTTATTTCATCTACCTCATTTATATTATCAAAGACATTTTCTTTGCACAATTTCCCTGAATTTTGCAACTCTTATACATTGAAAGAAAATGTGTTCTATAGTTTCTTCTTTACCACAATATATACAAACTGATATTTTATATGGCATATTTCCCTTTACTTGTAAGTTATTAATCAGAAATCTCTACAAAAAATCTTGATATTCTACTTGTTTATTACACCATCCCCTAGATTTAATAAAATCCATGTAGGCTTAGTTTATCAAGGAGTATCACTCCATAAACTGCCAGGTCGTGTACAATACCCAGGGCATTATCATGAATGTGTGTGCTGGCAGGCCTGGCAATTATTATGACTCCTATATCTGGCATGCATCAGAGATGTACCAAAAGTTTGGTAAGGGGACATCCCACATGGCCATTTACTGGTGGATGCTGGCCATGATGACACCCATCAGAAATGCACACCCACCCAAGGAAGAATGCCATAATGAGACACACACACACACAGACTAGGAACATCATAGGCTGTGTGTTTGGGCTGCTGCAGTCATGGTTCCAGTGTCTCAATATATCTGGTGGAGCCCTGCAGTACTCTCCAGCCACATGTGCACAGATGTTCACAGTATGTGCCATGCTACACAATATGATCCTACAGAAACAGCAGCAGCAGGATCAACAAAAGGAAGGGATACACAACCCCCACTAGTGCCTACGTCCCCACAGTCACACCCACAGGAGGACTCAGAGGAGGAAACTCCTGAGGCTGTCTCTGTAGACAGATGTAGGCATGCCTAGTATGCCCTGGCCTTCGCCAAGAGACAATGCATAGCACATGCACTGACAACCTAGGGCCCTACAGACTGACACCTTACTCCGACTCGCATACATATAGAAAAATGATGCCATGTAACCACACACAACCTGTAACTAACCATGTATTGACTGTATACTGCGTGCATCAGACAGAGTCACCCCTGAACTACAGTTCTGTCAATTGCTGAATTTGCAAAGTAAGTCACTCACCTACACACCACTTGTAAGGTGTATGGATGGACCTGATGCATGTATGCAAGGGAATATAGTGGGCTATTTGGGGAGATGTAACATCCACATGAGACTACACAAACCCAGTGCAATTGTATGTGTTCCGTAATATTCACTAGACTTCATGGTTGGAATATTCACTACAGCAGTCAAGGAAGATGTTTGACAGTGGGGTGACATGATGTTTGCACTACTTTCTATGCCAGCAGATCATGTGCTGTTCTTTCCCACCCCCAACACACCTGTTGTCCCACACAACTGCTGCAACAGTAAGTCTGCAATGATAGATCAGCAGAACAGCCAATTCCAGGGCTGTGACATACAATCTGGCCACACATCGTATGTGTCACATAAGTCAGGAGTGACAATGAATGTCTGTATGCTATTGATTGTGTGAGGAATTATATCACATTGCATGATGGATGGTGTGGCTCACTGGGTTAGGAATGTTCATAGGGGTAATGGTCTTGATGCTTTGAATCTGGCAACATCCACATCTTTTGCATGTGAGGTACTCGTATGGTGGTATTCCCACAGACGGTCATACCCTTCAATCTGTTACTGCAAGACAGCTGGACAAACTCAGACACAATGGGGGGCAAAGGGCCATAATTACAGACAGACATCACACATGCTATGATGAACCTAGAAGGTAACTAGTATAACAGCAGGTTGCAACAGAACAGAATAGTTGCAGGATGTAAAGGGCTTTACTTTAATGTGTCAGCAGTCAGTACAATTCAGTGATTCTGTTATACAATATTATACATGAACACCACAAATGTATGAGGAACAGACCAAACATATGGAGCAAAATGCTGGACATTCTTCAAAAACATGTACAGTGAGAGGTATGCAGACTGTCTCCCTGTGTGGTGTTACATTATGTACCACAGTCAAATATTAAGTAAAGCACACAGCCGGGAATGCCTTGGAAATTTCAAGGAAGTGCTGTACTGCAGAAACATGTTTAGCAGCCAATGTTTGCAGCACACATAATCCTGGACTGCAGTACAGGCAGCTGTGGCCTGGAGTCACTTGTAACTACTGACAGTCCCACTGGGCATGCTCCTACACTTAAGTCTGTTGCCTCTTCCTCACAAACAACTGCTATGTGGAAATATGTCTGTGCATACAGGCAGCTACATATACATATCTGTCTGTCCCTATCCCCCTCATACATGATTAGTGTATCTATCAGTATGTATCACATATATATATATATATATATATATATATATATATATATATATATATATATATATATATTACTATATAAATTACAATGATGCATAGACTCTCCACATATTTACTATTAGAATCTTGAATGCAGGTTAGACAAAACTCGGAATGCCAACTAACAGTCAGGTGATTCTGTTTCATCTGAGCTGCACAAGTGCGAGGGAATCCTTTAGCAAATGCAAAGTGCATTCGTACAACTGCCATCAGTGACGTGAATGCGGTAACGTTCGTTCGTGGCATAGTGGAGGTCAGGAAATTACCCTTTTCCCTACTGTAGTGTGACCTTGGATTTGGAATATATAAGTGGCAGGGGGTGTGGGGGGAGCATATGAGTGTTAGTAGTATGGGTGAGGTCTGTACTGCTTGCTGTTGTAGATTTCGTTTAGCAACTAAGTCAAATTCAACTTCTGCATTACTTTCGGCATTAAAAACGGTTTACTGTTGTGAACTTTGGAGATGTGAATTGCAAATATGATAGGTTTACATTCACATCTTCGATGTTATGATAGTAAACATATATATATATATATATGTTTGTGTGAGTGTGTGTGTGTGTGTGTGTGTGTGTGTGTGTGTGTGTGTGTGTGTGTGTGTGTGTGTGTGTGTGTGTGTGTGTGTGTGTGTGTGTGTGTGTGTGTGTGTGTGTGTGTGTGTGTGTGTGTGTGGGGGGGGATGCAAGAATGCCCCCACATACCCTTGAATGCTGAGGTTATCTGCACATACACATGGCAACAGTTGTCCAAAGGAACCAGACCAAGGCCACAACACTACATAATCCACTCACCTACAGATGCCTGTGCCTGTGGAATGTCACTTTATAGACAGACACAGGTGAGCAGGTGTTGTAGTGTGCAATAGTTTCAAGGACATGGACAGGCCATATTGTCTCTGGCCACATGTTTGCCTATCTAACTGCAACCAGCCACATATGGCCATACTGCTAACTGTTTACACCTAACTCAGCAGATGGTGTTCCTGACCTAAGTCCATGTGTCTGATGCCCAGCTTCAACCAGATGTTCCAGTACAGACAATTTGCAGTCAAAGACAGACACTGTCTCAGCCATCATCTATCCACTGCATCAGTGAAGTGATCCACGGTGTCCAGAATGCAGTGGAGGCAGTCATGGATGTCAGACGTGCTGCATCCATAACCCTAACCATCCATCTGATGTTGCATTCAGAATGTGCCTGTGCCTCCATGATGCCCCAAAACATGTGCCAAGAGACCCGTGATGAGACACCTGCAACAGGTGGTGGATGGGCAGCACTCCTGTCAATTCGCCTGTGTGGGACCTCACCAGCTATCTGGCTATGGCCAGTATCTACACTCACTGATGCCATAATTGCCACGCTGTCTTGTTTAATGTCACTGCCCTTTGACTGTACAATATGATATCTGTGGCCTCTGGGGACTGGGTACATGTGGGCATACTGACTGTGTGTGGTGACAATGGGGGCAGAAGAGGGATATCAATCTCTGGGACAGATTCAGCCCTCAAAAACCCCACCTGTGCCTCACTATAGCCACCATCATCATCAGAGTCTGATGAGACACTGATATCAGGTTCTGACGGGGACAGACTACAACCACCCCTGGTTACTTGTGAAAACCAAGACAAAAGCAGTACATTACTACCTGCTCTTAAAGGTATGGTAATCCACACAGACTCAGACAAATGAGGATCCACAACTGCATTTCCAGTCTCTCATCTTCTCATCTCTGCTCCCATGCACAACAGACAACCTCAAAACAACATACATAGACAAGTCAAGCCCTTTATAACATGCACTTCAGCCATATCCAGTTAAATTTGCCAGTACTATCTGCCTGTAAGGTATGTAATGTGACAGTATATGTGATAGAAATACACATAAAGCACAGTATACCTATCTGGAGAATGATATGCCAGTACTAGTGTCACTGCTTCAGGTATGTACCATCTCCCTTTTGTGTTTGAACAAGCATCTTCATAGGTTCATAGGTTGGTAGGTTCATAGGTTGGTACTAGGCTATAGGCCCTAAGGCCTATGCAAGCCTAGCCATAACAATTCCCTGGAAATTTTTTCCCACAATATTTACTTCTCTGGGCCCCTGTCTAGCAGGGCAACTGACATGATCCCTGGGGTGAATTTCCTATCTCCCATCCAATCATCAAGGTTCCTTTTGAAGAGGGCCAATGAGGCGCTCTGCTTGACATGTATGGGCAGTCTATTCCAGAGTATGGGGAGTCTCTAGGTCAGGAACCTATCCCCCCAGCATGTTTTGTTCATTGTGATGATAAGGTTTAGATCCCTGGAGCATGTGGCTCTGAGGGATTGGGATTTCTTTAAGTGGAGCATGTCCAACAGCTCAAGGTTTGACATGGCTGGTATGTTAAGCAGAGATCGCCTCTGAGTAGACGATATGCCACAGAGTATAGCTGGAGATTTTTTATCAGGCTGTGTAGCCCCTCATAACTATAAGTACAAATGTTTTGTTGGTCTTTCACATACACAACTGTGATTACCTAGTCTATGAATTATAGTTAACTGTTCCAGAATGGAACATACAAATATACGACTCTGGCTAAACACAACATGTATACACAGGGCAATATGGCAGCCCTTAACTTTCATAGGGTATATATGATCTGTAAAATACAGTATCACACTTCCCACATACAAGACCATGGACTTGGGCCACACCTGACGGACCTATGAAAAGGTGAAGGAGAGGTATTGTCAGCACCACCAAATGTTGCAACACTACAGGGTAATATGTGCATATATCCACATGTACAGTAGCTACTGTGATACTGACTGTATTGACGACATTCTGAGTATATGTGCACAATTTAGCATAAACCCCAACTCCCCCTAGTGCAAATAGACCTGACATCCATATACAGGTAGGTACAGCCTGCCACAATGACTGAGACAGTATTACCCTGGAGAACACATTACGCTTACCTGGCTGCTCCTCTGCTGTGGACACTGTGGCACCCCCTTCCATGATGTATGGTGTACTGGATGCCTGTGAGCAGTCATGTGTTCTTAGGTTCGCCAGGAATTCCTCTGAGGCTGATAGTGGTTGTTCTGTCACATGCACTCCACCAGTGGTGGAACGTTCCCTGGCAACATCAGCTGCCCTTCGTCTTGCAGCATTCAGCATGTCTGTGGTCCAGTGTTGGACCTGCTCATAGGTCTTGTCCTGTTGGCCAGTCTGATTGACATCTTGCAAAAGGTCTGCCCAAAATGCTGCCTGCTGTTCCCAATTATGCCTCACTCTGGACAACAAGATCTGATGGTGCTGCCTCAGTCCATCTATTATGTAATTCTCCGCATCTGAGAAGGGAGCTTGTGTTCTGTGGTATGTGGTTCCTGAAAAAGAACGAAAGGTAAACACACTGCAGGACTAGATAAGAGGACGTCCACTATGTACAGATCCAGCACATCCATAATGTCCTGCACTATCCACTGCTCCCTCACACGTCATACAACACGGTCTGGCAACACACTACATGTGTGGATACCACCAAGATAGTAGCAATACTGGGGTATGTCCCTGAGTGCTGTGATAGATTCTGATGTATGTTTCTACACCCAGCACTGGAGTCTACTGTGGTGTGTACCCTATGGGCAAACACTTACTAATGTGTCATACAGCCACTGGCAGACATATAGCAGTATGCTATTACAATCACTGTATGGGGACAGTCCTGCAACACCAGTGTGCCACAATAACAGAAAACAATGAAAACCTGCTGTAGTATATGTTCTCTGTAGTATCATACCTCTCAACTATACAGATGTTTGCAAAATGTCAAGATGTTTGCCTCATAGTTTTGGTCATTTTCACACAACATTGTGGATTTCTGACAAAAGACTGGCCAGTCATTGATGACAGATGTCAGAAAATAAACTCGGACATCTGAATTTAAGACGTCATACCTTGCAAAAGACAGTTATGTTACTGTCATATCTGTTATTCTATTCACTTTCTCACGTTGTACGAGCAATAGTTACAGTGTCCCTAATTTAGCACTTTTGTCCCTACATTAATTATGGCTTTATTCAGATATCTTACAGTAACAGGCTGACAGCTATCTTAGGCATAGCTCTCAACCAGACAGGGAAGAACATAAACAGGATTATGGACTTAGCCAGAGTACAACAGGGACAATCAAGGACACCTTTAAAATCTTAGAACTATTTATGTGAGACAATGACAGAATGAGAGGAGGTGAGTTAGTCTACATTGTCTGATTTTACAGGAGTGTACACCCTTTGTTATTATCACTGTTTTACGTGTCATTCACTAGTTTCCCTACAACAGCCAACCATTGTAGGAGGGAATAAGGGGATAGAGCTATGATGTGAGTGGAAATCAGGGACATTTGAGAAGCAGGCCTGTAGGTGTAGGACAGCTGAGCATCAATGACATGTCAGTACCATCAATCTAAGACAGGCTTACTGCTGTAATCCTTATTCCCCATACCTCCATACTCCCATCTGCATTAAGTTATATGTAGAAATCAATTACATACCTAGTTGAGTGCAGTACTCTTTTGTTGAACTTTGCTTGCAGTAATCTTTTGAAAATATGCTCTCTGTATAAGGTAAGTCTCAAGCTGACTTGTTCCCCATAGCAAGCTGCTTGTCTTTTTAAGGTACTGCTCATTAGCAGGTAATTGCCTCTACACCAATCTGTGGCTCTGATATAGTAACTGCAGCCAAAACAGCTGAATTGAACTATCATTAGCCAATGACATGCTACCTCAGTAAAATATATAAGGCCTTCAGAGCATCATGGTGGTAACGACACTACTCACCTGTTGGAGCTTACCAGTTACACTGGTGAGTTCTCTGGCCATCCGGTCTCTGCTTAACATTCCAATCCCTGGAAACCTCCCTGCAGCAGCCGGCCATCATATTTTTTAATTAGGAGTCCAATCATGACCTTCCAGACCATTCCAGATTGCCCAAATGCTGCTCCCAAAACTGCACATCTTCACCAACACCAGCCATAGTAACCATCAGAGAAAGAACTGCAATGGATTCTGCTGTATTCCCACCTATTGTGCTTAAAATAGGCTGTTTTCCCACCCTTACACGTCTTTGGGCAACATTCAAAAAAGCGCCACATCACTTAGCACTGTTCAAACCAGCATAGCTGAGTGCAAAAACACACAGAGCCATAGTCTTAGCGGATCTTAGCAGTGTGCAAACCAGCCAAGCAGCTCATAACATTGGCAGCCATTACCATGTTTGTGCGGTGCTTAGCAGGTCTAAGCACAACTGAGCAGAGCTTAGCAGAGCCCAGCAGGGTCATATTTTAAAATAGTCTACATGATATATCTATCAAAATTAAATACATATTTTCCCTTCAATGTATTCAAACCCTGGACCCACTGAACCTAGAACCTTAACTCTACCCTTTAAGCTACATGGACATTAAGACACCTAGTATACCATCACATATACCACAGAGTTACCTATAAGCAGTGCAGAGCACTGCACTACTTCATGCAAATACACTCAGATATGCTTACACACATTTAAATAAAGTATTAAATACATCTGGTTTCTGTTTTTAGATGTCTGCCAGGTGTCTGCTATCTTATCTCTGGCTGCTGCTTAGCACTACTGCACTCTGCACTGCGCAAGCATGTTTTTCTTTAAAAAAAAATATAAAATTAAAATAAAAGAAAAGGACAGTCCAGTGAGTCTCTTACTCATCCGGAGACACAGGTAGCACTACACCTCTACCTATACTGATTCAATAACCGTGTTCCCTGGCTCTCCATCAGCAACACGCCATCATTAATATGCATGTCACTCTGCTGAGGGGAAACCATGTAGATGGACACAGTAGCATTCCATGTAGGATCTACACAGTTCCTACATTTATTTTATTAAACCCTGGGGTGTGTCTTGCATTTAAAAAGTTCTATTTTTGTATTATATGGGATTGTTTATGTAATCACCTGATAATGATGGAACTTTCCCATTATTTAATTGTTGAACACCTGGTTGTTCCTGTATTTCAAGGCTTGCCGAAGGTGCACAAGAATCTATATAACTCCCCCCAGACCGATTGTGTCTGGGAGGGGGAGGCTCACTGAGCCCTTTTCATTGTATGTTGAAAGAAAATTATGGGTGATGTTGGATGCTGCACACACAGTCCTTAGAGACAAAAAACTATGTTTAGAGGACCTATATGCTTTTGTGAATAATGATTCTACTTCTAATGATTATTATATGGTTACTTTGGATGTAGAATCACTATTTACTGTGATTTCCAATTTACAGGCAATAGAAATGACTAAAGCCTTCCTTACTATGCACAGTACCTATAATACTAAGCAGATTGATTTGATTTGTTTATTCCTAGACGTGGTTTTGGACAATAATGTTTTTATGTTTGAAGATCTACATTACATACAGTGGGACAGCTTAGCCATGGAAACATCCTGTGCCAATAGCTACACCAGTATGGTCCTGGCACAAAGGGAACACGAGTGTGTATTGAATGGGAATGATTATGTGGCTAATATCACCTTTTGCAGGAGGTTTGTAGATGACATCCATTTGTTTTGGACTAGCACTATGGGGCAGTTGCCCCAGTTCATAACTTATTTACATGCTAATACCGCCTTTCTGAAGTTTATAAGTCATTACTCAAAGGAAACCATAGAATGTTTGGATGGATGTATTTCGAAGGATAAAAATGGAGTATTTAGCATAGGGCTTTACAGAAAATCCTGTAGAGGAATGTTGTGCTACAGCGGCACAGCATGCACCCCTCTCACATTTATAGGAGCATCCTCAATGGTCAGGGGATGTGGGTTTCTATACTGAAAAATTCAAATGAAGGATTTCACAGAGATTTGGCAAAGCTGAGTGGTGATTTGAAAGACAGGGGCTATGGATCCAGAGAAGTACAGGATATGTACCCAAAGAGTGGCGTACAGCAACAGTGGTCCCTCTCCACAAAGGTGGTGCCTCAACAGATCCTGGAAACTATCGCCCCATAAGCCTGACTAGCTTGGTCTGCAAAGCTATGGAAAGGATCATCATGGATTTCATAAATAAAGATATTGGGGACCTACAGACACTGGATCCTACCCAGTTCTTCGTTGTTAAGGGCAGATCCTGCCTCTTAAACCTGGTTGATTTTTTTGAAACAGTCACCAAGGCCATTGACGAGGGGAAGGTGGTCCACACAGCCTACCTGCACCTCGCAAAACCCTTCGATACAATACCCCACTCGGGTATTATAGATAAGCTCACCAGCTTAAATATAAACCCCTATGTCACTAGATGGGTTGCAAACTGGCTCAAGGACAGAACTCACATGGTTAGAATTGCTGGAGCCATGTCAGACTCCAAACCAGTTACAAGTGGCGTCCCACAAGGCTCAGTCCTGGGACCTCTCTTGTTTGGTATATATTTCTCGGAGGTACAGGCCAACACGGAAGGACTGTGGCTGACCATGTTCGCAGATGACTGCAAACTGGGTGCCATAATCGACTCTCCAGCCGACACAAGCATCCTCCAAAAGGGCCTCATAGAAACAGACAACTGGTGCCAGAGCCATGGCCTCAAGCTAAATGCCAAAAGTGTATAGTCATCCCTTTGGCAAAAACAAAGTGCCCAAAAATTACCACATAGGTGGTAATCCATTAAGTACAGAAGAAGTAATTAGGGACCTGGGGACCCAAGTTGATAGCAATCTCTCATTTGACAACCACGTGGCCAAAGTGGTTATAAAAACATTTTATATAGCCCACCTAATCATGAAGGGATTCACATCTAGATCAGGGGAGGTCATCGTGCCTCTTTACTCATCCCTCATCAGGCCCATAATTGAGTACAATGCCCCTTTTGGGATGTACCTTACCAGACACCTGTAGCAACTGGAAAGACCCCAAAAGTACCTCACCAAGTGGATCAAAGGGCTCAAACAGATGCCATATGCTGCCCGGTTAAAGAAACTCCAGCTCTATTCAGTGGCATACTGCCTGCTCAGAGGCGATCTGTGCCTGACGTATAAAGCCATGTCCAACCCGGAATTAATGGACATGCTGCACCTCAGAAAATCCAAATCCCATCGAGCTACGTGCTCAAGAGACTTGAACCTCAGCACTGAAATAAATAGGACATGCTGGAAGGACAGATTCATTACCCAGAGGCTCCCTTCACTCTGGAATAAAATCCCAGTCCAGGTTAGGCAGAGTCCCTCATTGACTCTCTTCAAGTGGAATCTTGATGGGTGGATGGGAGATCATAGGTTTACCCCGGGTATCACTTCTGTGTCACTGTTAGACAGAGGCACAGTATACTAACCTCGAAAAAGGGCATAGCAAAATTAATTTAAAATGGGTGGCGAAAGCCAAACACACTCTGGCTAGGCTTATAAATGCCCTAGGGCAGATAGCCTAGTTTGAACCTATGAACCTATAAGTGCAGAATATGTGTAATGAGGTCTCAAATCTTAGATCTGGTAGAGCGAGACCTTATTTCTCTGAAGTTATCGGGGACACAGGTTCTTCAGGTATTGCTAAATCTGATGGATTGGCGGTTAAATAGCAAGTTTGTTCCCATCATGCTTTTTTATGCTAGTGATTAGTACTTGTACGGAATGTTATTGAGTCCAGCTGGTCCATTCTACTAACTGATGACTGTATTATAGGTCTAGTAGGTGACAGACCACATTTTAGGTATAAACACAATAGGTCCCTTAAGCAACAGTTATGTTATAGAATTAATCATGTAAGCATAAGACATTTTAATGGGGATCTCAGTACACGTTGAAGCAACTGATGTAGTTTTTGTATCTATATTGATATGTCCAATAAGTTTATCCATTCTTATACAGATGTTGTCTATATATTTAATGTTACAGTTGATTGTCAGACTACTGATGTGATTTAGATTTACAATGTACCTGTAAGTCGTGCGCTAGTCTTTATGTGGGCAAGACTAAACACGTTTTTTGGAGCAGATAAGGAAACATTTGTATAATATATGTATTGGTGACATTAGAAATGCTTTAGCGAAACATGTGATGAACTACAGTTGAACACATACTTTTACTTTTATGGTTATTGAAACTTTAAAACAAAATGCATGCTTGGGGGACTTCAGGAACTATAAAGAGAAAAGGGAGCTACATTTGAATTATTAAGTTCCAAGGAGATAAGTAACCGGGATTGAATGTTAGAGTCTCTTTAAGGCCTGTCCTGCAGTCAAGGGATTTACATAGATAATGTAACCTGGATTGTATTGTTCTGTGATTTTGAGTGAATGTTTGTAATGAGAAGTGTTTTACTACTGGTTGGTGTAATTTTGAATTTCTTTATATTACTTGTAGAATGCATTGTTTTATTATGGTGTGAAGAAGCACCTTTCAGTAAGAAAGTGCTTACTTTTCTATTAAAGTTCCCTGTTTTGGTACCTCAGCCTTTACCATGTTTCTGTGCCAATACTGTTTTATAATTTAATGTTTGGTTCTGTGTTTTGGCACAGTTCATTCCTTGTGAGAATTTTTCTTTCCACATACTTATAATTTTCCATTTTCACTCCATAATTTCTCATTTATACTTTTTATTCCTTTTCCCAATCTAATATGCTCCTTATTTTATTGTATTTCTATCCAAATGACTGAGTGATCTGAAAAGCCCGTTACAAGTATCTCTCCATTAGTTACATGTAAACCTTGTGATATAATAAAATAATCTATTTCTTTCTTATAATATATTCCTCAACTATATGTCCAGAAATTATTACTCCAGATTTATAAAATGCCACATTTTATAACTTCCAAACATTTCTTAACATCATTTCTTCTCTTCTTCTTTGTTCGTGTCAAATCACAATTAAAATCACCTGTTAATGTTATAGTAATATTAATTAATACATAATCAAACATTTTCTGAAATACAGTTACCCTTTCGTTACTTGAAACATAAGAATGCAGTGCTATAATTCTATATACTAGATTATGATGTCTGGCATCTACAAAAATTACTCTTCTCATCACTGCCAATATTATGTTCAATATTTTCACTGAGTTTCTACAAAATACAACTATCCCTGAATATTGTTCCTTTCCTAGGTACCATTTTGTATCTCCATTTCTTTATTTGTAATCTATCTTCTTCTGTTAAAATCTTGTATTATTATGTCAACATCACACTTACTAAACCAAATTTAGATTGCCTATTCTTCTACTTATATTTTTGATACTATTTACATCTACAGAAAGCACTCTAAAGTCACCATTATGTGTATTTTGCAACTCACCAGAAATTATGAACATTTGAAGAAATTATCTCATTTGGATTATCCATTTCCTTTCTTTTTCTACTTCACACTTACCTCTTTAAACTTTCTTTTCCTGACGCTTACTCTTTTGCCAATAGAATTATTTTCATGTTTCACTATTTTCCAGTTTATATTTTCCTCCTCACTCATTTCAAAACCTTCTTCTACATTCTTTTCTGTTTTGTTTTTCTTTTCATCCTTACCTTTATTGTTACCCTGATCTTGTTTCTCTATATCATTCTTATTTTTATTGGTGTGTTTCTTCTCTTCCTCTACTATCCTTTTGTTTTCTTCTTCATCCTTTTTTCTAGGTTACAATCCATCCATAAATCTCCAATGTTGTTGCATTTATAACATTTCAATTCACACATGTTTGCATTGTGACCTGTTTTTCCACAAATATAACATTTCCTCCTATCAGAATTACTTATTGTCTTTTCCACAGGAATAAAAAACATGTTTTTGGTTGTCCCTAATATTTTACAAACTTCTGCTACATTCTGCATTTATCATACTAGGGATAAAAACATTTTTTTTCTTTTTCCATTTTTAATACAATATGACAGTCTCATCCCCCATGCCATAATCTTCTGTTATCATATACTTTGTTAATGTCCATGACTTCTTTACAAAGTTTGCTTAAATGCCTCTTTAAAGTCTCTTTCTTAACTTCAGTTTGAAATTGAACACGTATATTCTTTTTTGTTGAAAATTTTTAACCACATAATAATTCCATGGATTATATTTTTTTTCTTCTCATACTTCCCCAATAAAGTTTCTAGAACAAAACCAGTCTCAAAAATAGTGTAACAAAATGTCTCTTTATGAATAAGAATAAAATATTTTAACTCCTGAGCCTTCACTCCCAAAGGGACTATTAAATTATCCCAAATGTCATACCTGTCCATTTCTTTTTCTTCCTTATTTTGAATTCTCACCATGAATGTCCTTTGATTGTTGACATTTCCTATCCTCTGCTAATCTCTCATCACTTTCACTGCAGTTTCTTTTACTGTCTCAGCATGCAATTTCTTTGTCTAGCTATGTCCTTTCAAAATAGCTTCTAATTTCTCTGATTGAATTTTGTCCTTACCTTCACCTGAAGAAACATCTTTTCCACTCTCCAGCTTGTTATGCATCAACAATTCGCCCAACATGTAACCCTGGAGCCCTCCTGTAGTTCCATGATAGCCTTGCCAAATTTCCCCTAGTAGAATAAACTCTACCATAGGTCTCCCCTGAGAAGCTGCTTGCCTAGTGGACTAACACAGTCAACAAAGGATAGGTAACTAAATAAATAATGTGAGGCCACCTTGACTGGCTCTTGCTGTGGTCCTTGTACCCAACTTGACTGCAATGATTCAAATATATCAGTGATATGGAAGCTCTGAAAATATTTTGTACCACTTGTAGCTTCCAGATCCTTAGTGCCCCTAGAAAGTGTACATAAATAATTCAGCTATAAATCACTTTTGTTCACCTCTGAATCTCTAGCTCATGGTGTAACTCTTTTGCAAATGATCTAATACCTTCATCTGTTCAGTCATCTTGTAGCTTTTAATCTAATTATAGGCCCAGGTAGGAACAATGGTTCTTATAGAAAATGTATGCAGCTTAGCAGGAATCAAATTTAAGTTTTTTTGCCAGCCACTTTGATGCTAACAGTTAATTACAAGCCCTGTGCATGCAAGTGAGACAAGGATTTAATTATTACAGAGTATTACTGACTGACTTATTGACTGACTGGTGACAGTGAGTGCCAAAAATATCATATTGTCATCTGTAGCCTTTGAATGTGAAACAGCTTCAAGAAAAAAACTTCTACATTAAGACAGAGATGGCTTACTTCTTGATATATAAATATAATAACATGATAGTTAGAAGATGGGTATCAATACTGTAAGTCATAAAACATTTATTGCAATCTTTTAAAGTAAAATAAAGATGGTAAAGGACCAAACAAAGGCTGCAAATACTCAACAGCATATAAATTCCTTCCACACAAGTATCGAAGATAGGGCAAACTGGAATTAAAAACTCAGTTTATTCATGCACTGGTAAGCGCTTTCACTCCTTCGGGCTTCATCAGACCATTAAAACTTGGAAGAAAAGAACAATTCTACTTTTATACCACAAGGCTCAGTCCTGGGACCTCTCTTGTTCGGTATATATTTCTCGGCGGTACAGGCCAACATGGAAGGACTGTGGCTGACCAAGTTCACAGATGACTGCAAACTGAGTGCCATAATCGACTCTCCAGCCGACACAAGCATCCTCCAAAAGGGCCTCATAGAAACAGACAACTGGTGCCAGAGCCATGGCCTCAAGCTAAATGCCAAAAAGTGTATAGTCATCCCCTTTGGCAAAAACAAAGTGCCCACAAATTACCACATAGGTGGTAATCCATTAAGTACAGAAGAAGTAAATAGGGACCTGGGGACCCAAGTCGATAGCAATCTCTCATTTGACAACCACGTGGCCAAAGTGGTTAGAAAAACATTTTATATAGCCCACCTAATCATGAAGGGATTCACATCTAGATCAGGGGAGGTCATCGTGTCTCTTTACTCATCCCTCATCAGGCCCATAATTGAGTACAATGCCCCTTTTGGGATGTACCTTACCAGACACCTGCAGCAACTGGAAAGACCCCAAAAGTACCTCACCAAGAGGATCAAAGGGCTCAAACAGATGCCATATGCTGCCCGGTTAAAGAAACTCCAGCTCTACTCAGTGGCATACTGCCTGTTCAGAGGCGATCTGTGCCTGACGTATGAAGCCATGTCCAACCCGGAATTAATGGACATGCTGCACCTCAGAAAATCCAAATCCCATCGAGCTACGCTTGAGAGACTTGAACCTCAGCACTGAAATAAATAGGACATGCTGGAGGGACAGATTCATAACCCAGAGGCTCCCTTCACTCTGGAATAAAATCCCAGTCCAGGTTAGGCAGAGTCCCTCATTGACTCTCTTCAAGAGGAATCTTGATGAGTGGATGGGAGATCGTAGGTTTACCCTGGGTATCACTTCTGTGTCACTGTTAGACAGAGGCACAGTATACTAACCTCGAAAAAGGGCATAGCAAAATAAATTTAAAATGGGTGGCGAAAGCCAAACACATTCTGGCTAGGCTTATAAATGCCCTAGGGTAGATAGCCTAGTATGAACCTATGAACCTATAACAGCCATATTAAAAATCCGTCCCTATTTTTGGGCCTTTGTTCCTCCATTATTTTAGGCTTTGTCCAGATTTCTTGCATTAAGACGTTGAGATGTATGATTCAGATGCTTTCCAAGTCTGAGACAATTCTGGCAGTAAGTTATTCCTCCCCATATCAATTGCTTAATTATTTCCAGTCCTCTGTTGATGTATTTATTCCACCCCCATCAAGTGCAGTCCTCAGAGAATATGATAATCTATATCTGTGTTGCCATGAAGAAAGAAAGAATTCTACTATCCCCCTCTTTTACTATCTGTTTTTGGAGCCATTGATTAGATGTGTGAAACAAGAATGTACTATTTATCACTGGACAGTAGTGGGATACCTGCTAGGTTACATGCATATGTCAATAATAATCATCTAACTCTAAGTGTTCCACTCACCTCGATCATCTGAGTTATCTAAGTCTATGGTGTTATTTGTTTTTCCTCATTACACCTCATCTTAATAAAGAAAAATATATCTGTTGTGGTTTTATTAGGTAATTTTGTACATATGAGAGTGTCTGGCTATATATACATTGTACAACTATGATGTGCTTCTAATTTAATATAGATAAGGACAGAGTTCTTAGAGGCCTGGAAAGGTGTTATTTACTCCTTTAGCCTTCAATGGCATAGTCATCATCATTAAAATTGTAGCTATGCATCTCGTAGCTTAACCACTTCAAATGTTGATAAAAAGGCTTGATCAGAGGTGATTCACCTGCCTCATCTGTGTAAGTGTGGCACAGGAACATGCTTCATATTGTACTCAGAACTCTTAGTTTCTCTTGGCACTGGGTGGGATTCACTTTAAAATCAAAAAATATATTATGCAATCTAGATCTGAAGCCTTTTGTGGTTTCTTGTATGAAATCCTAGGCATGTCTGGCTTGACATCAAATGTGCTTTCTGGGCTGATTTGTGCATAAACATCCAGGCACTTCTCTACCAGTTCCTGAGTAATATACAACACTAGAAGAAAAGTACTTCCCTTGTTCAAATAACTTAGTGTCTAGTCACCAGTACTAAGCACTATTTACACTTAGAGCAAGGCTGATAGTGATGCATCCTCATTTACATAATCCATTGCTTTTCTTGTCTACAGTGGGTATTGAATCTCTTACACACATAACATGAGAACAGAGTAATTTCATAAATACTGCTAAATAGATTGTTTCAAAGAATTTCTTCTTCAAAACCATTGGTTCATTTATCTATGCTGCCACCATTTGCAGAAAACTTTAGATCTGTCACCCTTGAAGCATTGATTGGCAAAATGGGTGACCAGATACCTACAGGCATGAAAGGTAGACTCTACAATGAACATGATATGACTTTGCTTCAACTTATGAACATAAACCTTGCCTGTTGAGAAGAAAATGGTTCCTCAGCACTGGACTCCCCTTAATCTTTCAGATTGCAATAGTCTCTACAGCCTTAGCAAAGATCAAATCAATTTGGCTTAAAATTTGGCATAATGCCTGAGTCACATTTACATTCATCAATGAAGTAATTCCTGGTGAAGTAGTGTTTGTAATAAGTGTGGTTATAAGTCAGCTGACATTATGCACTTCAAATGTTGCCAGAAAGGCTTGATCAGACATGATTCACCTGTCTCATTGTTTAAATAGTAAGAGGTTCTATTCTGGGATTTGCCAACATACTCACCAAAGTGGAAAGGCTGGGAATCCACTAGATCTTAGTCCAAACCATACACAAATTCTTACTTTAGTATCTGTATCATATTCACTGCTAATTCTTGAGTAGTATAAGCATCCAGATGCCCCAATTCCACTAGACTGAAAAGCAGATCTGAACCACAACAGCATCTTCATCAGCAAACATAGGTATATAAATGTGTATGACAGGATGAGTACTGGTGTATACACCTCCATTCTCTGCCACATTGTGAAATTAACTTTTTGCTTAGACACCATCTATATTCAATTAGACTATGTTGCTTAAATAGCTGCTCTTCTAAAACCTTCCCTATTATTCTTATCACTTTTCTCATACTAATTATTGTGATTATGGCATTTTATTTTGTGTCCAGATTAATATACTGGATTATGTTCTTGACCTAGACATCAATAGAACCGACTTGTTTTATTTTTATGTTGCCATTCTTATGACCTTCCCATTTTAAACAGAGCAATCTCATGTTAAGGAACTGGTTATTTTGTAGCCGTTTTTGTATTCAGCTGAATAACATAATTACAACATGTTAAGCTGTTTTTATACATTTAGTATGTCTCATGACATATTGTTATGGTAACATCCAAGCATGCATCATCATATGAAAATAAATACATGCATCTTCAAATAAAAAGTAATAAATAATGTTTAAGTTGAAACATCTTTTTTTTTAATATGATTGTTATATACACTGTGTTCCCTGGCATTTCCATGCAATGCTTTGAGGTGAGTCAGTTTGCCCTTGTGATCTAGTGGTATCACTCGTGGGGGAATTCTGCACAGCCTATATGATAACCATTGATTAAGTGCTGAAATAATGATCATAAAGACAGCTAGTAGTGCTGGCATTAATTTTAGTTAAAGACTTCTACTAGATAGAGCTATTAAGCCATTCCTTACCTAGTCTCTCAGAATTAAAACAGGAGTACATATTAGTCAAAAATTCCATTAGTTTGCCAGAATTTTCTACATCATGCTACAAAATTTCTAACATTTCTCTAAATTTTACAAAAAAATATCATCACTGAAAGTAGACATAAAAACTATTTTGTTATTTAAGTGAGCTGATCCTTCATAGACCCTCTTAAGCTACAAGCAGGGATAGAAGCATAAGGGTTAATGTAATATACTGAGATAGTTTAAAATAGCCTATAAACCAGAATGCTTTGGCAGATGGATGAAGCCATTATAGTAGACCATAAACAAGATGGAGGAAGACAGACTAGCAAGAAAATCTTTAAGCAGACATTGAAAGAACATAAAGCCTCCTCCAGAGAATGACCAGAACTTAGGATTGAACCTCAATTACTGGATCCTTCAAAAAGAGTTTTTAACTACTGAGTCACAGTGCAGTTCAAAACTTTGTATGGGACTGAAAACAAAAAGCAATTGTGGAAACATTGCTTGTTCTTCCCACAGGACTAGAATGGTAAAGGCATTTAAGATGTGCCATCATGAAAGCTAAGACAAATCTGAAGTCATAAACGCAAGAGATATAGACCTGCTGTCAAAGTTCTGCAACCTGTAATTGTCTTTAGGACAGAACAATAAGTAACTGTCAGAGTCTACAAAGAATGCCAATACTGCTGTAAACTTTATGAACAAAGTCTAATCGGTATGCAAAAATTAATTTGGCATTGCCTTACCCTTCAATTCAAGGTCACATGTGCTCCTCAAAATAGCCCTCTTTGCATTGTTTAAGAAATCCTGCTATTGTGCCAGATAATCTGAAACTATCTCATCAGACAGCAAACACATAGTCGTCATTGCTAAGCAAATCCACACAAACTTAAAACTGAAATGAGGACGTGTTCACGCTTCTTTTTCTTTTTTTTTTCTTATGCCACCATTTATTAAAACATGACAGATTCTTGTGAAATGTTGCTTCACTTCAAAATGTATCAAAATCCTGAGGCCTTTACATGACTGGATGTGTGCCAGAATTCTTTTTTTATAACATTTCAAAGACAACTCGTACAATATCCAATGCTTAGTCAAAAATACATGCCATTTGCCACTTCTTTCTTATGCATCATCTAGATAGTTATAATTGTCATGCAAGAAGGCTGTTTTCTTGCTGGTAGCAACACAGTAAAAAATGATGGAGGTTTCTTCAATTGATTGACAGATGCCATCTTGAGAAAAATTAAGAATGCCTTTTCAGCTTCACTACATATATTTTTTCCCTGTGGGAATCCTTTTGTGCCATTACCGCCAACTAATGGTTTCCTCCTTTGGCAGTAAGTATGTACTTGGATAAATCATCTACTGACTTCAATACCTCATAGCCTCTATCTCTGTCCAACGTCGGGGACACATCACCTCGACAGGACAAGTTCTGGCTGTATCCTCCACCAGACAGGCTATCACCTGTCCAGATACTGCTGCAAGGGTTGCACAATGACTAACTCACAGAATAATTATTTATTTATTTGTGTTTATTTATTGGGGAGACCATGCAGAAATGAAGAGATTTAGGCAAAGCTTCGGGGAATGCAATCACATATATGCATATATTTAAAAGCAATATTATGATGAAACATCAGAAAAAAATGTGCAGCATTAATATGTAAGAGTAAATCAAACCAGAGAAGCATCAAAATGTAAACAACATGTATGATGTACTGTTTGTACAAGTGTGAAGATGACCAGAAGATGGGAGATGGTTAACAGGAGATTAAGGCAGGTGTTAAAGCAAGATATTAACAGTTGGCTTACGTGGTCTATAGGAGTTCAACCCTGTTGAGATGTATGAGAGTAGTAAAATTTGAATTGTAAGCAGAATTTGGAGCAACTGATGTGCAGTGATTGCAGTGTGGTTGGCGCTGTGGTTAATGTGCATTTAGGTGGCGGCCCTACATTCTCCATGTTGACAATGGGCTTATAGGCTGCTGAATACCCTGTGGCATGGCCTAGGAGCCTCTCCATGCCACTAATAACATGACACTTCCCAAGTCTTCCTCATATATCTAGCCTGGCTGCATTCTGTTTTACAGTCTGGTAATAAAAGAAATGCCTCACCCATTCCAGCATATTACCTCATCTCTTCTTCAAAAGAGAAACAAGCAAGCATGTCCTTGTCATACCTCCATCCTCAACCTTAGCTCCTACAAATGTCTAAGATACTATAAAAATACTGGGTGCCCATGTTCTATTCAGGACATTATCCCTCTGTACTAAAGGATTTGCTTTGAACTACATGCCATTTCAGAAGTTTAACAATATCTTGAACCCACACTCAATAAAAGTAAGGTCAAGTTTTCTAGCAGTTTGGTCAATGCCTTGCAGAGTACCCATTAAATTCACCAGTGAGGAACGGACCCTGAAGAAATTGTATAATCTCCTTCATCTCAGTAGCCAATTTCTCTAACAGCTGACATGAACAGTGAGATTTGTGAATACATCCATCTTACATGACTTTTAACTCACCATTTAATACCATGTTTATTTTGGTTTACCATCATGTCAGCGGGCACATTCCCAAATGTGCACATGGTCGAACCATTTCTGCGAATTCCATACCGCCGACATGTCAGAAAGTAAAAACAAACAGCGAACGTCAACATTTCAGACTGCTCCATACCTGAAACAAGTGCTACCATGGGTCAAAAAGGGGGTGATATTTTGTGATTTGGAATATCAGCATTTGTGGTTTTGAGGAGTCGCAGTTCGGAGTTCTTGGAAGCTGTTTCGGTGATGTGCCTGCCGACATGATGATGGTAAACCATTTATTTCTATTTGATTAATACCTGACTTACTTTACTTACATTCTGTATTTACTCTAATGTAAACATAACCACTGTCTCATTTTTGTTGGCTTTTTTGCCCAATAACACAATCCTAGTCTTCAAATGTAAGCAGTTAACTATCGAAATAACTAACTAACTGACTAAATACATAGCTTGGTATCTTGGTTTTGTTTATCTTCTCTGACTGCGGCATACAAATAAACAACAAGGACCAAGGAGACAGCCTAATTATTACTCTTACACTAGTCTAATTGTTACCCCTCTAATTGTTACCCTTACACCTCTTTATATTGTATGCATTTGATAACAGAAGGAGACACTTAGCATATTGAGCTTGCCCTTTACGCACATATAGCATTCTTCCTTTGTCCATCCCACCATTCCACATATGTAACAAAACATAGCCAAACCTTATAGCTTTACTTGAAGATGTACTATAGCAGATGTCCTGGAGGAAGCTGAAGCATAGAGCGTGAGTACTTGATAAGATGTTATGTTTTTTTTTGGTCCACATTTACTATGCCCTTCCATTTCTGACATATATGTGATATGGACTTTAAAATACACTGCATGTGCAAATGTGACTATGTTTCATACAAATAAGTATTGCAAATTATACTGACCCAGCAGAAGAAGCTAGTGGAATTATATTGCTGTTTACTGAATGCCACTTATCTGTCAATCATTTTCTAGAGCCGTGGCAGATTTTGTGTCATATTTTGCCTTGTTACATGTAAACTTTTGGATTTTCTAATAAATCACTATAATCAGTAAATAATGCCACACGTCAGTGTCATATGTTTTATAGTTTAGAAATTACAGGTTGATGTAAAACTTCTTGTTCTATCAACATTTTCATATAAATAGAATAATATTTGAATGATTGTTCCTAATATTGGGCCATTGCCCCCTCATTATTTTTGGCTCTGCCTTTTACCCTTGAGCAAAGACATTGGGATCTATGGGGGCACTTTGCCATTGTGTTTCCTGTTAGTCAGCTGGACGTATTTTTTAATGAAGGTAAGTGAACTAGTCATTCACAGTTCCTTTTCAGCCATGATCCACACCACAATCACAACTTTAATTACAACATAATATGGACAGTGTAGTGCAACCATTCAACCATTCAGTGATTCAGCCAGCAGTGACCCTTACAAGCAGGGAAGTAGCATGCAGACTTCACCTCAGACAGTGAATGAAGTTCAGAACCCGACTCCATGCCCAAGAATTATAAGGAAGAGATGATCTGCATATTTTGGTGCCTGAATGCTATGTGTCACATGTCACTAACAGAAACGCTCAAACAGTATTAAATTCTATAAAATTTTACACTCTCAAACCCAAAGATACATGATTGTGTGATAAAACTATGAGAATTACAGTCACAAATTAAAAAGCTCAACATAATCCTGTTCATTATTTCTCTTCAGAAAATGTATATTAATAAAACCTATCTTATTCTATCATCTTTTAACTGGGTAGTAGCAATATCTTAAAATAGCCATGACTTTGGGCAACGTTCCTCTAATTCTAAAGAAAAAAAATGTAATACTGCACAGCATAAGGGCTTACATGATGATCTGCCTCAGTTGCATATGGTACTTTGATTTAAAAAAAAAAACAAAAAATATGTAATAATACACTTTATGGACTTGGAGATAGTTGACCATTTTCAAAGATGACATCACAGTCACAAAGAGTGTATTGTTTCAGAATTATCTCTAGAGAAAAAAAATGATACCAGGTAGTGAACGAACAAGAAGGTGAGAAGTCAGAGACTAGGAAAGTGCAAAAGGCAGAGTGCTGAACTAATGCTTTTGAATAGCACTCTTGAATAGCACTGTGAAGATGCTATGATGCATTAGGCTGAATGAGGCACCTGCATGCACAACAGTAAAAAGTATGAATAATAACTTTTTCTAAAGTGGCTAAGAGACAGAAGACATTTTATGTCATGGGACAGGGAGTTCCATACCAGAGCAGCAAGTTTTAAGAAGGCCTCTTCTTTGCAGGTTGACATAAGCATAGCTATGTTTAAAATAAGTAGCCAAATTATTGAGAACCAAGGATGCAAGAGAAGTTTCAAGAGGAGAGTCTGGTGGTAAATAGGGGATAGAAGTCCATGTTAAAATTTTGTAGATCTCATCTTCAAGAGGATTTTCTTACATGTGAAACATATACGAGGGTGCAGAATGGGAATAGGTCAATGATTATTCCCAAATATTTGTACCTCAGTAGTAAGATGGGGGTACCTGTCAGATTCTTGATTTTCAGTATGGAATAATTTGTGATCCCTTAGTAAGTACATAAGAACATAGAACAAAATGGTAATAAGCTTGCTATCCAGAACCTGCTTATTACACAGTCTGTTCCTTGGGCAGAAGTCCAGCCTGAATGCTGGAATTATCTTGTTATCCTTTAGAAGGAAGAGATTATCAGTATAAAACGTATGTTGTAGCTTGGGATGGTTTGTCAAGAGAGTTACTTAATATATAAACCAGAAATGGGCCAAAGTCAGATCACTGGCAGGGAGCATTGTATAAAATAGCAGAGGAAAAAACTGAAGGACAAAAATATACTTATATTTGGCAGGTAGATAGGTAACTAGATAACCAGTTAATTGGTCTGTAATGATACCAAAATGAGACTGTAGAATAAGAAGCAGAAAGGATCAACCTTTTCAAATCCACATTTAGAGCTGACAAACAGGACAGCCATAAAGAAGGCAGTTAACATACTGGTAAAAAAATGGTTAGTGTCTTGGAATACAATTTTGATTATGTCGTATCTTGGTCTGAAACCATTTTGAAAGCTACACAGTGAGCATTTTTCATGTATGAATTAGAGATATTTCTTTATATATTCACTTATTTATTATTTGGTAAACAGATCAGTGGACTGGTCGAAAGACCATTTTCAGCCACAATCAGAGACAATAAACAGTGCAAGTACATTTCAGATATGATAGATTGTTAGGGTTACATTGTCTAAAAACTTGAGACAGTAAATTTACAGCAATTCATACAACGCTTTATAAATTTACAGCAATTCATACAATGCTTTATGAAGTAGAATGTTATACATTTTTTATGCATTTTTAGTAAAGCAACAGGTTTGCATTAGGATTTTAGCAATTTACATGGGTTGCAAAGCAGTTTGGCTACAAGAATTTGTTTCTTAAAAGTTTAAAATTGAATGTCATTAAAAGAAACACTCAAATGGAGGTGAATTAAAAATACAGATTACATAGATAGACCTGGAAACTAAGAAAAGATTACAGGAGTTAGAAGAGTTAAATGGCAAAGGAAAAACAGTTGACAGACTAGAAACATTTGTTTAGAATTGTAAGCCTTTTAAAGAGTTTAAACATTAAGCCTAAAGCATTTTCAAGCAAATACCTTGGAGAGGTGCTCAGAAACAGAGTTTCTTAAACTTAGTAAGAGTATATTGATGCCTAGTTTCAGTTGGCACTTTGTTCCAGAGAATCAGGCTTGTTCGTGAGAAGGCTCATTCACCAATGAGTGTTTTAAATGTGGGATGCTGGACTGACTTTAAGCTATCTGAAAATTCCTTATAGAGTAGGAAAGTTCCCTGATTAGGAGTTTTTTTTTTCAGAGGGGGGCAGTCTCCATCATTTAGACTTTTATATTATAAGGAGCATATAAGAGAAATGGACTTTTCATTAACAGTTAACAATTTAGGTCATTTAGTAGGTTAACAAGGTGTACAAGGGTGTCAACAAGTAGGGCAAATTTGGCAATTTTATTATCATTGATTAATAGTCTGAGTGTTATAAGTAGATGTAAAGAAAGTACAAGAATACAGTATTCGCGATTTAGAGAGATTACAGGAAAAAAGTATTGTAGGTTTAGGGAGAAGAAATTCTTGGCCAGTGCTCTGTGGACAGTAGGAGCTAGCAGATGTGATATCCTATAGCAGACTTTTTGTTGTGAGAGGACTTTAATAATAATATTATCAGTGTGGGTTGTAAAACATAATGTAAAGTCAAGGGTTAAGCCTTTGTAATTATACTCTCTTACAAAATAAATAATGTGGTTCTTATTATCTGTGATAGTAAAGACAGGAAGTTAAGAAGCTCTGTGTAAGGAGGAAAAAAGTATAAGTCTTTTTGTGGTTAATTTGATTTATTTTGTTCCAGCAACTGACAGAGATTACAGAATTAAGAATTAGGTGTAGTTTGTAGAAAATTGGTTTAAGTATTTCAGAGTTTGTAAGCTGGGTCTAGGTCTAATGTGTTCCATAAGGGTAGGATAGCTAGTCAACATGGTGACATCTACTAGTTCACATTTATCTAGAACAGTTCTATACATGTTAATATGCCTGAATCTGGAACATAACAGCACTCTGAGGAATCTCTTATATATGCTGATATTCAAACGTAAAATAAAGATTAATTAAAACTATTATGGAGGGATATGGAGCACTGCGGTGGTGGTGCTGCGGTAGTGTTGTCGTTCACAGTAAGATGTTGTCCTGTTCGATTCTCAGCTAAAGCGTCTTCTGTGTGGAGACATGCATGAATGGGCATAACTTCGTTGAAGGTTGTGTGTCAGGGATGGCAACTCGCTACGTAAAAATCTACTGCCAATCATTAGCAGACAGGAGTTCTGCTGTGGCGACCCCTAACCAGGAAAAGCCTAAAGTTACAACAACAACTACAACATGGGGTGATAAGGTACTTCCTTTTAATGAATGATTGCAAGAAATGAACGTTCAGTCTCAAGAAGAAGAAAAATGACTTTAATAATTGCATATGAAAGCTGGGAAGATGCTTGGCTTTGGGAATACATGGACCAATAGATACCTACAGAGAAGCAGCAGAGAGAATTCTTATGTTACTAAGAGCAGTTTCAAATTGTAAACAACTAGAGGACGCTTCTGTGAATGGATGCCCTAGGCTTGGAACTAACTTCCGTTAGAAGTTTGAAAACATGAAAGCCTAGCAGTCTTTAAAAATGGAGTGGATGGCATATACATACACATATAAATCTGATAGATTCCAAATGTTAATATAAATAAAACAAACTATATACCAGCGTCTAGGCGAAACAAAGTAAAAAGTCACATAAATCACCAAAGAATGAGGTACCACCAGGAGCTCTGTGCAAAAAGACTTTAATCTTCACAAAAATCCACAAGAAATGCTGAAATTCCACAGTATTGCTCTGGTTAAGCACTTTCGACCTTCAACAAGGCCTTCTTCAGAACTAAAGAAAACTTGTAATCTAACATGTTTTAAACCCTATCCAATTAAATAGTGGCCAATCAACAAGTGTACTTCATCAAAGACAATACAATGTGCAAACTATCTGTTAAAGTAACACTCCTGCTTTCATGCAATACTCTCACATTAGTAAAAAGATGCATTTACATAAGTTAAAACATCAAAAAAGCTACACTATGTTAAAATATATGTATATATTATGCATATTTTTAAAACATACTGTAAAAGACAGTGCATACTTTTTCAATTGCACTTGTCACATACACTTTTTCTCTATCAAATAACTTTGTAATTAACTGCTGCATTCAACCCATGTGTGTTATAAGCATTAAACAGGACTTGCTACCAAAATTCTTTGTAGTTCAACTCAACCTCTCTGTCTCCATTGTAACTCAGTGGAATGTGATCTATAACTGCAAAATCAAACTTGGTGTGCCCTTCCTACAAAGACATATGCCTAACCAAGGCATTATCCATGTTTTTATTTTTAATGGCATAATAATGCTCATACATCATATTTTTCAACTGCCTCTTAGTCTTGCCAATGTAAAAAGCTGGTACTGGTTAAGAGTGTATTATGTCAAGCAGTAGAAAGGGAAAAAGATGTTTCTAAACAGAAAGGGTGGTCCATTTGTATGCCACTGGTTTTTACCACCGCTAGTGGGGCAATTAGAAACATTATCAGCAATAATTGGAGAATTTTAGGTGCACATGGAGATCTGGTGCCTATTTTAGGGGCTAATCCGAATTTTATTAACAAGAGAGCCAAAAATTTCAAAGAATTATTAGAGAAAGAAAATTCTGCTTGTGAGAGGGGAGGGGGGAACAGAGTCACTTTTAACTTTCAGAATTGTAATTTTTGTAGATATATACAAGGAGGGCCTTATTTTGAGGTTAGTACCAGTGATAACATTTGGCCAATACCAGGTCATTTTACTTGCAATTCCACATTTGTGGTTTATTTAGTTAGGTGTGCATCCTGCACAGCTTTTTACATTGGCAAGACCAAGAGGCAGTTGAAAAATGTGATGTATGAGCATTATTATGCCATTAAAAATAAAAGCATGGATAATGCCTTGGTTAGGCATGTGTCTATATCATAAGAACGAAAGTTCACAAGAACGAATGCTCAAACATCGAAAACGTACTAACATCAAATGTTATATTGTGGGGGGGGCTGCACCCCCCCCCACTAAATATAGCACTACAGTGAGCAAATGGCAAATATTCCTATGCTCACTGTACTGCGACCCCTGAAAAAATGTTTCGATGTCCAGCATTTTTGATCATAAGAGCATTCGTTCTTGTGAACTTTTGCTCTTATGATATAGACCCGTTAGGCACATGTCTTTGCAGGAAGGGCACACCAAGTTTTATTTTGCAGTTATAGATCGTATTTCAGTGAGTTACAATGGAGACAGAAAGGCTGAGTTGATCTACAGAGAATTTTGGTGGCACGTTGTGTTTAATGATAATAACACACCTGGGTTGAATGCAGCAGTTAATTACAAAGTTATTTTACAGAGAAAAAGTGTTATGTGACAAGTGCAAATGAAAAAGTATGCACTGTCTTTTCTTTTACTATATGTATTAAAATATGCATAATATATACATATATTTTAACATATTGTAGCTTTTTTTTGGTGTTTTAACTTATGTAAATGCATCTTTTAACTAATGTGAGAGTATTACATAAAAGTAGGCGTGTAACTTTAACAGATAGTTTGCATATTGTATTGTCTTTGATGAAGTACACTTGTTGATTGGCCACTATTTAATTAAATAGGGTTTAAAACATGTTAGATTACAAGTTTTCTTTAGTTCTGAAGAAGGCCTTGTTGAAGGTCGAAAGTGCTTAACCTGAGCAATACTGTGGAATTTCAGCATTTTCTGTGGATTTTTTTGAAGATTAAAGTCGTTTTGCATGGAGGTCCTGGTGGTACCTCATTCTTTGTTGACAGATTCCAAATGTTGTCAGACTAATGGCACCTGAATTATTGCATTTATATTTGCTTAGGGAGAGATTGCTTATATGATTCAGAGGCCAGGTAACAAAGCTCTTGTAAATGTGGAGTGTAAAGTGTCCTTGTCATTGTACAACACTGAGATTTTGTCTAAATACTTAAGGATTGGTGAGACTGAAGAAACACTAAATCTGAATTGAATAAGCTGTACAGGAAGTATAAGTGTGGAGTGACAGGTACAGTAATGGGAGGAGATCAAGATGTGGATAGGTGAGATGCTTTCACATTAAGACAGTATATAGGGGTAGGGCTGATAAGATTATATAAAGTATTTGGGGACAAGGATTCCATCTCTTATAGTAACAGTATTTGATCGCCTTCTAACATCTGCTCCAACCACTTGCCTGCTCTTGGCAGTCTTTTTGCCCATTATTATTACTCTACCTTAAAGAAATCTGCACCGGCAATATGTTTAAGAGTTTGGGAATACCGCACAAAACTTCAGGCACAAAAACTAAACTCTGAATCATGGATACCTTCTAATGCCTGTCTCAGCAACTGTCACATCTTTATGATGCATGTTTAATCTGTCTCTCCTATCCCCTAATCAAAACATGTTTTTATTTTTTTATTTCACAAAATTTATTTCCCTGTTTCGGAAAAAAAAAAAAAAAAACGAAAGAAAAAAATTCAGTCTCACTGCATCCTTTTGACATATCACTAAAATATTTGAAAATAATCCCAGGGTATTTATGGCATCCTAACTGAGAGTCAGAATGGCTTTTGCAAGGGACTTGGTATCCTAAAAAACATCCACCATGCTGCCAACCTTATGCAGAGGGTTTACATGTTTAAGATCTTAACCTCGCAGATGCAAGTTACATGGTTTGATTCTGGTCTCTGGTTGTTGGCTAGGCTTGTAATAGTCTGCAGACTGATAGTCTACTATTTATCTATGAGCCTATATACATAATAATGATACAGGATGATTAAGTGCTAGTATTGCTGTTAGTATTATGCAAGCATTTGAATGAGTGGGTCACTTTCATTTCCTGGGCCGGTTAGTCAGAATGGGGTTTGAAGAAGAGGTGTCAAGATGATTTCAAATTTACCTAATGGACTGCACATGTCAGGTATGCTACTGGTCCTCATCCTCTGACATAAATACCTTCAAGTCAGGTATTATTTAACTTTTGGCCTGTGGGCTCATGTTGTTTGCAGTGTTTTTCTTGTCATCACTGTGAATGCTTACTGCATTGTTATTGTAAAGGGTTGTCCACTTGTTGAGGTCTTGTAAAGGAATCTGCAGAATACTGTCTTAGCTTACTGATGCCTGTTATATCCTATTCAATTATCTCTCACTCATAACAATACCTAGAAATAGTTTTTAAAAGTGCTACTACAAAAGGTTAGTTTTTCTCAGTTTCTATGACAACCATTATTTCAGCTCCTAGGCATAATACTGTCTGTTCCAGCTAATAATCTAATTACTATAAACTGAAATAATTCTCTTGGGTCTTACAATTAAGAGACCTTAATACTTATAAGATTGTTCTTTGGGCATGCAATGAGTGTAAAATGATTATCTATGGTTGCTTTGACCTGCTAGAACCAGATAACCTCCAAATTTACAACTTAACTTAGAATATCTGACTAAGAATGTCATTGTTGCTGCGATAACAGCTAAGTTAATTGACTCATAATGAGTTCACTGATGACTTTCTGGCAGCTTTTCTGCAATTAGAAACTTAGAAACGTGATTTTTGCAAGTGATGCTTTGGCTATCATTGTTACAGATTTTATTTAAAAAAAGTTTAGTTGCATTTTTATTTCATTTTTTTAACTATCCATTTTGTGCTATGTCAACTATTTCTATTTTCTGCAGTGTCCATGCCTCTGTTATGTTGTACTCCTTCTCTTGTGTTGTATAGACTGTACTGTTACTTTAACTTATATCAGCTCTATATTTCCAACTTGCTCTGTGGTAATCTTGGGCTTGTGATATGGATCATAGCTGAAAATGGTTTCAGGACCAACCCTTTTATCAAACAGACAAACAAATATAATTCCTATTAAAGTGTTCTAAAAGGTGATTTATCTTAAACCATTAAGATTTAAGGTTAACAAGAAAAACAACAACAAAAATACTGCTGCCTATCATTGCAGTAAGTTGATTTGAATTGGAATGCTGCTTTCCTGACAGTGTGTTCATAGGTAAGTATTTGGCTAGCAGCCCTTTTGGAACATTTTATGACTATCCAATTTCCCTTTTTGTACTTGAAATAACCTACCCCATTTGGTTATAGATTGGCCTTACCCATCCTATTGTCAATAATTACATATTACTCCTGATAAGAATAGCTGGGATAATGCCGTAGATAATTTGAGGGAACCCATGCATAGGATAAAGCATTTAGGAATTGCATCTGTCCAGTTGTAGTACAGGGGGCAGTCCTGCAGTAAATATTCAGTTTTGTATTCATAGATCTAAATTGTGCTTAAAAATGGACAGGAATGAACTTTGCATCATATGGATGGGTAGACTGTTTCATAGCAGCAGTATCCTCTGCAAAATATACCTAGCTCTCCAAATCATTATGTCGACTTTGCAGAAAAGGTTTAGATACCTAGACTGAGTATTTGTAATGTCAGTTCACTTGCTGATGTGCAGTAAATCCATCAGTAATGGGTCAGAGGATGCTTTGTATGCCAGACACAGGTCACCTCTTAGCAGTCTGTAGGACACCAAGTACAGTGACAGAGCTTTGAGTCGGTCCATGTAGGACATATGGTTGAGGCCTTGCCTTTTTATAAAGTATCTCTGTGGACACTCCAGTTGTTGCATGCATCTTAACAGATACATGCCAAAGGAGGCATTATATTCAATGACTGGCCTAATGAGGTCTAAGTAAAGGGGGACAATGACATCCTTAGATCTAGACACAATCTGTTTGTATATACACTGTGCAATGTCTCCAGAACCTGATTGACTTCTTCAAATCAGCCTCCAGAGCCGTGGACAAGGGTAAGCTTATCTGGACCTTGCCAAGGCCTTCAAAACCATCCCCCACTCTGGAATCATAGATAAACTTACTAAGCTTGTCATTAATCCCTATGTCACTCGATGGGTTGCCAACTGGCTTACTGACAGAACCCACACTGTAAAAGTAGCTGACTCCAAATCCAGCTCCAGACAAGTGACAAGTGGAGTACCTCAGGGTTCAGTCCTGCGATCGCTCTTGTTTGGCATCTACTTCTCTGAAGCACAGGCCAACAGTAAGGGACTCTGGCTAACAGAGTTCTCAGATGACTGCAAACTGGGAGCCATTATTGAATCCTTAAATGATGTGGATATTCTACAAAAGGGCCATACAGAGATAGATGCTTGGTGCCAGAGCCATGTGCTCAAGCTCAATGCCAAAAAATGTATAGTTATCCCCTTTGGGAAAAAACATGTACCCATGAATTACCACATAGGTAGCAGTACACTAAACACTGAAAGTGTGATAAGAGACTTAGGGACACAGGTGGACAGTGGTCTCACCTTCGATAACCACATCGCCACAATAGTCAGGAAATCCTTCTATGTGGCACACCTCATCACTAAGAGCTTTTCATCCAGAAAAAAGGAGGTCATTGTCCCACTGTACTCATTCCTCATTAGACCCATTATAGACTACAACGCCCATTTGGTATGTACCTCTCAAGACATCTGCAACAACTGGAAAGGCCACAGAAATACCTCACTAAAAGAATCACAGGCCTAAAGCAGACGCCCTATGCTGACCATCTAAAAAAACTCCACCTGTACTCTGTCACATATCATCTACTCAGAGGTGATCTCTGCTTAACATACAAGGCCATGTCAAACTCAGAGCTGTTGGACATGCTACACTTAAAGAAATCCCAATCCCTCAGAGACACATGCTCAGGGGATCTAAACCTTGTCATCACAATGAACAAAACATGCCGGAGGGATAGTTTCCTGACCCAGAGACTCCCCAGATTCTGGAACAGACTGTCCATACATGTCAAGCAGAGCACCTCTTTGGCCCTCTTCAAAAGGACCCTAGATGATTGGATGGGAGATAGGAAATTCACCCCGGGGATCACATCAGTCACCTTGCTAGACAGGGGTCCAGGGAAGTAAATATTGTGGGAAGAAATATCCAGGGAATTGTTATGGCTAGGCTTGTATAGGCTCTAGGGCCGATAGCCTAGTACCAGCCTATGAACCTATGAACCTATATAGAAGGACTTTATTACAACAATAGATGCATGTTAGTCAAAAGTTAGGACACTGTACAGATAAGTTACCAAATCCTGAACAACTGGGTCAGCTCTTAGGGGAATATTGTCAATAGGACAGTTCCCTGAGGTAGATGACTTCTCAAAGGATATAATAATTTTCTTTGGCATTTAGTTTCAGACCATAATTTTGATTATTTGAGGCAAACCTTCCTGCAGGATGGATACGTCATTTAAGGATTTAGTGACTGCTCTTAGCTTACAGTTATCTGCAGACTTAGTGTGCCAGAATCCTTTGATACGTCTTTTGCTTCAAAAAAGTAGATGCCAAATAGGAGAGGCCACAGCACAGAACCTGGGGGACTCTACCAGTGACTGATTTCTTTGTGGAGGTAACTATCCGGTTTTGATTATCTGCATCCTATCTCTGAGCCAGTTGGCAATCTAGTGGGTGACATGAGACTTTAATCCCAGTTTAACTTAGCTTTTTTCTATGCCTGAGTGGGGTATTGTGTCAAAAGCTTTGGCCCAGTCGAGGTATACAGTGTTTACCATTTTGGGTCCATCCATTGCTTTAGTGACCTTTGAAAAAAAAAAATCCACCAAGTCAAGTAAGCATGACCTGCCCTTAACGAGTCCAAACTGAGACAGGTCCAGTGTTTGGAGGTTCCCTATGTCTTGAATGGTTAAGTCCATAATAAGTCTTTCCATATCTTTGCATAAGAGGCTGGTCAGACTTATGAGTCTGTAATTGCCTGGGTTTGTGGAAAGTCCTCACTCATGCAGGGGAATGACTGTAGCTATTCTTCATTCACTTGGTATAAAACCTAAATGGAGGATGAAAGTACTTATTTGTCTTTCTCTGTGTAGTAGAACTATTGAAGTGTCTTAGATGTAGGAGTTATCATTGTGAGGATGTAGATAATCGGCTTACCATGTGAACCAGTCCAGATGTTTATCTCACATGAGCTGGTTTAGGTTTCTGGATAGCAATTGGGAGGAGTGGTTTCTGTTTTTCTTTCACAAGTTGAAGGAAAAAGCATTTTTCTGCTGTACAGTGTTTCGTGGGATACATAGCTATAGACTGGCATGCTGCTTCCTGCTTGTACACCCTGTGGAATGCTGGGTTATGTAGTAGTAATTGGCCGGGATGTCAGATGTACACAGGGAGCCTCAGTATGCATATGTGGCAGTGGCCCAAAAAAGGAATTTAATATTTAAAGCTACACGGGCACAAGCTGATGAAACCAGGCAGCATGCCTTCCTTATAAATTTCATTCAGCAGTTAGTAAATATGATCAATGCAATCTGCATAACAAATCCCAGCATGGTTTTAAAAGATACTACTATAGAATGGTAACATATAGGGATCCACTGTAGGAAATGATATGTTCACAATCCATCCTTTCATCCCTAAACATCTATTACAGTATTAATGAGTGCATGCACAAATAACTGCAAATCGGTTGTGGCTTTCTATAATAATAACTTTTATTTATTTTATTTATTTTACATTTGTTGACCGGGCTAGTCTAGATGGATATATGTCCATTTTCAGTAGAGGCCCAGGGAGAAAAACTCCACTAGTTGTAACAAGTATCATCATAAAAAGGCATTAAAAGGTTATATTAGAAACATAAGTAGTTATAAGAAGTTAAACAGATACTATAAATAGAACATACGTTTTTTTTTTTTTTTTACTATAGTCATATGACAACATATATTTACAAGTTTTTTTTTTTTTTTTTTTTTTTTTTGTGCAGTGAAAGTTAACAAGGGAAAGGGTGAAGGAAAAAATGAGGTGGTAAAGGCAGGTAGCATGGAACTGGGAGTGATGAATTTTACCATTAAATGTAATTTATTTGCCAGCAAGATTTATTTCAGAACTGAACAGTGATTGATACGGTATATGCTATGCTATCTAAGTGTTGCATCTTTCATAGAAGAGAAAGACCTCAGTGTCATGTATCCTAGAGCTTTGGCTATGGCTGGAATCAATATTAGTTAAAATGGGATAGAGTGAAAGAATGAGCAAGGGGTAGGGAGATTCTCATGTTTCCCACTATAATGCTTATGTCCCCAGCTTAGCATGCAAAAGAGGATGACAGAAGTTTTGAAAGCTATTAAACCTTTATTCGCAAAAAAAGTATATTTTGGAACTGTATTATGGCTATATAGAATATCTTAATCATACAATTATATAAGCTTACAATAAACTCGTAAGCTGTCTTTCATGTGCTAAAACCATTTAAAATGTGAAGTGTGCATTGTTATTAGATTGTGCTAAGTTCCAACCAATATCACAAGGATATCACACTAAAAATTAGTGTTTTCTAAACATGTATTTGTAGAAATGTTTTCATCTGTTTGCATTATGCCAAGAAATGCATTCTTTCAGGAAATTATTAAAATAATGATATTCTTTTGCACCAAGTGTAAATAGCTGTACCATTGGGGGGGGGAGAACATGTAGTAGTAATATGCTAAAAAGTCAATCAAGGCATTAATCTTTATGCTTGCCTCAGTTTATCAAATTTAAAAAATTCTGAATGAATGTTGAATGAAAAAAAATTATAACCGCTTTGTATATAAAAGTTTCTGAAACAGTTTTATGCAATTTAAACAAGTAGTTTTAGCAGAAAGCTTATATAAAGCAATATAATATAATATAATACTAGGTTGTATCATGAACTGAAGGACTGTCAGTAATAAAAATACAATGAATGCAAAAGAAAATGCACCATAAAAGTAATCATGCTGTAGATCACAAAAAATGGCATAAAAATAAAATATTTCTCCATAAAACTGTTACAATTTCAAAGTACACTTGAAAAGTCCCAGTAATGTAGTGCACTATCATAATAAAGAGAACATTAAATTATTTTTTGATTTTCTTTAAAATGAACTGCTACAGTGGCAGAAAAATGTCAAAAATAAAGTTATGACTTAGATTTTAACCTTTCTGGTACAGTCATGTTAGTTAAAAAATTCCATGTATTTTTAAGTAAGTGTAATGTGCCAAAAGCTATAGTACAATAAAATAGATATTTTAATAATAGATATATGAAAGATGAAGTAATAACTGTAAAAGAAATAGCTGTGGTGATAAATGTAAGAAAAGGAAGTTACAACTGCAGCCATAGATAATTCCATAATTCATAACGCCTTATTTTTTCAAAGTTTTGACCAAGTTAATGAATTAATATACTTGCATACTTGGGAATATAGAACAGAAGAGTGAAAGAAAATGTTCAACGAGCAGTTAATTTAACTCATCAAGCTGAGAGAGCATAAATCAAGGAAAAGTATTTTACAGTGGACCATACCCCTGCGTATAAAACAGCCCACTGATCATTTCTATGCTAGTAATATCAAGAGTCAGGTTATTGGTAAATATTTGATTTCCACACAAAACCTAGTGGTTTTGTTTCTTTGCTTTCTGCCACTCAGACTCACAAGCCAAAATAGCTTTCAAGCTGATCTGTTTAAATAAATGTGAATCAAACTCTGTCTGTACAGGGCTATTATTTCAGTCATTATTTGGCATAATAGATACTCTTGTATTCATTTAATTGTTATAAATCACACACAGAAATCACTGTGAAATGCAGGCACTTAGAAAGTTGTCCACAAGTCCCATAAAGAGCACATTTATCTGAAATTTGTTTCTTTTTAAATATTATGTTATAAAACTCTTCTGCAACAATAACCGAGCATGTAGTGTACAAGTTTAATATAATAATGATAATTACTGCAAACTGGAACATAGGAACAATGCTAAACAAATGATCATTAGACTATAACATGTCTGATCACCCTTAAAAGTTTTTGTTACCCTCTTTGAGCACTTAATAGTGCTCATCTCCAAAACTTAGAGGGGCTGTACATGACATTCCTTGTGTGAATGTTTGTGTACGTATGTAATCTTAAAGATTTACCTTAGAGATTGTCAAAGTAGTACTGTTTTTGCTCTGCAGTGGTAACTTATTCCATAGGCTTACAATATATTAAATTAGGAATGTACCCCTTCAGTGAGTCTTGCTTCCTTGTTGGTGCAGTATGGGTGTTTATAGAACTTTGGCTACGGCTGGAATCAACAGGCACTCAAGCCACAGTAACCACATTTTCCTGACCAAGCATCTCACCATCCATCTGTCCAATATCTGAGGGCTCACTGGAATGGGTTGGTGTAAGCCTACTGGCTGTGTCCATTGGAACTGCAGGGGATGGCTGAATGTCAACCTCAGTGTCAGATTTAACTTCTGCACCCTCCAACTGTGCCTCTGTTTGGACACCATCATCATCAGAATCTGCCGATACTCTGACATCAGGTGGTAAGAGTCCAATACTTCCACTGTTGGGATCACCTGTAATAATAAGCAACAAACACAGGAAAGAAATTAATAGCTACACTACTATAGTCAAATGTATGCTAACAAACTAATAGTGGTGCTACTACTACAGACAGTGCAGCAATACAAACTACAGCCCTGACACCCACACCCCACATATGGATAAAATATATATTTCTTTGAACTGCACAAAACTAGTGACAAAAAATATTTGGCTTACCATGTGCAGATGATGCTATGCTTCCCGTGGACAATGGTTCTGGAAGAAGTTAAGCAAAAGGAAAGGACAACATCATCACAATTAACAGTAACACATGGAGTTAAAACTTTTTGACCTTTACATGTCCATTAACTATTCCTTTAACAAGAACTTGGATGACAAGTCCAACCTAAGCCCATGTGTAATCAATTATAATGTGCTGTTAACTGTATCAGTCTATAACCCTCCCCCAAATGAATTTACTGTTAAACAGAACTTACATACTGCTGTCAATATTTTACTATACAAGAGTATTTACAAGTGAGATACTTACGCCTACCTGGAAGCTCTTCCTGGGACATACTTGTTCTCCCTGAAACAGTAACACCAACGACAATAACATTTTGTTCTGCACTTTTCAGGTAGGTGTCTTGATCTATGACAGTTGACAGGAATTCTTCATTTGCTGCTTGTGGTGGCTCTGTAGCAGGGCCACCCTGTACCCATCTGATTACGGGCTACTGCAGCTGCTCTCCTCCATGTAGAAGAAATCATGCCAGTGGCTCTATGGTGCCTGCTGTGGCCACCTACTGCATTCACATCAGCAACTATCTGCTGCCAAATATGCACTCTGCCTGACATATCTCTACATCCTCTCTCAAGCAGAAAGCCACCATGTCACCAAATAGCTTCCACAATGACCTGATTACCAGGGTCACTGATGTGGAGTTTTCGGGGATAGGGATGCCTGGGTGCCAAAGTCTTATGTGAAATAAAACACAACAGAATGATAATACACATACCTATCACATAACTAAAAGTCCTGTTTTCACATGAGACATAAAAGGTAGCATTTCACTAATACCCACTGGAGAAACACAAAACAGTCAAGCTATTGAAATATAAAAAAGGAATTGTGTGGTTGTGTGAAGAGTGGTAGAGGTGGGTAAAGGCTGCCAGCCTAGCCAAATGGAATTTGATACATAATTCTGTCATTTGTAAATATAAATGTAAAATACAGGCTTGTTTCTTAAATGAAAGAAAACACTGTAAAATGTTGAACTTCAAGATTGTAGCAACATTGCCATCTGCTATAAGAAAAACTAAGTCAAGCATTTCAAATCTTTCTTTTGAAGTTAAAATTATTTCAAATCTATCTTTTGATCTGTAGAGCTCAGAGTCAGCCTGTCTGGGCTAGCACATTCTTTCTATTGTTTTAACTTAGGGAATAATTACTAGACTGTACATGTGAAATGTCTTTTATTGTTGTAGCATCCTGAGCATATGTTAGCTTGCTACATAATGTAGCCTGTTGGCATGGAAAATGCAGGCTAAGTGTCAAAATGATGTAATGTGTACACTGGGAAACCTAAGTGTCAAATGATGTAATCAGGGAGGGCCCAGCAGAAATGTTTGTTAGTGATTTCAAAAACTATTGCTCAGAGAGATATTGTAAGCATTTTGATCTTGACTATCCAACTCAGCACTGCCTTATGCTCTCTTTATGTAAGTAGTATAGTAGAACTGTGTTTTCTCATAGAAGTAGCCAGAAAGTATAAAGATTAGACTAAGTGTTTTTCTGTATTCAGATCAGGACTTTCCTGCTGTATTGTTTTAAGTTTCTGTGTGATCTCTAAACTCTTGAATAGCACTGTGGTGTAGTAGTATTGTCTTGTGTTTTTAGTATTTATTATTAAATCTTTTTAAACCTTTTTCAACTGTGGCTGGTTTATGTAGAGATAATTTAAGCTATAGAGTATATTGCGTATATATATAGAGTTTACTGTCTAAGTCACTCCAAATAAGCCTTAAGACTGTTTAGTCACACTTAGTAATGGATAATAATATTACACAGTAATAAATGGACACCCTTTTAAGGGCCTTTGGGTAGCTGATAATTATTAGCTGGTGGTGGCAGAAATGACTACCTTATAGTCTGGGTATAGAGGCAAAGCTGGAGAATATGTGCCAGCCTTTCCCAGGAGTGTCTGTGAAGTTGTATAAATACTTATCTCAAAGTGTGTGTGTATGAGTCAGCTACTTGGGCAGGGACATGAAGCACTGGTTGGACAGAGAGGGTACTGGAGGTTAGCTTGCCAGCTAGGCTGAGATCTGGACCCTATAGATGATCCAGTGGGGAGTCTTATTAGGGACCTGGAGAGCAAGGGGGCAACCAGCCCCAGACAGAGTGTGATCTCTGTGTGCTCTTAAGGGAAATTGCACTTTACTGTGTGTATTTGTTATCCTTTCACCTATATGAGATGCCCTCTCTGGGGTTAGTGGTGAGGACTGAGGCTTCTTGAATGCTGGGCAAGGGTACGGGTTTCACAGGTTGTAACATATTACAATCACACACATAATGAGGTTGGATCCAAAACAAAGAGAGTAACAATAGCAAAACAGAAATGCAACTTTTCTCCACCACCACCAAAAGAACAGACAAATGACACATATTGCTAACAAACCATCAGTGAAATGCTAAAAGTGATATCAAATGAAATGTCCCTGAAACATGTGTACAGATTTAACACAGAACATTCCATTTTAAGCTATTGCCACTCACATCTACCTGTGGCCAGAGCCCCCCTAGAGGTGTGTATTTTCCATGCTAGAAGGCTAACACTCCTGTGTCACTGACAATATAGGACATTTATATTTCATGGAAATAATAGAAGAGTGCACTCAGAAAAACAGTTGTAACACTAGCAATTGTGATGACAAGTTAATAAGGCTATGCATCTGAGAAAGTGAAATGCCCTGACAAACATGCCCATACCATCAGTACACCTCTAAGAAATGCATGCAGATAAAAGTAATATTTGCTAATATATATATATATATATATATATATATATATATATATATATATATATATATATATTTATTTATTTATTTTACATTTATTTTACATTTGTTGACCGGGCTAGTCTGGCTGGATACATGTCCATTTTCAGCAGAGGCCCGAGGAGAAAAGCTCCACTAAATACTAAGTACATTACAAAATATTACAAATGTTTATAAGTAACAAATTAGAAAATCATAACATCACACAGAATGCAAGATAGATTCAGGAGTAGCACATTTCGATGAGCAGTTAATACCATATTAGCAATTTTACATAGAATGTACCTAGGTCGATTAGTACTGTAAAAGGAGAAGAAATAAGACAGATACTAATAGGAAGAGTGAAGGAGAGATGTAGTATGAGAAAGAAAAAGGTTAGCCTGGTGTACTGCAGGAACAAAGCCAATGATTTAGGTAGTACAGTTTAATTTTCTGTTTGAATTGAGGCAGGGATGTAGTCAAAGTTATGTCACAAGGTAAGAGATTCCAGCATTTACCTATAGTGTTAGTGAAAAGAGAACAACCTGCTGTGTTGTTTGCCTTTATTGATTTAGTCATAAGTTTACTAGAGGAGCGGTTTAGTTCAGATTATTATACGGGATTAGGAGTTGAGAGAGTATAGGGGTGTTGTCAGGTAGGTGTAATATGTTGTGAGCTATAGTGAGTTGAGGAATTTTTAGGTAGTTTTGAAATTCGAGCCAGCCAAGTTGCTTTAGATTTATACAGTGGTGAGTCCTAAAGGGGTTACTAGTGGCGAAACGTGCTATGTTATTATAGCAAGTTTCAAGTTTGTTAAGATTGTTTTCTTGAGGTTGGTATAAATGGGAGAAGCATATAGGAGAGTAGATAGGAGATGGGTTTGAGCACATTTGGTTCTTGTTGCTGGGGTTAGAAAAGGTTTAATACGATATAGGGATCCAATTTTTTAGTTAACAACCTTGATGGTGTTGTTTATGTGCTGATCGAAGGAAAGATGATTGTCAATGGTTATTCCAAGAAGTTTAGTAGTTGGATCAGGCAAGATGATAGTGCCATTATTAGAAGAAATGGTAAAGTTTAAAGGCGGGGTCCGAGAGGTGGGGAGAAGAGGAGGAGTTTAGTTTCTTTTGCATTTAGTAGGAGAAACCGTTTAGAAAACCAAGTTTCTACTTTGTTAAAGGTATTTTGTGTTAAGGAGGTCAGTTCAGTAGAAGAAGGTGCGGAGCAGATAAGGGTAGAATCATCTGCATATTGTATGCAGGTAGCTTGTGGTATAGCAGTCTGAAGATCGTTTATAAAGAGGGTGAACAGAAGTGGACCTAGAATGGAGCCCTGGGGAACTCCGATGGAAATGGGCAAGAGAGAAGAGATGTGATTTTCCCAAATTACTGCTTGTTGTCTGTTGTTAAGGTAAGATTTAAACCAATTTGTGGCTAGTTTATCACAAGGAAGAGATTCGAGAATATTGATTAAGAGAGAGTGGTTAACCATGTCGAAAGCTTTTGAGAGATCAATGAAAAGAGCGGAGGAGAGAGAATGGTTGTTTCGATTTTTGTTGATAGTATCTATAAAGGAGAGAAGGGCAGTGGTGGTACTATGATGGGGTCTAAAACCATGCTGGCAGTTTGCTATTATGTTGTGGAGGGAGAGGTGGTGTACCAGTTGCTGGTGAATACATTTTTCCATTATTTTTGCAAGGGGTGAAAGAAGGGCAATTGGTCTAAAGTTGGAAAGATCAAGGGAGTTTCCACCTTTATGAAGTGGTATAATATAGGAGACTTTCCATATATCAGGGATGGTTCCTTCTTGGATAGTTCTGTTGATGAGTAAGGAAATAGGATAAGCAATTTCTTTAGCAGCTTTCTGAAGGAAAAGAGAAGGAGCTTGTCAGCAGAAGGCCTGCAGGGTTTAAGTTTGTGAATGAGTTTGAAGATGAAAGAGGTAGATATAGGTTTTAGAGCGAAATTGAGGGAAGAGGTAGTTCTGTTAGGTGGTATATGAGAGTTGTTAGTGTTCATTTGTTTGGCTAGGGTTTGAATAGTTTCAGAGAAAAAGAGTTGAAAGCATTGGCAGTCTGGAGAGGGGTTTCTGGGTCAGCATTTAGAGGGGAAGGAGTTTTCGCAGTTCCTGGGGAAAGAAGTCTATTTACTGATGACCAGAACTGTTTAGGGTTGTTAATATGTGTTTCCTGGAGGTTACAGTAGAAGTTTTTCTTGTCAGAGATTATTGATTTTTTTGCTAAATTACAAAGCTGGCGGAATTTAACTAAGTCAGGGTTTAGTTTATTACATCTCCAAGATTTCCATGCTTTGTTTCTAGCAAGCATGAGTTTTTGTGTTGGTGGTCAGCCATGGGGCCGATTTGGTCTTTACTCTAATAGAGCGTTCTGGTGCATGAGAATCAAGTATAGATAGGAATGTGGAATTAAAGAATAATACTGCTTCTTCTAGGGGGAGTGATTTTAAGCAATTCCAATTACATGCACTCAGTTCGGCTTTAAAAGGTCTATGTTAAAGTGTTTGACTGATCGAATTAGCCTTGTATTTGGGAGGTTAACAAATTCTGATTTTTGTCTAGAAATGTAGGTTAGGCAGTGGTCGCTGATGTCATCAGGCATAATACCTACCTTATAATGTGTCTTAACTTTATTAGTTAGTATCCAGTCTAATATACTCTCTTTCTTACTGGGTTTATTGACTCTTGTAGTTGAGGTAATACTTTGTGAAAACCCATGTAGGTTAATATGGGAGGTGGGATTGACTGTATTTATAGTGTTCCAGTCTATGTTAACGTCACCAAGAATTATGGTTTCTTGGGGGTAGTTGGTAGAAACCCAGCTTACTGTTGTGTTTTCCTTCTCCCTAACAGTAATCATTCACAGTTGCAATCCTTTAGCAGCAAACACTGAGGGAGCGCCTGTACTATGTTAACATCTGCTACACTGAGCCAAGTAATTGGGATTCAAGCAATTCTAATGATTTCACATCTCATTTGCACCCTCACCATGCTCACAGCCCTGAATCTACACCATAAAAAGGGAATTGTGTACCTAGGGAACCTGAAGGTGAGGAGACTTGTTTATGTGGATAAGACAGAAAAGGATATTACTTTGGGATATATCTGCATAGAAGACTACTGACCTTGGTAAGGTATGCTTTCATTTTTCAGCTATATACTGCATATGCTGAAATGTCAATATATATATATATATATATATATATATATATATATATATATATATATATTTGTATACATCGACCTCATAACACCGAAATGCGAAAACCGCGCACAGCCAAAACCACAATTTTTTTTTCCTAGGAAAAAAATTCAGCTGGCTGTTCCCGGAGTTTACCCTTTACCCCAATACAGGGCGATCTCAGAGTTGGTATATTTAGTTAGGGGGTGTGGGGGCACAGCCCCCAATGTCAGGGGGTGTGGGGGTGAAGCTCCCCACTTAAATTACATTTGAAGTGCTTGTTTTGTTTCTATGGCCCCACAAATTATTTCCCTAGGAAAATTTTCACGGTATTGGCTGTTCGCGATTTTCGCATTTTGGTGTTTAGTGGTCGATGATTACATATTCGAAGAAGTGTCTCTTTGATTATGTAATATAGACCCTATATATATATATATATATATATATATATATATATATATATATATATATATATATATATTTATATATATATATATATATATATATATATATATATATATATTTGTATACATCGACCTCATAACACCGAAATCACGAAAACCGACATTAAAACCAAATTTTTTTCCTAGGAAAAAAATTCAGCTGGCTGTTCCCGGAGTTTACCCTTTACCCCAATACAGGGCGATCTCAGAGTTGGTATATTTAGTTAGGGGGTGTGGGCACATTTATTGTCCAGGGGTGGGGGTGAAGCTCCCCACTTAAATTACATTTGAAGTGCTTGTTTTGTTTCTATGGCCCCACAAATTATTTCCCTAGGAAAATTTTCACGGTATTGGCTGTTCGCGATTTTCGCATTTTGGTGTTTAGTGGTCGATGATTACATATTCGAAGAAGTGTCTCTTTGATTATGTAATATAGACCCTATATATATATATAGGGTCTATATTACATAATCAAAGAGACACTTCTTCGAATATGTAATCATCGACCACTAAACACCAAAATGCCAAAAATCGCCAATACCGGAAAATTTTCCTAGGGAAAATTGTGGGGCCATAGAAACAAACAAGCACTTCAAATAAATTTGAGTGGGAGCTTCACACCCTGACAATGGGGCTGTGCCCCCTAACTAAATATACCAACTCTGAGATCCCTGTAAAAGGGTAAACTCGAACAGCCAGCTGAATTTTTCCTAGAAAAAATTGGTTTTACTGTCGGTTTTCGATTTGGTTATGAGGTCGATACAATATATATATATATATATATATATATATATATATATATATATATATATATATATATATATATATATATATATATATATATATATATATATATATATATATAGGGTCTATATTACATAATCAAAGAGACACTTCTAATATGTAATCATCGACCACTAAACACCAAAATGCAAATCGCTAACAGCCAATACCGTGAAAATTTTCCTAGGGAAATAATTTGGGCCATAGAAACAAAACAAGCACTTCAAATGTTTTAAGTGGGAGCTTCACCCACACCCCCTGACATGGGCTGTGCCCCACACCCCCTAACTAAATATACCAACTCTGAGATCGCCTGTATTGGGGTAAAGGGTAACTCGAACAGCTAGCTGAATTTTTTCCTAGGAAAAAAAATTGTGGTTTTGGCTGTTCGTGATTTCGTGTTATGAGGTCGATGTATACAAATATATATATATATATATATATATATATATATATATATATTGACATTTCAGCATATGCAGTATAGCTGAAAATGAAAGCATACCTACCAAGGTCAGTAGTCTTCTATGCAGATATATCCCAAAGTAATATCCTTTTCTGTCTTATCCACATAAACAAGTCTCCTCACCTTCAGGTTCCCTAGGTACACAATTCCCTTTTTATGGTGTAGATTCAGGGCTGTGAGCATGGTGAGGGTGCAAATGAGATGTGAAATCATTAGAATTGCTTGAATCCCAATTACTTGGCTCAGTGTAGCAGATGTTAACATAGTACAGGCGCTCCCTCAGTGTTTGCTGCTAAAGGATTGCAACTGTGAATGATTACTGTTAGGGAGAAGGAAAACACAACAGTAATTCAGATTGCCGTACCTCCGCTGGGTGTGTCACCCATGTTAGAAATACAGACTGTAGAAGTAATTGTATTAAGATTTGAAATGTAAGTAAACAGTACACATTTCACAGTTTCTTTTCAGTAACATCCAATCTCTGCTTCATTTGTTGATAACTGCATATTACTGACATTTAATATTCTCACACATTTTAAGGACAATGCTAAAGAATGCCTTAGGACTGTATGTCTCAGATTACTGCTCAGATAAGACAAGAATGAACAACAAAACATAGAGAGATAAGATAGAGGTGCATTTTTGAAAGCAATAGTCATATATGGTTGAATGATTACATAGACTTCTTAGCAGAGACTTATACCTGGTTTACAGAGCAATATTGGACCCAAATCTAATAAATCTGCTGCACATCTGTAAATCAAGCAGGGCTAGGGCTACCCATTCCAGGGAACTAAATATGGCCTGCGACTTGAATAGGACATGCTGGAGGTACTGATTTATCTCCCAGCAACTGATGCATCTTTGGAATAGACTTCCAATTCATGTGAAGCAGAGCACCTCTATCACACTATTCAAAAGGAACCTGGATGAGTGGATGGAGCTCCATAAATTCTTACCAGGGATAGCACCCACAACCCTCCTGGACATGGACAGTCATTACTAAATACAATACTTGGTACTGACTAGAGCATCTATGGTATTACATTGGGATGAAATGGCTAGGCTTGAAATGACCTCCTGGTTGATAGCCTAGTAACCTCCTATGATCCTATGATACTCTGATCACTCACTGCACTGCATCTGAAATTATGCATGTACAACTGTCATATGTTTTGTTAGTACTGTGGATGATCTTACAGTTGGTTGTATGCAGTATTATTTTAGTTCCTTGCAGCAAAGCTGTTTGGGTGGCAGAGAAGGATAAGATGCCCTTACTGTGTTCTGAAGGTTCATTAGAGTAAGAGCTCAAATCCAGACTTGTGTAAAACATTTCACATGTACCAACATACATTTTGTAGTGTTTATTTCATAGATTGCTTTCCTTCATTTCAACTAATTTTCCTTTTATTTATTTTTTAATGCTATTGTTTGCTCAGTGTGTGGCTTAGCTCAAACAAGGGAAATGGAGAAACACAATGAATGTCAGGTTTAGCTGTGCTTATCTTGTTTGCTCGACACTTAGCAGTGGCCCACATTGTAAGCAGACAGAACACCTGCAGACAGAGTGCAGACAGTGTAAAGGTCAAAAAGGATACATTGTTGCAGTTTTTGCTTTCCATCATGCAACACCACTAAACAACATTGCATGGCACTTATCAAGATTCCACACCACCTGAAGCCATCAAATATCTGCAGACAAGATGCAGACAGTCAATAATTTAAAATGGATTAATTCTATTAATTCTGTTGGGCACCATATAAACAGGCTAAATGGTGTAGCACAGCAGTTAAAACACACAAAACCTAAGAATGACTAGGAAATGATGCAACTATCATTTTCATTCAACTATTCCTGTGGCAGCATATGTAAGTGTAGGGCTGTAATACAGATGGTGTTGGAGTCTAGTACAGGAAGCGCAACATATTTTTACTGTTGTGACAGTCCACTTTATAGCAATGAACAGAAAAATATAAAAGTGTTATTTCAACATTCTTGTTGCAATAGATGTAAGCGTAAGACTATACACATGGGTTCTAATACAGGACATTCCAGACATTTTGCTGTTGTTCCATTTCATATTATATTAAATCCCATTTATAACACTTTAGATAGTGGAGCTTATATGAATTATATGTATGAGGGGTAAGACACCCTTATTGTGCTTTCAGATCTATCACTGAGTGTATATTGTCTACTACATTTCTATAAATATAATTCTGCTATCTGGACTTGTATGGTCTTCACACTTAAATAAGATACATACACAAATGAATCTGTATACAAGAACCATGATAGGTCACACACATATATGGTTAACACCCCAAACTGTTAGCTGTATTTATGAATGATTCATGACTATGTATGAGCAATACTTCTTCTGTGGCAAAGATGGAAAATCACTGCTGTGGAGGAAAATATTCTGTCCATTATGCATAGTCTTGAAACCCACAATTTAAAAATCAGTTTTATCAGTGTACAAAGTCAAAACAAAAAATGTGTCAGGTCATAGAATTTATGCCCCCAGTGCCTGTCTGCAGAGTAAACTCACCTAAAAATTACAGCAGCAGATGCCCCTCAAGCTAAAGTCAAGTGTCAGATTATCCTTCAAGTTTCAAAAATTGCTTTCCACCCTGCTTGGCACTGTTGCTCTTTGCTTAAAATCATGTAGATGTAGTTTGTGTCATTCTTCAGGTTTGCACACTACCAGTAAATGTGATAACAGGAATTGGCAGGAAATCATTAGTTGTCATTGCTCTACTTTTGGTAATAGATGTGTCTGGCATTAGAGGAGAAGTTGCCCAGTTTAGGGCACAGAGGTGGGTGTTCAGGATTCCAGGATATTTAGTAGACTCCTGGTAAAGTGCCACAGCCAAAGGCTTTTGCAGGTGAATTATTCTGTCTCCCAAAACAAGTCTGAGCTTTGAAGTAGTTTGGCGAAGGTTTTACACAGTTGCATTGGCATCCCACTCACTGAAGAACAGTGTAGGCACCACTTCAATGACCTACAAAGGTGCAAGAGGAATATGCTCAAACAGTTTTGACTGACTTTCAAACTGGTGACATCCCACAGTTGTGTACATATGCTAATAAAGAGAATTTTTAATACATCGGGAGCTAAATATAGGCAAGACTGGTATGAATAATGCTCTTCTGTTATTTTCTTTTGACAGTTAATGCCAAAATTGAGTTGAATCAACAGGCTCATGCTGATCATCTGGAGACACTGAGGGAAGCAAATAGTATGCATGCAGCACAAGAGAAGTATTATTGTAGCTTTACAAGTTAATGATAGATTTTTTGTATTCTATAAAGTAGTAGCAAAGTGAGCATGCATATACAAAATGTAAAAGCTAGTATGCATGCATAAATCTGTAACACAAACCAACTTTTGGAGTCAAGTGTAAGACTGTAGTCAGAGGTTGTGGGTTCAAATACCATGAGTAGCAACTATATAATACTGCATTTCCTTCATAATATTACATAAATTAAACTCTATGCAAGTGGCATAAATATCATGCTGTTAACAATAATCAGTATACTTGGACCAAGCATATGTGTAATATATGCACATTGCAAGAATTACTTTGAGTAATCTGTAATTATACAAAAACAAATTAAATCCACAGAGACAGCCAGGTACCTCGAGATACAAAAAGGAATCCAAATATATAGAAAAATAGAGGCAGGCTGCAGATCTATTTCAAAGGCTTTATTCACAGATTACACAAGCGCTTTCACCAACTGGCTTCTTCAGGTGTATACAAAAACTAAAAACATCCCTACATTTATACTAGGTATCTCTCAATTATCCAATTGAGCACTTAAAGGGATACCAAACCTTAAAAGACTTGAACAGCACTTTCATACAATATATATATATATATATATATATATATATATATATATATATATATATATATGTATATATATATATATATATATATATATATATATATATATGCATAAAACCTTAAATAAAGCATGCTAATACTTCTTTTGCACATTAAAACATACTAAAATCTATAAAACACATATATCAATATATGCAATCAAAAATTCAACATCAAAATGACTACCTGCGTAAAGCCCTATTTTTTAAAAAAGGTTTTAGTGGTACATGGTCATTTAGGCCATGCCCATAATCAGCTCTCAGTTTAACTATCCATTTCAATTCCAAGTTCTCTGTTTGTACCCGAATATCACCACCCCTTATATTTTCAAAATATCTATCACCCTAAAAACAAAATTATGTTCTATGCTAGTTTCTTTAACATGTTTAGCCAAAGCATTAAACAGACTTCCTTTTTTAATATGGTAAATATGTTCTCTGATTCTGTCTTTTAACATTCTATCTGTTTTACCCACGTAAAATTTGTTACATATTTTACAAGTAGCCAGGTAAACTAAATGTGAAGAATCACATCTAGCATTAATAGTAAAATTAAATAGTCTGCCTGCATCAGGATGTACAAATTCACCATCTGTATTTATATACTTACAGTACTGGCATTTAAAGCAAGGTCTAGTGCCTTTATTATTATTAAATTAAACAAAATTTCTAGGGCCACACAATTGCCTTTTCAAGGATTTTTTATTCTTAAAGGTGAACTCAGGAAATGCACCTATAAACTTACTTATTTGCCTATCTGACGTTAGAATATTCCAATGCTTGTTAATAATGTTCGTATAGAATCTAATATCTCTTGAATAACTAAAACATAATTTAAGTGATTGTGCTTTTTTAACATGACATTTAATACTATCTTCATTTTTGATCATAACCTCTATCCAGTAAGTCAGTTTCCACTGTGGTTAATTGCATCGCAAAATCATCATTATTAGCATTAAGCCTGGAAGCTCTAAATGCTTGCTTTTGAGCCACATTTTTAAAAATAAACTGAGGATGCATATTGTTCCTCCTAAGTAAACTATTAACATGACATTCTTTCTTAAACATTTTAATACTCAGGTCAACATTTGTAGTCTGCATAATCAAAACATCTAAGAAACGTATTTCTTTATTTGAAAAGTTTAAAGTAAACTTGAGGAAACTTTGTTGAGGCATCAATATAATCAGCAAATAATTTTAATTTTTCAATAGACCCCCCCCCCCATATCATAAAAAGGTCATCTACAAATCTATGGTAGAACAATATATCTTTTGTAAAATCATTTTTCATCAAAAATTCTTTCTCACATTTTAACATTACCGCATTGGCATAGCTGTTCGCACAAGACGTTCCCATAGCAATGCCTTGGCATTGCCAAAAAATCTTGTCTTTGTATACAAAGACATTATTCTCTGAAACAAGATTCAGTAACTTACATATCAACTCAATCTTATTGCAGTCATAATTCCAACTATCATACATTAAATCAGCTACACTCTTAATTCCATAATTATTAGGTATAACTGTGAATAACGATACAACATCAAATGTAACAAGCAATACTTGTTTACTTGTGATGTCTTCACAGAACTTATATAAGTCCTTAACAAATTGTTCAGTATCCTGAAGAATGTGGTCCGAGGTATTTATAAGAATTCTCAAAGTTTTTTTCCAAATAAATTGAAATTGCCTCAGCACACCAGTTCCTACCAGACACAATTGGTCTCATTGGTGGATTATCTCTGCTTTTGTGTAGCTTGGGTAATCCTTGTATCGTTGGGATAGTAGGTTTAGCAATAAAAAAATATTGAGAGAGTTTCCCATCTAAACTGTTATCTACCATCAATTTTAACTGTTCATGTACATGTTTAATCATTTTTTAACCTGTAACAAAGTGATAGGTTTATAAAAAACTCTATCATCCAAGAGAAGAAACATTTTCCTATCATAATCTTCCCTGTCTAAGACTACTATGGGTCCTCCTTTGTCAGCAGGACGTATCATAATGGAGTTATTAATTCTTAAATTTTTCAAGGCAGTACATTCATCCCTAGTTAAATTGTGTCATTTATTCTTATTGCCTAGCATTTCCTGTTCATAAAATTTTTTATATACATCATTGATACATAAATAGGGCTTTACGTAGGTAGTCATTTTGATGTATGTGTTTTATAGATTTTAGTATGTTTTAATGTGCAAAAGAAGTATTAGCATGCTTTATTTAAGGTTTTATGCATATATATATATATATATATATATATATATATATATATATATATATATTGTATGAAAGTGCTGTTCAAGTCTTTTAAGGTTTGGTATCCCTTTAAGTGCTCAACTGGATAATTGAGAGATACCTAGTATAAATGTAGGGATGTCTTTAGTTTTTGTATACACCTGAAGAAGCCAGTTGGTGAAAGTGCTTGTGTAATCTGTGAATAAAGCTTTTGGGGGAGACCTGCAGCCTGCCTCTATTTTTCTATATATTTGGATTCCTTTTTGTATCTCGAGGTACCTGGTTATCCCTGTGGATTTAATTTGTTTTTGTGGAAGAATTGCTGTTTGTTTTTTACACATGAAGACCAGGAAATGGCTACAGGAATTGAGAATATAGAGTTGGATTATAACCCCTCAAGTAACACCCTATGGACTGATAAAAATGTGAATAATTTTATCATAAAGTTGAGCAAAAAGAATAATCCTTTGTTACATGGAAAAATGTGTCTGGGTTTTATGAAATGACTGAAATAGATTTTATAGCACTGAAAAGTGAACTGTTCTCTTTGGAAAGAGAGCTATTAAGGCTTAAAAGAACACAGTATGAGAAATATTATTTGCAATTATGCTTTGAAGAAAATATCATACCGTGGGGTTTGAGATTTTTAAAAATGCCCGCTCAGACCAATTGCGATCCAATATTGTTGAGTGCCTGGCAAAAACTGAACATACAAACAAGTTTGGGGTACTTAAAATTGTTATCGGAAGCTGCTGAGCAGGAAGAATTAAAAATTTTGTCAACAGTAAAAACTAAGTACCTCGACTTGTATAAAAAATATGAGTCAGCTGTTCTTATGAAACCAGTAACTGGCATCCTTGATAATGTGTCTGCGTATGGGTGCAGACTGACTCAAATTAAATTAAAGAAATTAGAAAGAGATAGAACTGATTTCCTGAATGACCATGTGTTTATGTGGCCGAGAAATGTAAATCCTGCTAAGCAGGGAAATAGTTTTCCTACTAAAAACACTGGTACAGCTGAATCAGTGTCGTTCAACAATGTTATTATAAACAAAGAAACTAATTTACCTGTGTTAATTCATCAGCAAGGTGATGAGGCACAATTTACATCTGAGGGGAGTGGTTCAATGTCTGCAGAGTTAGATTGTAACCTAGCTCCATCTGACAATATTGTCAATAGGAAAAGAACGGTTACTATCCAGGCACAAGTGCATAATGGAACAAATGGAAGCATACAAAATTAATTTGATGAAGAACTTTATCCTGCCTCTCCTTTTTTGGAGGGTTCTCGACCAGTGGGTCTGCAATTTCCGTTACTAACCAGGAGCCGCTCGAACAGCAGAGGAAGAGGTTGGCGGAGCCAGTCTCAGATAAGGGGAAGAAGTGTAACCAGACAAAAAAGGAAACAAACGGACAATATGTTGAGTCCATACACCATAAAGAAAACATTTTTAAACAACAAAAGTTAGTCATAAATTTATCACAGTATGTTTTGTCGGATAATGAGCTCAGAGTTCTGGAAAAAGGGTTATCCTTTATTCCTACAATGGACACTGATATCACTGGAGTAGTTTTAGATATTAAAATGTTTGCTAGAAATCTTATTTTGAAAATGATGTTTGTGAATGATAACATGAATAGTGAATTTGTGTATAGTAAACCCAGTTGTTTTATACCTAACATGAATCCATTGATTTCTGCATTTGAAAAAATATGTATCGATGATGTATATAAAACATTTTATGAACAGGAAATGCTAGGCAATAAGAATAAATGGCACAATTTAACTAGGGATGAATGTACTGCCTTGAAAAAATTAAGAATTAATAACTCTGTTATGATACATCCTGCTGATAAAGGAGGACCCATAGTAGTCTTAGACAAGGAAGATTATGATAGGAGAATGTTTCTTCTCTTGGATGATAGAGTTTTTTATAAACCTATCACTTTGTTACAGGTTAACAAAATGATTAAACATGTACATGAAGAGTTAAAATTGATAGTAGATAATAACATTTTAGATGGGAAACTCTCTCAATATTTTCATATTGCTAAACCTACTATCCCAATGATACAAGGATTATCCAAGCTACACAAAAGCATAGATAATCCACCAATGAGACCAGTTGTCTCTGGTAGGAACTGGTGTACTGAGGCAATTTTAATTTATTTGGAAAAAACTTTGAGAATTCTTATAAATACCTCGGACCACATTCTTCAGGATACTGAACAATTTGTTAAGGACTTATATAAGTTCTGTGAAGATATCATAAGTAAACAAGTATTGCTTGTTACATTTGATGTTGTATCATTATTCACAGTTATACCTAATGATTATGGAATTAAGAGTGTAGCTGATTTAATGTATAATAGTGGGAATTATGATTGCAATAAGACTGAGCTGATATGCAAGTTATTGAATCTTGTTTTAAAGAATAATGCCTTTGTATACAAAGACAAGATTTTTGGCAATGCCAAGATGTTGCTATGGGAACGTCTTGTGTGAACAGCTATGCCAATGCGGTAATGTTAAAATGGGAGAAATAATTTTTGATGAAAAATGATTTTACACAAGATATATTGTTCTACCATAGATTTGTAGATGACCTTTTTATGATATTGGGGGGGGGGGGGGCTCTATTGAAAAATTAAAATTATTTGCTCATTTATTGATGCCTCAACAAGTTTCCTCAAGTTTACTTTGAACTTTTCAAATAAAGAAATAAGTTTCTTGGATGTTTTGATTATGCTGACCACAAATGGTGACCTGAGTACTAAAATGTTTAAGAAAGAATGTCATGTTAATAGTTTACTTAGGAGTGACAGTATGCATCCTCAGTTTATTTTTAAAAATGTGGCTCAAAATCAAGCATTTAGAGCTTCCAGGTTTAATGCCATGGATGATGATTTTGCGATGCAATTAACCACAGTGGAAAAGGACTTGTTGGATAGAGGTTATGATAAAAAATGAATTGACTGTAGTATTAATGCAGTAAAAAGTGAGAGACACAGTAGGGCCAAACCCTATTTTTCTAAACAAACAGAAGATAGTATTAAAGGTCATGTTATAAAAAGCACAATCAATTAAATTATGTTCCAGTTATTCAAGAGATATTAGATGCTATACAAACATTATTAACAAGCATTGGAATATTCTAACGTCAGATAGGCAAATAAGTAAGTTTATAGGTGCATTTCCTGAGTTCATCTTTAAGAATAAAAAATCCTTGAAAAGGCAATTGTGTAGCCCAAGAAATTTTGTTTCATTTAATAATAATAAAGGCACTAGACCTTGCTTTAAATGCCAGTACTGTAAGTATATAAATACAGACGGTGAATTTGTACATCCTGATACAGGCAGACTATTTAATTTTACTATTAATGCTAGACGTGATTCTTCACATTTAGTTTACCTGGCTACTTTTAAAATTTGTAACAAATTTTACATGGGTAAAACAGATAGAATGTTAAAAGACAGAATCAGAGAACATATTTATCATATTAAAAAAGGAAGTCCGTTTAATGCTTTGGTTAAACATGTTAAAGAAACAAGCATAGAACATCATTTTGTTTTTAGGGTGATAGATATTTTGAAAATATAAGGGGTGGTGATATTAGGTTACAAACAGAGAACTTGGAATTGAAATGGATAGTTAAATTGAGAGCTGATTATGGGCATGGCTTAAATGACCATGTACCACTAAAACCTTTTTTAAAAAATAGGGCTTTACGTAGGTAGTCATTTTGATGTTGAATTTTTGATTGCATATATTGATGTATGTGTTTTATAGATTTTAGTATGTTTTAATGTGCAAAAGAAGTATTAACATGCTTTATTTAAGGTTTTATGCATATATATATATATATATATATATATATATATATATATATATATATTGTATGAAAGTGCTGTTCAAGTCTTTTAAGGTTTGGTATCCCTTTAAGTGCTCAATTGGATAATTGAGAGATAGCTAGTATAAATGTAGTGATGCTTTTAGTTTTTGTATACACCTGAAGAAGCCAGTTGGTGAAAGTGCTTGTGTAATCTGTGAATAAAGCTTTTGGAAGAGACCTGCAGCCTGCCTCTATTTTTCTATATAATCTGTAATTATAGTTTGTAGTTGATATGATGTATACTTAAATATAATAGTTCAGATAAAATAGTTGTATAATTGTGATAGTGCATTGTATGTCATATACGATGTTACTAAATGTATCTATTTTTTTCTCTCGCCCCAACCCTTATCTCTCTCTTTTTTTAGTTTTCTATTATGTGTCATCAAAATGTTCCTATGTCATCCATCTGTAACAAATCACTAAATGCTTCCAGCACAGTGAAGTAGACCAGCCCCAGTGTATCAGCCTGCCCCCGCTCCATTTTCTCTAACACTGATGCCCAGCACATCTGGGAGCTAACTTGGTAGCAATGCCTCTGTTGCCCCTGCACTACCTGTGCCCTCAGGGAGCACTGCCCAAGAAGCTGCTGCTGTGACACCCTCCACTAGTAGTGGCAGATAGTGCCAGAGGTGGGGATTTCATCACCTGCCAGGAGATGCCAGGATTGGTGCATAGAGTTGTGCACCGCACCATTGGTGCATGCCTATGCTGATTGGAGAGGCTTTTCTCCTTTATCGTCCATAGAAGGACAACATGTCAAGCACTCCAGCACACAGCAGAGTAAGGGGACAGTGATGACAATCCTGTGGTTGAGGACTAGATTCTCACTGCCTCCATGTTTGACAGGCATGCGTTTGCATTGTCCTCTCCATCACCTCAATCTTGATGTCCCCCAACCTGCTGTGTCTCTCACCATCCCTGTATCTTGTCTTGTATGTTTGCATTAAAAAAGATGGGCACCGGTCTCACAAAAGAAAAAAATCATCCAATACAGAGCCCTCCATTTTGCACATGTGTCTTCTTGGCACACTTGCTTTGATCCAGTTGACTATACAACATGACTGCATTGTTGTTACTCCTCTTTGTGGAGGTGACAGCCTAAATTAACCTAATATTCTGTACACATTTTCAGTTTACACTGTTAAAAAAATGGATAGCTATGTTTATTCCTACCACCCTCCTGCACATTCCTGTATTTCTTTCCTTTTGTTCTTCCCCCTGCTTGCTTCCCATTTCACCACTTTCCTGTCTACTCCATTTTATACCTAAAATCTGGTGAAAAAAATATAATCATACGCAACACTCATTAAGTGCCAAAAAAGCAATGGATCCCTTCACGTTTTGGCTTCTCTGCGCAGAGTTTGGCATCATGCACCAGTTCCAAGCAACAGTGAGCATCTCTACAGCAGTGTGGTTTACCTCCACTCAATGCCACTTAAACATGTCATGCTAAGGTGAAACACAGTAACACACAGTGAATGTAGTATAAAGAATAATTTCATTGTATTATCACTATTTATTTAAAAGTTTACGTACATCTAGATTCAAACCTCGTATCATCTGGGGTCAAAAAGAAATGTGTCAATGCATTTACACCTGCTGCCCCAGAGTCAGCTAAGCAGCAGGTGTATTTCATACACTCAATACCAACTCTCATAATTTTAGTAATGAGCCTCACGTTGGTGCACTGCTTAACTACATACAAACAGGGAAAGCAGTAGAACTGTGTATCCCACATGCGTAAACACTTTGCCAGCAATTGCACAAACCTGCTGCTCACCTTTGTGCTATGCAAAGTAAATATTAGCATGTATTAGTTCTGTTTACTGTCCATTTAGTCTTCATGCCAAGAAATTATATGTGGAAACATAACAAAATGAAAGCCCTATCTAAGAATATGTCAGGTATTTACAATGCAGCCATGTGTTATCCTCCCACCATGGACTGCAACCCTGGTCTCTCAGTACTTGTTGACAAATATATCAACTACACTACATAAATTAATAAATATTGTGTGATATACCATGCACATTTTAGAATGACAATACACTTTCATATTTTCAAATACTTGTAGTAATGCAGACACATGTTTGCATGTAGTTTGTAAAGATGTCTCTTAAACTATACCTGCACATTGGAACACAACCACCAGATACTACTCATTGCACACTCATCAATCTGGTAGCATGCAGAACTAGAACTATCTTGGCAGTTGAACATTTCTACACATCCATTTCATGCTGACCTCCCAACATCTTCTCTCCAACATCCAGTGCTGATGTTATCCAACATAAGTTGTCCTGCAGCCTTCTAAAAGTCAGACTTGAGATGTGGTGCATGCATAAAGTACTGTGTTCTTTAGTTGGTGTACTTAGATAGGTATGGCATGTGTATGTTTGCTTGACATTGCAGAATAAATTTCACACCAGCATGTGGGATACTGCTACTAGCATTTTCTCCTCACCAGATACTGCTGATGTCATCAGCTATAAAGTGTTGTCTGCATACCTCTCAACTGTACAGATTTTTGCACAATGTCTAGATTTTTGCCTCATATTTTTGGCGTGTTCCTCCTAAAATGTTTACCTTGCTGGCAAATAGCTGAGGATTGAAGTAATTAAATAATTACAAATATTTGAGTTTTAAGACTCCATATCCTTCAGAAAAGTCATGCTAATGCAAAACCTATTATTCTATCAGCTTTCTAAGTTTGTATGAGCAATATTTAAAATCTGTCCCTATTTGTATCCCATCATTTTATGCTCTAAGAGGTTGAGAGGTATGGTTGTCTGATACTCTCCAAGTCAGACTTGAGCTGTGGTTCTGGCTAAAATACAGAGTTCTCTTGTCAGTATACTTAGATAGGTAGGGGTTTCCTTCTCACTGCAGTGAACTAGTGTGTGTGCATGTGTATGTTTGTGCCCTTGCTTGGCTTTACAGAGCTCATTTCACACCAGCATGTAGGACACTCCTATTAGCATTTTCTCATCACCAGAATCTGCTGATGTCTTCAGCTGTAGCTGATTTGTGGATGTGCAGTATTCCCACTAGGGCAGGGTCAGAGATTGCCCTTGAAATCAGCACAAGTCGTCTCATCATATATGATACAGATTGCAGTGAATAGGCTTCCAGTCTATTCAGATATATCATGATGTGGTTTGTAGGCCCTGTATTTTCTTTGTGAGGAGCCCTTGTGGTCTCTCCATCTGCTGCAGGTGTCTGGTTAGATACATGCAAAAGAGAGCATTATACTCTACTAGTGTTCTGATGTGGTTCGAGCACAGTGCTGTTATGTAATCTTCAGATCTGAATAGGATGGCTGGACTTATGACATGCACAACATAACCTTTCCATACCACTGTGGACACTTGGTTTTCAAAGTTCTGATTGCTGTTTACACATGTTCCCAGGTCTTGCATGACCGAGCTTCAGCATAGGGGGAGTGTTGTCAATGTTGTACTTAGGAAGGAATTCCACTTTGAAGAAGGCCAAAATTAGGGTCTACTTTAGAACAGCAAACGATCAGATGATCGAATGCTGTTAGAGTGAACACGACATGTCGAACCGGCAAAATAGCGAACGGCCAGAACAGCAAATTTTCTTCCCAGAGAAAGAAATCACTGGACCGGCCGTCCGGGTTGTGCTGTTTCCTCCACTGTAGTGTGATCTCGGAGTTGGCATATTTAAGTAGGGGGGTGTGGGGAACAAAGCCCCCCCCCACTTTATTTAGTGTTTGGTGTTTATTTATTTATTTATTTTTTGGGGAACAGCGATTTTTTTCCCTGGGCTGTTCTGGTTGTTTACTGTTTTGTATTTTCAACATTTAGGGGTCGATATAACAACGTTTGATCATCTGATCATTCTTTGTTATAATATAGACCCCAAAATTAAGATACATATATTGTGTTTATTTGTAGACTGTGTGGCTTTGGCACCAGTCATTTGTCTGTGTCTGATAAGAGTCATGTACAGTGGAGGTATAACCTCCCTGGTCTTGGATGCAATGCCTGTATTTATGAGATGTGCAATGTAGAATGCTTTTCTTACCACTATGGATACATGGTGATTGAAGTTTAGATTGCTATCAACTTGTGTTCCCAATTCCTCACCACTATGTTTGAGCTAAGAGGGGTGCTATATATATATATATATATATATATATATATATATATATATATATATATATATAAAATTAGCAGGGGCTACTTTTTGGTCAATAGGGATAATGAGGCATTTTTTTGCATTAAGTTTTAGTCTATGAGTTTGGTACCAACCATTTGTCTGGATCAGCACTTTTTGTAATATAGTGGAATACACACTTTAACACACCCTTCTCATGGACTATGAAGGGTGTATATCAATATGCATCCATCTGAGTTGGGAGGACAGCACCTGATGAATGCATGTATTGATGAATTCTGACTCTCCTCATCTGTGAGGTAGACCAACATGACATCACGGACCTTTTCTAAATAGACACTAGTTATATCACAGCTGTGTACAAAAGACCTGTGTGAGTTGTTAATGCTACATCCATGTCTGTTACATCTGTTAGATTTCCTCAAAGAGGTCATCGGGGGCATGCCTGATGACAACACTATCATCCTGTGGAAGTTGACCAAGCTAAGGCATTTGACACAAATCCACACTAAGGTATTCACTCAACACTGTCAGATGTGGTCATAAACACCTATATCACCAAGTGGGTAGACCAGTGGATCACATATGTGGCATCTAAATACATTGACATGTGCGACATGACTTATACCTCAGGTCCAGTGATTAGGTACATACATCAGGGCTCTTTTATAGACCCTTTCCTGTCCATTATTTAAGTCACAGATATAATGAATGACATACACAGCCTGTGTCTAAACAGCTGTCTGAAGGACTACAGATTGTGGGCAATCATTGACCTCAGCTGTGATATTAGTATAATACAGACAGCATCAACACACACCAAAGACTACTGCCACAGCCATGACAATACATGAGATGAAACAAAAACATGGGGGGATTTGTTAAATTATGAAAATAAATGCACAACCCAAGGATAATGTAGACATCACACCTTATAAGCAGACCAACTGGTATGTGACCTGTGTCCTTCGGTAGATGGTATGTGGAACATCTACCAGCATGTGGCCACTGTGCTGACTACTCCCTTGTATGTAACACAACTACTGAGTATATGAAGGACATACACATCAAAGGCCAGAACACCTACACAGTTCACTGTCTTCATCGCACCACTGACTGAGTACAATACACCCTTCTTCACATACCTCTCTACTCATCTTTTAGTGATGTGTAACTGAAGTGTACCACTTTTTCCCTAGTGAGCTGTCACACATCTTATTGGCCTAGGTATTCTTTTGGTTGCATAAATATTACTGTCTGATGGTGTGGAGCACAAATCAAGGTGTTACATTAGATGCATGTGTGATGCCTGTTCTGCTGATGCACACAGTATATACATAGCTGTTTGACAACATTGATGTCATGGGTTACATTTATGACAGTCTGGAATATGCCATATATATCTGCCATGCACACCAGTCAACTAGCTTGTAGTGATCCTAATGTGACATACAGGTACAGCATCGTCCCTCCTAATACTTCCAGCAGATGTTACAGTGTCAGGAAGGTGTGCTTGATTACCCTCATATATTGCTGACATGTTGTAATAGTTATACAAGTGTGTTTGTGCTGAACCATCTATGATCACTCAGAATCACATACGTTGTGTCAGAGACATGTGATTATTGGTGGTATTATTCTGATATTCTCCATGATTCTCTCTGTTTCTTTTACTGTTATCCATGAGCCGTAACTGTGTCCCACTTGCTGGAGGCCTCTGCTGATATTACATTCATATTCAGGAAAATCAGTTTGCACAGCTTCACAATATGCTCTCAACCTCAACTGTATATAACATCCCTGATAGTTGTCCTTTGCATTGTTCACGTCAGGATGCTTATCTCTCAGACATCTTCTCCATTATTATGTCACCTTGTGTGACAGTCATGTAATATATATTTTCACTGTGCGGTTCACACGGTACCATATTGATATGTGATTAGTATTCCTGCAACAACTGTTTTCCATTGACATGCTTTCATCTGCTGTACATTAGGATGTTTCACCTGTCCTCTTTCTCTGTGTTCATTCCTACAATTCATCTGTGTCCCTATTCAATACCTTCACCTCCCTTAACTGTTTATTTGAAATGGTAGTCTATCTGCTCTTACAAGTCATTTGCACAACTTTTGTACAAAATGCCTGGAATGGGATTTCACAATACTCTGCGCTGTATACACTGTCCTATACTGTGTGTGGACCATATACATTACAATATGTTAAACCCTGGTAATCATTGTGGCGTTCCACGTAATCCCTTTAACCCAGTTTGCTCTGTTGTAAACTTGCTCGCTATCCATGTTGCTTTATATAGTTTCCTAGCCTGCAACACTGTTGTCAGCCATGAAGCCACACTTGTTTACATTTAAACATGGTGCGCAGCAAGAATATATAATCAATGCTGTTGCTCACTGCACAAACACATAAATTCTCTGTTGGCTTCACGCAAATCCCATGATATGTTTTTTTCTTGTACTGTCCATTACTTATTTATTTATTTATCTACTTATTTATTTATTTTCTGAAGCCCATTCCATACAGGTTTAAAGTTGTTTTGCAAATCCTGAGTGGCTTGTTTTTTATTTGCTTTGGCGAAGACTATAGCATATTCAAAAAGAATGCAATTTTCCCAAAAGTATCCCAGGTAAGAAGATTTATAAAAAGTGAGAGATGGACAGGTCCAAATTCCAACCCTGAGGGGTACCTTTGTGGATTGTATCAGTAATGGAATGTTTATCTGAACCAACAATTCTAAAAGGTGCATCAGTAAGATAGTGCCTGACACAATGCACTACATTACTGGATAACAGTATTTACTGAGGTGGACAGAGTAATCCACTGTAAAAAATGCCCTTTTAAGATTAAGAAAGCTTGCACTGGTTAGCTTATTTTGCTCCATTTTATTGTTTAAATATTTTTGTTATTTTTTTCCAAAAAGAAGCACTGAAACTTATGTTTCAGCTTCAAATGAATCCAATGCTTCCTAAGTAAACCAACCAGTTAAGATAACTGATTTAAAAATACAATGTTTACATTAGTCTCGTACTCACAAATATGGAAGAATGCTGCATCCACCATATCACATCCTCCCTTTTAAGGTCTAAAGCATAAAACTATCTCCTTTGTAAACCACCTGTAATTAAATGATAGTTTATTAAAATGCAATGCCCCACCAAATCCATAGAAGGCAGCAGCATGTGCAGAATTGTTCAGATAAACCCTGCACGACAATGTTTATGGCTGCAGAGAGGCTGCTGTACCTACCATAATTAAATCTAAAACTAACTCCAAAAACAAACTACCCTGATGGTATCCCAAACTAAAAAGGATATACACCAAAGAAAAAATCATGGCTAAAATCAGGGATTGTGACTTCCATAAAGATAAGAACTCTCTAATCAAAGAAAAATGGCAACTAAGAAGGCTATTTAAGTCCAGTAAAGCAATCTTCAAGTTTAAGATAGCCTCCCAGGCAAAAGAAAGCTATAAGGCCTTCTTCAGCTATGTCAGAAACCTCATAGGCACACATAGTAGTGTGCTAAACTAGTGGTTAATGGTGTCACATTCACTGACACTGATGATATAGCAAATACATTAGCTGACAAATTCGTTTACAACTTTACCCCCCCCACACACTCATCCCCAGTCCCTCCAAGAAATGCCCTCAAACATAAGCCCTCCATCTATAAATGTGGAGCATATCCTGTCTGTGCTCACTAAGGCCAAGAACACACTCAGTGGGCCCCAATAATATTCCGGTTTGCCTCCTGCATAATTAAAATTATGACTTATCAGGGCCACTGGAATAATTATGTAATTATAGTCTCAAAACATGCTTTGTGCCATAAGAATGGAGGATTGCAATGGTCATCATCCTTCATATGGGTGGACCATCAACAGATTCCAGAAACTACGGACCCATTAGTCATTTAGTCTTACTTGCAAAGCCATGGAAAGAATTACCATGAAAATGCTCAATAAAGACATTATTGGCATCCTGACAGGGGATCCATTCTGGTTTGGTTTTGTCAAATGAATATGTCTACTGAACTTGGTGGACTTTTTTGAAAAAGTCATCAAGGAAATGGATGAGAGTAAAACAGTGCATACTGCCTACCTTGATGTGGCTAAGGCATTTGATACAATACTCCACTTAGGCATTGTTACCAAACTTGCAGAATTAGGCATAAGCCCCTATATAATGTGCTGGTTAGCTAAGTGGCTCACTGATAGGACCCAGGAGGTTAAGATTTGGTAGGTCACCTCCTCAGAGAGTCTGGTTGCTAGGGGAGTCTCTCTAGGCTCCATGGTAGGCTCACTGTTCTTTGACATCTACTTCTCAGATGTCAAAACCAATATGAAAGATCTCTGGATGACCAAATGCACAGATGATTGAAAATTGGGAGCAGTCATGAATCCCCTCAAGATGTAAGCACCCTACGGGAAGGTCTAACACAAACAAATGATTGGTGCCAAAGCTACAGTTATACATTATAGTACCTTTTGGAAAGTCAGCCACCCTGGGAAACAACATCATTGATAAAACACCACTAAAAGTTGACTCACTAGTCAGGGATCTAGAAACTTGTGTATATACTAACCTAGCCTTTGACCAACATGTGTTTAGGGTAGTAGCAAAATCCTTAGATGTTGCTTAACTTATAAGTAAGGGCATGGCATCTAGATCCAGGGACATCATCATATCCAAGTACTTGGCCCTCATCAGAACCATCATAGAGTATATGATCCCTTCAATATGTACCTGATCAGACACATGCAGCAACTGATGTCCACAAAAAAGTTCTTTACAAAAGGATACTGTACCTAAACCTAGTATCCTATGTGGATAAGCTCAAAGCCCTATCTTTATACTTGGTCTCATACAGACTACTGACAGATGATCCCATGTCTGGCTTGCAAGGCATCCTCAGATGCCAATCTGATGAACTTTTTGCACATCCACAAAGCAAACAACATCAGAACTGCTAGATCCTGAGACCTAAATTTGCTTGCCACATAAATAGGACATGTCATAGAGACAGATATATATCTCAGAGAATTTCCATTCCCTGGAACAGGCTCCCCATCCATGTGAAACAATGTCCTTCTTTAACCCAATTAAAGAGTAACTTGGACCATTGGATGGGAAATTGGAAATTTACCCCGGTCTGGTACTTATGTCTCTTATGGACTGAGGCAGCCATTAAAATAAAAATTCATAACCACAAATCACCCCTATATAAATGTCTAAACATAAAACTTGTGGGTCACATTTGGGTTGAATTGCTAGGCTTATAAAGGCCCTAGTAGTCATCAGTCTAGTATACACCTATGAACCTATGATCCTATCTGAAAGTGATGAAGGAAGCTAAACAATTGTAAGTAAAAAATAAGACTGACCTTGCTCCATTTTAGAGAAAATATGATCAGTCAAGTTATGGAAGGCAGTGATGGTGTTATAGTTTAATCTGAAGCCATGTTGCCTGTTACAGTGGCTGTCATAATTTATGATGTATTCTGTTATCTGCCTATAGACTACTTTCTTGAGTATTTTAGTTGACACAGTTTAGTAACTGAATAATAATCACAGGTAGAGGTGGGAAGAGATTGGCAGGTTGTATGATAAAATTAAGGTAAAGTTATTGGCGGTGAGGGAACAAGTATAGAGGAAAATGAGCTGCTTGCTAAGTATGCCATTGCCTAATCTTATTATATCTGGGTTGATGGGATGTAAGTCAGGACTATATCTATGAATGTTCAAAGGTGCTTTCTGACACAGATTTGACTATGGTACTGAAATAAAAAGTAGTATTTTTAGGACAGTTTGAAGTGGAAAGTAGGGATGGAATGATAGTAGGCTTAACGAATACAGGAGTTGGGGTAAATGGGGGATTAGCTAAGTTTTCTTTCTGGTCATAGATTGGAGAGGGCTAAGACTCTGTCCAGGACTGGTTCTATGGAAAATATGAGTGGACCCTAGATTCTTAATTATTTTTCAGAACAGTTTTAGCTTGTATTTTCCAGCAACATTCACCCTTGGTCTGACTGGTGGAAACACTATTACTCATTTGAGTTGCTAGGATTTCAAGTATTTACCTGTTTTCAGACATGTTAGTACCAGAAGTTGCTTCTTTTCTTGTGCTAGCCTGTATAATAGTCAATATACATGGCTTGAGACCTGTTAATCTCTGTCCTTCTGAACTAGTTACTGTCATTCCCAGAAGAACATTGTTGAGCGGCTGATGACTGGAGGTGGGACTGGTTATGTGGGTTGCATGATATCATAATAGAAAATATTATGATAAAAAAATGGAGACGTTATATACAGCAAGACATAGATCCACCTCCTTTAACACACACACCCCACCCATACCTTTTTTCCTCAGATCTTTAAAGCTGTCCTGGTTTATCCATTCCACTGCGTCATTTTTCTTCACAAACCTAGATGCTGGGACACCTTAGCCTTCTGCCACATAAAATTTCCTTTGTTTTAATATTTTTTTATTTATTTAAACATGTTTTACAAGGTGAGTGGACTGGTATGCTTACCCCTTTGCCACAATCTGGGGAAGAGGTCCACAAAACCAAACTTTCACAATTAATATGATCCAACATTTGCAAATGTTACTGTTTACACCCAATATAATACAATAAATACAAATGTTACAGATTGCAATCATACAGGTTTAACATCAGATGAACATGTTATTTAGAGCTTGGTATCTATATATATGGTTATTGCAGAGTAGAATTCATTTAATAAACATGTTAGCATATATATTAAATCTATCTATAGTGAAACAGGTGTTTAAAGAGGACTGCTGTTAAACAGGGGGTTGAAATATCTATATTGTAAGGAGTAGAAAATGTTAAAATAGATAAGATTTTCGAGAAGATCTAAAGGTAGCTAAATAGTTTTGCACTGTTTCTGATTTCACAAGTTAGAGTTTCAAACAGTGAGGGCCAATTTATGGAATGCTTTGCTGGTACAGCTCAGGGCAAAGTAGGCCATATAATTGTGGCAAAATCCGAGACAGTATTTTAACATTCCTTTCCACTCCATTCATTTCCTTTTGTTTTTGGCTTTTAAGTCATAATCTCTTTATTTTGCATTCATGGTCTGAGTATAGTGTTTGTACATTGGATCTCCCATTCCCTTATCTTCATTAATTACCCTCAAATCATCCTTATCTTCTATTAAATGGCATCTGATTCCTTATAAAACAGTTACAAATATCTTCCCATATTAATATGTTCTAGCCTTTCTAATGATTCTCTTCCCTTATTGTTTTGCACAGGTCTCTATTATCTTCTCTGTGTTAGCTTCACCTTTGCAGTCATTCCCTTCAAACTATCCATTTTCTTCACTAAATTTCTAAAAATTGTCATACTTAATCTTTCCATTGTAATGACTATTTCTACTTTCACAACCTTGTACATTTCTGTTCCCTTTGTTCTGTAACTCTCCCTATCCCTGTCTGAGCTCACAAGCACCTCCTGTCATTGCACCCCCCCCCACATTACAGTTTAAATTGTACAGCCACTAAGTGTACAACATAGTCAAAATTTCAAACAGATTAGCAACAGAGATAACTGCTACTTAAACTGAGAGTTATTATAAACAATCGATAGCACTATAGAGTTGCAGCAGCAACTTCAGCCATGTATTTCAATACTGATTATGCTAATGAATGTGCAATTCATTTGCATATTCTGTTAAGCAGCAGTAGTACAATGCAGTTTCAGTGCATTTATTAATAATGTTAATGAGGTTGTACTTTGTTATGATGAATTTGAAGAGCAAGTGGTGTCATTGTCTTTCTCCTTCATAATCTCTGCATTTTTACTCAACAGTATGATGGCAAATGTTGCTTCCTGGAGAGGCTTTAAAGTAATGCCCATTTCTACTCTATGAATACGACGTGCAAAGATAAATGTGGACCTATTCAGCAGTTCTCTGCCATACCAATGTGACATCTCACAATATGGGTAGTAAGCTCATAATAGTGCTAATTTGCTAGCATTATGCATCTTTTCTTTTTTTCAAAACAACAGTGTCAAATGTTAGCTTCATCAGATATTTTAAAATTCTATATCTTATATGTCTTTCATAGTAATAATATGAAAAACAACACATCAAAATACAGTGTTGGCCAAATTAATAGAAATGTGTGTTTTTATTGTTATTTTGCCATATAACTCAGTATGAGTAAATGAAATGACAAACAATATAATTCATGTTATATGAGAAAATGTTCTAATACAATGTCTTAATAGTTTGTGAATGACCCTTTGGCAAGCTTCAAGGATTGAACTTACTGAGGCATAGAATGAGTAAGTTCATGGTAATCTTCAGTCACAGAAGCACTGTGCACCAAAGCTGAAATGAGTTCTCAAATCTGTTGTTTGTTATGGTCTTTTTCTTCATCTCTGACTTTAGAATAGTCCACAAGTGCTCTATTGGATTCATATCTGGGCTGTTACCCCACCATGGTAACACTTCAATACCATAGACCTCAAGGAAACTTGTCACTTGTCTACCTTTGTGAAATGGGGCATCATCGTGTATAAAGATGAAGTCCCCGTTCCAGTAAATCCCTTCTTATTTGCTCAGTCACACAGCTGAGGGAGCAGACGTTCCTGCAGTACAGTTCTGTACTGTTCCTGCTTCATGTTTCCCTGAAAAATGTAAAGCCAACCTGTTCCAAAAACACTCATAACACTCCACATCATCACTTGAGTGGGGTGTTTGATGTGCTGAGCGATACAATTGTCCCTCATCTACTCTCCAGATTGTCATCTAACATATTGTACCTGCTGACCGGAATCCTGTATTAAGCTCTCGTCACTGAAAGCAACCAGTTACCAGTCTTCTTCTGACCAGTTTTGAAACTTTTCCACTCAATGCAGTCTTTTTGTCTTCATTTGTTTGGACAATTTCTGTTTCTTCAGAGGTCTGCAAGCTCGAAGCCAAGCATCCAAAAGCGTCTCTCAAATAGTTCTGGAAATCAGTGTAATACCCTGTTGTTCCAGTATCCCCAGCAGCTGTCTACTGGATGCCTTGCAATTCTTAAGGCATTCTCTGATCAGATACAAATCATCCTGAGGAGCTGTGGAGCTTCTGTGACCATATTTGCCAGAACGTCTAGGAGACAACCCTTCACCAGTATTCAGTTTCTTCTAAATTTGGCTGACAGATGGCTGAATAACTCTGACCTTCTTGGAAATTTCTGATCCAGGAAAATATTCTTTGAGCAGAATCTCAACTTTTTCATGCCTTTGTGGCATTAAGTCAGCCAATTTACCCATTTTAAGACTACAGAGCCATGTCATTATGGCATAATTTCTCATTAAGTAGGTAAGTAACATGCAGTAATGTCATGCTAAACAGCTTTTTCTTAAAGAATTAGCAAACTTAAATGATTTTGTGAATTTCAGAAAAAGCCAGACTGAAAATCACTACATAAACTAAGAAATGTCCATTATTTGTTGATATTTCTATTAATTTGGCCAACATTAAACAAATATTTCAAAATATTTAGATACATATATGTTTGCTTGCTTGTTTGTTTGTTTTACATTTGTTAACTGAGCAAGTGAACTGGTCCAAGAACCCTTTCAAACATGACTCAGGTGATGAGACAAAATTCACAGTATACTGACACAGAAAAAGACATAACAAAGCATTCACAGATAATTTTCATGTAGCATATACATAATTTGCTTATTATTACAGAGTAGCACCCTGTTGTTAATGATAAGCGTGTTCCAGCTGATAAAACATAAAACAGAAATGTCATAATTCCAGTCAGGAAAATATCACAATGCTAAATGCTGGTTTCTGGAATTATTTTCAAATAGTGTGTGCTACTTTTTAGCTGTAAACGACAGTACAAAATGCTACAACTCCCATTCCTTCACTATCAGCTCTTTCAGCAAAAAGCATGTCAGTATACAGTAATGTTAGGGTGCAAAAGTATGAGTCCTGACTTTCGTTTTTTTTTATTTATTTGATTGCTGTTACTTAACTCTACAGTGGCAAATGCTGTTTTTTGTACACATTTTAAAATGTTATGTATTACTTTTTCATCAAAATAGCATGCAAAACAAAATGGCACATGTAAAAGTATGTTTCCCCTGCATGATGTACTTTAATGTGGACTGTGCAAGGCACTGCTATTTTTACTGTCCACTGAGAAAAATGGTACCACTGAATAACATTATATTCCATACTATATCCTTTGTGTGAAGCAATGCTATCTAAACTGTTTACTGGGGGAAAATATGCTGTAGGCAAAAATATGCACATATAATCTCTTTTGTGCAAAGCAGTGGTATTGTAATACCCTAATCTGCAAATGGAATAAGATCAATGAACTTTTTTTAACACTGTTATATTAATGCAATAAGTTTAGAACAGGCTCTATGTGTTGTTTTAGGGCTTTTCTATGCACACTCTTGCCATGTTGATAACAATGTACACACCCCTTTTTAGCACAACAGTGTACAGTATCAACATTTATTCTATGTAACTATAAACTTCAATGCAAAATGCTTCATTTACTTTGGACCCACCACAACACACTGAGTGGATATATCACATTGGGGCTTTTCAGTCACAATCATATTGCATTAATAACAACCTGATTCTTATCATTTTACTTTTTCAAAGGTAGAATTTCAAGTGTGGGTTTCTGCTGACATTTTAAAATGTATCTTTATTTTGATCATGGTAATATTTAAAATAAAAAGGTCAGAGCTCCACTTGAAAAGGTAAGTTTTCCTGTATAGTGTGTTTTAACATGTATCAAGGAAAGCATATTTGCCTTTATTGATTGTTGAATAGAATGGAGCAATTGAATATCACTATGTTATGGAATGGTACCATATTGTTAACAGTGTGCATTGACAAAATGCAAAGCAAAATTTTGCATCTTCATTCAGAAAAGTGCTATAATGAAAAAAATGCTGAGTTATGGGATTATTTTAAAACAGTGGAAGATAACTTCTTCATTACTATAATGTGTAATACATCAGGCAGCACACTGGTGCAGTGGTTAGTATTGTCACCTCATAGCAAAATGTTCTGCGGTTTGATTCTTGGATGGGGTACCTTTTGTGTGGAGTCTGCGTGTCCTCCCTGTGCTCATGTGGGTTTCTTCTGGGTACTTCAGTTTCCTTCCACATTCCAAGGACATACTTCTGGACCATTTCTCCCTGGGCCTCCTCTGAAAATGGGCTCTGTCCCAGTCGGACTTTCCTGGTAAACAAATGTTAAATAAATAATACAAAGTATTAGAGCTTCAGTTGCCCTCCATTCGGATATTTCAGAGTTAGGCTTATGAGTACACAATTACATTACGTTGTGAACATTTTGTATAATTTTTTATTCAATTTTATGTCAAATGCTATTTTTCTACAAATAGTTTACTATATTGCATTATGTGTTTTTATATTGTGTTACTGTGTAAAGTGAAGTGTCACAGCTTCACTTAAAATATGGTCCACCATACCATATGATTTCATATGTGTCCTCCAAAGCAGAATTACCTCTACAGTCTCTTGGTACCACTGACAAGTGGCAGATTGCTAGCAATATGCCCTGCTTTTTTATTATTTAGCAATACAGTACAAAATGCTTGTTTCAATGAATAATTCTAAATGATATGATCCATCATAATAACATGGTAATCAAAATATCACAGCTCTCTTATTTCAGAATTCCAATTTTTACTACAGAATAAGGTTATGTAGTTAACTAGTTATGTGTCTCTTTAGATCAAAAGGCAAAATGGGATACCAACTGTTCTAGTCAGAAAAATACTATGATACCAAATATTGTTTTCTGGAATTATTTTAAAACACTGCACATTAGTTCTTCACCGATATAGATATTGATGCAAATTGTTACATCTCAAGTAACACTCAAGAAGGTAAGGCCTATCAGCACACATCATTAGTTTGCTAAAAATGTATCCCATCTCTTTTTCTTAATGTAGCAACACAGTATCAAATGTTTAGCTGATTTAATCATGATATAGAAAGCAAAATGCCAGAGCACCACTTCAAAAATTGTTTTCCCACGTGATGTGTTTTAATATGTGTGTGTCATGAAAATTGCTACATTTATTGTTTATTGAGTCCAATGTGATCATTATATTCGTTATTATCTGTATTGTACAATGTACTGCTAGTATCACTGCCTATTTTACAAGCTGAGTGATACAGATAATCAGTATGGCCAACCAATTTACTAATGCAGCAACTTTAGTACAGCTACTTCATATACCAATTTACTGATGCAGCAACTTTAATACAGCTACTTCATATTGCTGTAGCAATTTCAAATACACTGTTATATGCTGAAAAAAAAAGTGTGTTGCCTTTTCATTCTTTTTCCATACCAGTAGAGTGTCAATGTTACTTCTCTGTTACTCTAATGTGCAATTCAAAATGTCAAGCTTCCAGTTGGGAGCCCTTCTTATGACTGGTATGTCAGAATAGGGCATGCCATCTCGCAATATCACTATGTTGCAAACAGTGTGTACACCATTTTTCAACATTAAGGAAGCAAATGTTGTTTTTGACAGACGTTGTAAAATGCTGTATTTTGATTTTACCCAGCATTAATCAATATGGTTGATCTGTGTGTGTGTATTCCAGCTGATAAAATACAAAGCAGAATATTCCATCTACAGTCTTTCTATTATGGTAACATTCAAAATGTTATTACCACGGAATAGTGATATTTTGCTAACAACACATGATATGTGTGGATAATTAATAACTAAAGATTTCTCACTCAGGCCAAGAAAAGTTATTATTCCGTTAAACTCTGTCCTGATCAAACTAGTTATACAATATAATACCTCTTTTAGTATATATCTTTCTAAACACAAAACACAATATTTCCTGAATAAAAATATCACTAGACTAGAGACTTTCAGCTAATAAGACAGTCTTGATGCTTTATCACTACACTGGTTCTCTTATCAATTTCTATATGGTGATTTATGCCTATCATTCAGTGCTATTAAGGACCCAGCTCTTCTTGCTCTTCTACACCTCTGCATAACAAATAGCTCCAGAAAACCTTAAAGCTAAAGAAATGAACCTCCATCAGCAAACTAACAAGATGCAGTGGATGCACATTTATTACAGTGTTTTCTCCATTTCTGGAATAACCCTTCACTATGTTTAATATATAAAGTAAAGCCATCAATTATTTTAATCAAATCTTGACAATTGGATGGGTGCCTGCAAATTTATCCCAGCCCTTACTTGTACTGCCCTTCTGGAGAAGAAAGCTACCCCATGAATCCAGGCATTGACAAAGTGGTTATGGTCCACTGAATGACTCTTCATTGCAAACTCAGTGAATCTTTGAAGTGTTCTTGCCATTTTAGTCATAATATTCAATAACTGCTGTCTCTTTCACAACAACTTCCAATAGTTAGCATTTGATTACATTGACTGACTCAAATAAGCTTTTGCAATCACATTATGAGAGCTATGAGAATGGCTTTTTAAGGTACAACATGTTAACACCATTGTGAAAAAAATGCCAACAGGTTCCTTAATGTTTATTATTGCATCCCCCTTTTTTCCATCTGCAGTCCCTAAACTAGAAGTTATACTACTGTGCAATCCCCTTCCTCATACCGCTGTGGTCTGGTGTTCATAGCTCCTCTGAGAAAGTTTCCAAGCTCAGTAAATCATTTGCACTTTCCAGCTAGCTTCTTGTTCCAATTTAATATCTCTTCCACAGTTCTTTTTGGCAAATTATTTCTCCCCACATGGATGACTATGAATGGGTATACTCCACTCTTTGTGACTGCTTTGTGACCTGATTAGTGCAAACTAGCAGACCTATAGCTAGGTCAGACTGGGTCACCTCTCAACTCAACCTCAACCTAAAATACAGGACAAAACAATATCCTCTCATGTACTGAAGACCAAAAAGAGTCCTTTTCATTGCAGAACTGCAGAACTGAACAGAGAACTTGTACTAGCTCATTGCTGCAGTTACTAATATCTAAAGACATTCAACAGCCATGATGAATGATGGCATTGCACTCACTGGCATGAGATATAGATTGCACATCATAATAGCTTGTGCCTCGGACAGCTGGCCCCTTTGCACCACCTTAGCTACAATATTGCTTGCAACTATCATCTTTTACCCATTGCCAATTCCACTAGACCCCTTCTCTCCACAGTGATTCAACCCTGTCCTGACATAATCTGATAAAGTCTTTTCATGTTGAGATGAAAGTGCATAATCTGTATATAAAATAATAAAAAAACGTGAATATTCCTGCAAAACAGATTTTTAGTGTTCTACTGCCCATTGTTCCAAATCACACATGACTATATACACCAAACAGAGGCTATCTCCAAGCAACCTATAAGAAAAAAATATGAGCAATCCTGAAGCCTTTCTGAATACTTCTATTTTTGTAAGGGTTCTTTGTACCTTTTCAATTTCTTTTACATGACTTAGATTAAAACTACAAAATGCATTACTGGATTTAATAATTGGTCACATCAGTGCAGCATAAACAGATGCGATTATCTCCTGGAGTGACTAGAAATACCCTTTAGAATTAGATGAGCTGGAGAATATACTTTTCTAACTGTGAAAGCTACCTTGTGGTCATAGTTTGCATTGTTGTCTAACATTGGTCCTATATCTCATTTTTTTCTAATGTGACCATTTATTTTGTGATAATAATTGATGCCATTTTGTAAAGACCCATAATAATAAATTATCTACTGACATTAAAGTTGGAGTCATTAATCTAACACCAGAGTGTATATTTTTTTAGAAAAATCTAAGAAAATATTACCATATTGGATTATAGTAAATATATTACCATGTTTGCAGTCTTTAACATATTTGGCTTCCAATACTTCAACACCTACTTTTATATCCGAAAAGAATAATCAAAAGAGAAGTGGTCCCAGTATAGAGTTTATGGAGCAACTCTGGTATCCCCTGTTGAGATAGACAGGCAGCCCCCTCCCCTATTTTGACTTATTGAACCCTGTTGCTTAAACATTTTTTTATTCATTGAGTTACATATGAATTAACATTTAATGAATTCAATGTGTTAGTCTTTCACTTGTATGGAATAGTGTTGGATGACTTTATAACATCAAGATAAGAAATGTGTATTGGCAGGCTTTCATCTAGTGGCAAAATAAAAAGGAAAGCCAGCATCACGTGTGGTAAAAAAGCATCGATTTAATGTGTAATAATACACATAAACTAAAAAAACTAATAGCACATAACAACAACTCCTAGGTGCAGGGTAACAACCCAAAAACATCTGAACCAAACCGGTTTCAGCCAGATTGCTTTCTTCAGTGAAGTGCTATCATCTAGAACTGCTATAATTACTTCAAAGAATGCCACAATATTCAAATGGCAAATTCCTTTCTTGACAGATTTATACTGTTGTATGTCTAACAGACATATATCCTGCACACGCGTGTGTGTGTGTGTGTGTGTGTGTGTGTGTGTGTGTGTGTGTGTGTGTGTGTGTGTGTGTGTGTGTGTGTGTATGTATCTAATATATATATGCCCCTATGATATTTTGGATAAGCATCACTATAACTCAAAATTCAGATATTGACAGAATAAAAAAAATCTGACATGGGGACTTTCTGCATTCTAATAACCAAGTGGTGATATTTGGGCAATAGTCACTTGTACAGTTAGGGAATATCTGTAAGAGCTTTAATCTGTCAGATATTTTTTTAATAATTATATCAAATAGAACAGCATTGTTTGCAGTTGGGTTAGGTTGTGTGCCTGCTGTCATGGTTTGTATAAAATTGTTCAGAGGCAGAAAGTTTATTTGTTGATGTTTAAGTAGTCTTTTTGAGTTTATAGTTATATCTGTTGTTGTTGTGTCTTTTGGCTTTTCCCGGTTAGGGGTCGCCACAGTGGAACTCCAGTCTGCTAATGATTGGCAGTAGATTTTTACGTACCGAGTTGCCGGCTCTGATGCACAACCTTCAATGAAGGTACGCCCCATTCACACATGTCTCCACACAGAAGACACTCCAGCTGAGAATCAAACGTCTTACTGTGAGGTGGCAATGCTACCGCTGCACCAGTTATATCTGTGCAGATCATTTATTATTTCTGACCAACAAGTTCCATAATTGTTTTTAATAAGTTCTGTGCCATTTTGACTGTTGATGGTGGAGTAATGGCCTCCCATCAGAATATATTAAACTCTCTGCTGAAGCTATAATGTACCCCATTAGAATTCTAATTAACTTCTCCATCTCTGAGTCATATGTTCCACAACTTTGGAAAAACACCATAATAACTCCTTTGCATAAAGGAGACAATCTGAATGAACTGACTAACTATCAGCCCATCTCAATAATTTCACCACTATCAAAACTTTTAAGAAAATTTGTACATACACAATGACTTAAGCATCTCCCTGAAAATAACCTCTTTGCCCCCATACAACATGACTTTCGCCCTGGACATAGCACTGCCACAGCATTACTTTCTTTTACCAATACCGTAAATAAAGCTCTTGACACCGGCTTGTCCACCTATCTTATTGGACCTATCTAAGGCTTTTGATATGGTTTTACATCCAAAGCTTTTATAACAACTTCAGTCTATTGGTTGCTCTCTGGATACTCTCACATGGTTCTCCATCTATCTAAACAATAGGAAACAATCTGTTAGATAGCTCAGTATGCATCTGAATACCTACCCAACAGCACAGCAGTCCCCCAGGGATTAATACTTGGGCCCCTTCATTTTAATATTTTTATCAATAACCTCCATACAGCTTCCCAACAAGGTACACTTGTCCACTACAATGATGATTCTACTTTTATCTCCTTTTTTAATAACTTAACAGAACTCCAAAGCATAACTCAAAAGGCCTTTACATCTATTGAAACTTGGCTAAACAATTCACAGTTCATAGGTTCATAGGTATCTTCTAGGCTAATGGCCCTGGATCCTTTACAAGCCTAGCCCATAGAAGTCTCCTGGCATCATGTCACCCAACATTAGTTCCCAGTGCCTTTATCAAGTAGAGCCACTGGAGTGATCCCTGGGGTGAACTTTCTATTTCCCATCCACTCATCAGGATTTCTCTTGAAGAGAGCCAGTGAGGTGTTCTGCTTTATATGTATAGGAAATCTATTCCAAAGCATGGGCAGTCTCTGGATTATGAACATGTCCCTCCAGCATGTTTTGTTGATTGTGGTAATGAGGTTGAGGTCTCTGGAGCATGTGTTGAGGAGGGACTGGAATTTCTTTAGATGTAGCATTACCATCACAACTGGGTCAGACATGGCTTTGTAAGTCAAAAACAGATTGCCTCTTAATAGACGATATGAGACAGAGAATATCTGGAGGTTTTTTGTGTGCGTGTCCGTGTTTTGTTTATTAGTATTCTTTTTTTTTCCTCAAATTTTTTTTTTATTTTTCAAATACATTTGAATTAATTCCATAGTATTTATAAATAACATCTTAAATAACTATGTACACTATTTATATTAGCCTGACACTATAACAGATCTTAATGTATACAGTTACTTTATAAGTATGTCCAATCCATTATCAGAGTATCTGATGAATTATTAGTGTCAATCAATGATAAGACCTTTCCACAAGGGTTGTTGATAAATGGCTTTGGATTAATTCTTAGTTCTTTCATTTTAATTTCCAATAATGCTGTGGTCTTCAGTAGGCTGTAGAAGCCTTCCAAAGTTGATATTGTGTTTGTATTCCATCTTCTTGTTATACACTTCCTTGAAATTGCAAGTATAGTCCATACTAGATACGTGTTTGACCTATTCAAATGAGGACCTTCGTTCATATTTAATAATACAAGATCTTTAGTTAAATAAAATGATTCATTAAATAAAGCTTGTAGAAAGTTATTAATACCATTCCAAAATGGCTTAATTTTAACACAATCAAAGAAAATGTGGTTCCAATCTGCACTGTGTACTTGGTCACATCTCCAACATATTCCGTTTTTTACTGATTCTGTCTAGGTTAAGAATGCTCTGTGCAAGCATTTCCAATTAAAAACTTTCCAGTATTGTGTAAAGGATGTATATTTTATCGGTAATAAGATATGTGTTTTAATATCTTCAGTTAACTGTATTGAATGTCCTTTTGTTATGTATTTCCAATATGAGGTTTTGGGTGTTGTTTTATAGTTTATCAATATTTTGTAAAATTTTGAAATACTGTTTCCCATGTCAAAGTCAATATATATGATTTCATATATGTATTTCATAAATTTAGGTATTGTTTAAATGAAGAATTGTTAATTATTCTTCTTAAATCTTGTGAATATAACAGAATACTCTGTAAAGTTAGCCATTCATGTTGTGAAATTTTGTATGTTGTTTTTATTACTTGCATATCTAAAACTTTTAGTTCTTTGATACATTGGAGCCAACAAACAAATCCTTTCTGTTCCCAGCTAGTTCCACTGTGTGTGGGGTATTAACTAGAAATTTTCTACAATTATAAGCATCTGGTTGAATTTGTTTGTCCTGATTTCCAGCTAAAGAGTGTATCATATAACTTGTTTGCAGTTAAAAGCATTGTCTTCTTGATCCTTTATCTGTTTAAACATTTCTGCAGTTTTTTTTTTCTACTTAAATAGGGTGGGTAGTGTAGCATTGTCCATATTGAGGCTTGTGTTTTGGGCCTAGTTGTTTGTTAGTAGAGGATGTGTTTCTGAGCACATGTTCCAGGCCATCGTAGTATAGCCAAAGCCAGTATAGCATTTCAGTGAAAGTGAATTGATTGTGGTCATTGGCTGATTGGGGTTGCCTGGACTATGGCTTGAAGTAAGCACCTCATTTCATTCTTTCAAGCTTTTTTTTAAAGTTGTTTCAGGTTTCTACTTTGTTACTTAAGAATTTAACTTGTGAGCGTTTCTTCCATTTCACACTGAGCTATTTGAAGGGAGGGCTCTGAGCCAACTAATCTGTGATATACAGCATTAAGTATCCTGTTTTTTTTGCTTATTTTTACAAGTTATTTATAGCACTTTTATTGTCTGCATATACTTGTCTAGCTAGTTTCACTGTGTGTGAGGTATTGCCTAGAAATTTTCAACAACTGTTAAGCATCTGGTTGGATTTGTTTGTTCTGATTTCCTGCTAAGGAGTGTATCATATAACTTGTTTGCAGATAAAGGCATTCTCTAGAGTCTCCTTTACCCTTTATCTGTTTAAACATTTCTGAAGTTTTTTTCCTACCTAAGTAGTGTGGGTAGTGTAGCATTTTTCATATTCAGGCTTGTGTTTGGGCCTAGTTGTTTGTTAGTAGAGGCTGTGTGCCTGAGCACATGTCCAGGCCATTGTAGTATAGCCAAAGCCAGTATAGCATTTCAGTGAGAGTGAATTGATTGTGGTCATTGGCTGATTGGGGATGCCTGGACTACTGCTTGGAGTAAGCAGCTCATTGGTTCTTTCAAGCTTTTTTTTTAAGTTGTTTCAGGTTTCAACTTTGTTACTTAAGAATTTAACTTGTAAGTGTTTCTGCCATTTCACACAAAGCTAATCAAAGGAAGGGTTCTGCACCAGCTAATTTGTAATATATAACATTAAGTATCCTGTTGTTTTGCTTATTTTTACGAGTTATGTATAGCAATTTTATTGTCTGCATATACTTTTCTAGCTAGTTTCACTGTGTGTGAGGTAGTGCCTAGAACTCTTCTACAACTGTTAAGCATCTGGTTGAGTTTATTTGTTCTGATGTCCTGCTACGGAGTGTATCATATAACTTGTTTGCAGTTAAAAGCATTATCTATATATTTTATGTGGAAAGTTCTTTGTGACTATAAATGGTATTAAAAGATGAAACCAGATTTTTAAATCTATATTAGCATTAATAGTAATGCCTTTCGGTTTTTCCCAGTTAGGTGTCGCCACAGCGGAACTCCAGTCTGCTAATGATTGGCAGTAAATTGTTACGGTGCTGAGTAGCCAGCCAACCTTCAAAGAAGGCACACCCATTCACGCACGCACCTACCTGCATGTCTTTAAATGTCACGTGACCATGGGGAGGACATGATGACTCCACACAGAAGACGCTCCTGCCGAGAATCGAATGAGAAAACCTCTTGCTGTGAGGCGACAATGCTAACTGCTGCACCACCGCGGCCGGATATTTTTCTAAATGAGTCAATGTAATAATTAATCATACGAGATTTAGTTGGTTTAGTTATGTTATAGTACATACTTATCTTGAGTTTTTTTAGTGTGTCCATGTAGGACATGTGTTTAAGGCCTAGGATCCTCTTCATGAGGTACTTTTGTGGCCTTTCTAGCTGTTGCATGTGTCTAGTGAGGTACATGTCAAATGGAGCATTATACTCAATGACTGGCTTAATGAAGGAAGAGTAGAGAGAGATAATGACCTCTTTCTTCCTTGATGCAAAACCCTTGGTAATGAGATCTGCCACATAAAAGGACTTTCTGACCACAGTGGCAATGTGCTTGGAGAAGGAGAGGTTGCTCTCAACCTGTGTCCCCAGATCTCTTATAACACCTTCAGTGTTCAGTGGACTCCCACCGATGTAGTAATTAGTGGAAACTGAGTTTTTCCCAAAGGGGATGGTGACACATTTTTTGACATTAAGCTTAAGGCCATGATTTCAACTCCAGTCATTGGTCTCAGTGAGGCCTTTCTGTAGGATGTCTGCATCACTTGGGGAGTTAATAATGACTCCCAGCTTGCAGTCATCTGCAAACTTGGTTATTCAGAGTCCCCCCATGTTGCCATGGACTTCTGAGAAGTAGAGGCCAAACAGTAGAGGACCCAGGACCAAACCCTGTGGGACTCCACTCGTGACAGATCGGCAGTCTGACTTAAAGTCCGCTACTTTCACAGTTACTTTTGAACCCCAAAACAATCTAAGCTCCTTCTTTTTACAACTAAAGAACCAACTGTAGACTTCAAGATACTTTCTCCAAACAACACTCAAATTGAAGCTGTGAAGTCTGCTAAACTACTAGGCATTATGATGGATGACAAACTCTCCTTTGAGCAACACATTCTCAGTACTATAAGGAAGACAAACTTCAAGCTTGGTAAACTTTATAGACATAAACTGCATCTGGATAATCTCACTAGGATAACATTTGCAAACAGTATGCTACTCCCTTCTGTCCTTTATGGTAGCCAAATTTTCACTAACCTACACACCTCACTTATTAACAAACTACAGTCATGTTACTATAAAATAGCAAAATTTGCATCTGAAATGTCTAATCGGACACACCACTGCCTGGTCATAAATGAACACAGTTGGTTTGAATTTCCACAATACCTAAATTTCACCCAACTAGCTTTCATCCATAAATTAAATTATAATCCATAGAAGTGCCCCACTCTGCAAACTATAATTCAAACATTCTCCCCAATCTGGACTCTACGTTCTACTAACAAACAGTTTCTATGTATGATCAGACCCAACAAACGAGCTAGACAAAGCCTTTACTCCTACTCTACCGCCAAATTATGGAATGCTCTGCCCTCTTCTATCACTCAACTGGAATCTCTAAAAATATTTAAATCTGAACTTAAAACTCACTATCTCAGCAATCGCATCTGCCATGCAACCTCATGGCTAAACCACCTTGAACAGCAGCTATGTCTCTGTCCTAGTAACTTACTACTTTTTTACCATCATTTCTACTACTTCTCTTCTTTCAAACTTCCTATACCAGACTTTTCGCTATAGTTTTGCTATAGTGTCCTATACTAATTTTCTACAGTTGAATTGTGTTCTGCACATTGCAGACCTCCAGTCCAAGTTATTTTCTGTACAGTAGGCTGTCTACAAATGTACTTTCAATTTTTTTTTTGTATTTGTAACTTGTATTTCTTTGTATATCATTACAGATGTATATATTTTATTTTTGAAGCTTTTCTCCCCTGCCTCCAATGAAAATGGGTTACCAACCCAGTGGACTTTCCCAGTCAGTAAATAATATATACACTGTAGATAGAAATAGATTTGTATGAGCTACAAGTATAATTTGAAAAGTATCCATTTGTGTGCACAATCTGAAATGCTTTTTGCTTTTGACTATTTGAGATGTAGCGGTTAGCATTGTCGCCTCAGCAAGAGGCCCTCCGTTTTGATTCTCGGCTGGACTGCCTTCTGTGCGGAGTCTGCATGTCATTCCCATAGCTGAATTCACTTTAAAAGACATGCAGTAGGTGCGTGCATATATGGGTGTGCCTTCTTTGAAGGTTGGGTGCCGGGCTGGCAACTCGACACTGAAAAAGTTCACTGCCAATCATTAGCAGACCAGAGATCCACTGTGGTGACCCCTAAATGGGAAAAGCCAAAGACAGTTTTAGGAAGAAGAAAGGAAAGAGACATTATATCAGTCAAAACAGCCTAATTCCTGGTCTGTTATCAGAGTCTGTATTGTATAACTGAGAAAAACACAGTGAAATACAAACATATCTTTTAGATAAGACTCATTGTAATTAGTTTGGAGTTAGAGTGTGTTGTCCAAGACATAGATTGTAGCCATTCACTTTCTCATTCTTCAAATATTCATGTATGTAATTGAAAGATATTTACCATTCACTTTGTCCTGCCCCATTAGCTGTTAAGGTCTTGGATTTAGGTGAATATCTCCAGTTAATATAATGATTAGGGTTAGAACTTGGATCTTATAGCTTTCAACCATAATAAAAGACCACCACGGTGTCCTAAAGACCACCACGGTGTCCTGTGATACAGAAGATGAACTGTTATGACATGTTTTGTCAGTGTTACGTGTTTTGAAGGTCCTATATGAAGTCAACAAACTGGGAATGCTAACCTCAGACTGTTTAGGAGAAAAACTGTTTAATCACAGTGAAGATTGCTTGTTTGACTGCAGGCTAAATGGTTGTTTAAAAACATACAAGAAAGTACAAATAAAAGTCTAACCCATGAAGTGCTTTTGCTCAATGTGTCACGTAGTTCAACATAAAGAAGTAAGCAGTATTTATCCCAGTTTCTGTATTATGTAAGAATGGGAAGGACACAGAGCTGAACATAAATGCAATTAGTGTATAGTATAAGACATTATACAACGACCTTCCATTAATATTCCAAAACATGCACGCTGATTGGTCAGCGTGCACGTTGTAAATCAAAGACTTATACTAATGGAAAAAGGTCCGGTCGCCCGGACCTTTTCCATTAGTATGTCTTTTTTTTTTTTTTTTTTTTTGTGGACAGCAACGGAGAATGGAAGAGCTCCGTTGCAGTTATCTCACTATGTTAAATGAGTTTAACATAGCGAGATATCTTAAAAAAAAGCAACAGAGATCTTCCTTCCTCTGTTGCTTTTTTTTAAAGCTGTCTCGCTATGTTAAACTTATTTAACACAGCGAAACAGCTTTTAAAAAAGCAATGGAGAAAGGAAAATCTCCGTTGCTTTTTTTTAAGATATCTCACTATGTTAAACTCATTTAACATAGTGAGACAAGTTTTTAAAAGCAACGGAGATCTTCCTTTCTCAGTTGCTTCCACACACACAGTTCTGATGTACTGCGTAACCATATGCATGTGCAGTACATCAGAACTGCCGCAGAATACTGGACAGCTGTGGAAGGGCAGCAAGGAGGCATTATACAATGCCATTATTTAAGAAAAGTAAGTATTTTTTTTCTTAAATAATGTCATTGTATAATAGCAATAACCCACTTCTGGGTGTGGGTAATGCTGGATTTACCCATGGTTGTCTTTGTTTGGCCACTCAGGCTTCGCCCTCGTCACCAAACCACACCAACCGTGGGTAAATCCAGGATTACCCACACCCAGGCATTGGTTATTGCTTAAATATTCTAACCAGGACAAGAGTAGTAAACATCAAAGACACAAGTATTAATTTAGTGAGCTAAACACTACATAAACTGAAATAGGTGCAATTAAAATAGTGGGAATATATTATGTTATGGGAGAAATTAAAATAATAATAAGAATATCAAGAATAAATGTTAAAAAAACAAGTGGAAGTAGAACATAGATAATGTTTTGACACAAAGAATTCTTCTGATCAAGAGCGAGAATTGAATTAGCTAATTTATTTATTTATTTGATTGTTTATCAGGATAGTACACTGATCAGTACTGATCAATTTCAGGCTCAGCCTGAGAGAAATTCAAAATATTTCACAAACAAACAAGGCAGAAATGTTCAGATTAGTTAAATAGAACACTAGTATGTTTACATTATAGTAAATAGGTAAACTGTAAAGTACAGTATTTACATAAGTTTCTAAAGTGGGTCAACCCTCAATAAATCTGTGAGGGGAGAAGAGAAGTGGAGAGGACAGAGGAATAGTTTGTTAAGTACTATGTCCTGTGTTGAAGCAGGAGCATTTGTTTGGATGAAGAGGTGCTTTTGAGTTCCATTCTGAAGTTGGACTAAATGTTGAGTTCCTTTAAGTCGATGCAGAGGTGCCGAGAAGTAGGTGCCTGAGGAGAAAATATATGTGCAGTGTGGGTTTGCTTCTAGGTGTAAAGTGAGTTGATGTGGCTTGGAAGTAGTGTTTCAGGCTGTATGAGGAGTTTTTTTCATGAGGTTTAGTTGCAAGGGCAGTAAATGTCTGTGAATGAGAATTCCTTTGTTTGTGGCCTCTCTGGCTGGTTGAGGTAGAAAAGGGGATATCTTTTTTTGCCCAGAAGTGGAGAGAGTTTATTTTTGTTCTCACTCTGTCTATGTGGAAATGGAAGTTCAGAGACTGATCAAGCCATAGGCCTATGCATTTGAAAGTGGAGGTTGTTTCTATGGCATGGCTGTTTTTAAGTCAAAGGTCGTTAAAGAGTCAGGTGCTTGGTGAATTTTCTGTGGAGTGCTATAAAGAATAGTTTTGATCTTAGAGAGATTGAGAAGTAGTTTATGGTTTATGAGGCATTGGTGGAGCTCATATAATTTTGACTGGAGTTCGGACTGAATGTTGGTGCGAGAGTTACCTGACTGGTAGATGATCATTTTAACTTTGTAGATGATAAGTGGGAGATGAGAGAGGTCACAAAGAACTTTGTTAATGAATATGTAGATGTTGACGGACAAGAATCACTCCTTGTGGTACACCTTTGACATTAGGTGCAGAATCAGATTGGAATAACCCTGTTTTAACTCTGAAATGTCTGTCAGTGATAACACTTTTAAACCAGCAAATGCTGTCTGGACTGATGCCAATTTCACTCTGCTTAGGAGAAGAAAGTGATCAATGGGGTCAAATGTCTTTGCCAGATCTATAAATAGGGCACCTGTAAAGGATCCTCTATCAGTGTTTTGCAGGATGTCATATATATATATATATATATATATATATATATATATATATATATATATATATATATATATATACACATGTGTGTATGTGTGTGTGTGTGTGTGTGTGTGTGTGTGTGTGTGTGTGTGTGTGTATGTGTGCATGTATGTATGCATTGTACACAACTCATTGAAGACCATTTAACTGACAAAAACAACTTAGCCAGTCAAAATGTCTGAATGTCCATTTCACTGAAAAACAGCATGCAACTGAATTCAGAAAAACTGAAATGTGATACAGTCAAAAATGTCGAGGACAAACGTATTCAAAGACATTTTTTTTGCAGTGGGTAAGTACCCTGTGCCCCCCATGTAGGGGACTCTACCCCTGTATCCCCTTACCCCCTTAAATATACAAATTCCACAGTTGTGCAATGGTGCAGAAAGGTAAAAATCACTACCAATGAACAAAATCAGCAGTAATTATGTATAGGTTACCTCTAGCATCAGCTAAAGCTTTACCATAAATATCTAAATATTGCTGCATCTGTACTACAGAACGACATCCAGCTATACCACATTTAATATTCCTTTTAGTGAAATTTACATTCTATCAATAGTACTGATTCCTCCTTCATTGAAACTTGCACTGACATGGATCTATATGGAAGCACTGTAAATGAAACACTGTGTGTCCTTAAAGGTTCATTTGCATGTATTCCATGAGTCTCCTCTACAGGAAGGTTAATGTATAACAGTGCAAAAACTCTAGCTTATCTTTGTATTTCTTGCAGTTTTTATTGAGTGGCTTGTCTTTGTTACCTTTTTACCCTTTGTTTTAATGTATATACATACATATATAAACCTGGGCTCAAGATGATTGGCACTGTTGAGGTGACACCCTACCCCCATGTGTAAGAATGGGGAAAAGGAGTTGTGAATGGATGGATGGTTGGATGGATGGATTGATGGATAGATAGATGGGTATATATAACCTTTTAGTCTGTCATCATTTGTTATGCTCAATACATTTGCACAGTTTTGATATATGGTTACTTAGTTCTGGATTTTTATGTGTGGGCAAGTGCATTTCATGAGTTGGTTGGCTATGGATTATCACAAACATGTCCTCTTTTTTTTACCTGCTTTAGCTTTAAACTACTTTAGTTTTGTGATACTTTTTATATGTATTTTGCTTTATGTATCACTTTTAATGGCAATATTCTATGCAAACATGTAAAAAAAACACTCTTGACTCTGAAGTTCTGACTGCAGGCTTTATTTACAACCCCTTGTCTTTTATAAACAAATACGTTTGCTTTTGACTATATAAAATAAAATGTACATATTGGTTTGCTCTTATTTGCAATAAGACAAGTAAACTTAATACAATTTCCATTCTGTTATGTCTGGGGTTTTGGAAAGCAGGCAATTCACTATTTTGTATATGGCAGAATAAATCCATAGACATGAACATTATTTATAACAGGATTTTATAGTACATAAAATTGTTTTCAGATGGACGGGTGTAGCTTTTTACAGGACCATAAATAAATATCCTGTACCAGTAAGACTTAAGAAGATAGTCTATTTTATTAACCAAGCAACTTAGCAGTACTAAAACCCACCTTCTCAAAATGCCACCCTATTTACTATATCTCATATCTTTCAAAATCTTCACATTTAAGCAGCATATTGAAATCTCTATAGCAAACAAAAAGAATAACTAATGTTCCAGATAGTAAAAGTCTCATAACATGGTTTATACATACTCAAGATCCATAATTCCAAGATTTTTCATTCCTATTCATTCTTGACTAGTGGTCATTCTGCACTTACATGCTGGATGACGCAGGAGTCATTAATGCATTTTTGTAAAGAAAACTGACCCAAAGTGTTTTCCAAAAATTGCTTGGACAGTGGGTTACTTTTTTTGGAAAAATACAGATCATAGTTCAGGGTTATAGATGACTTTCAAAATAATTTCTCAAAGTTTAAAAATTAACCATGCATTAGATACTGTTAGAGAAGTGAATGGTCTACAACAGGATATATGGGTAATATTTAAGCAATAACCCATTTCTGGGTGTGGGTAATGCTGGATTTATCCACGGGTGTGTGGTTTGGTCATGGGGGTGAAGCCCGAGTGGCCAAACAAAGACAACCGTGGGTAAATCCAGCATTACCCACACCCAGAAGTGGGTTATTGCTATTATACAATGACATTATTTAAGAAAAAAAAATACTTATTTTCCATAAACAATGGCATTGCATAATGCTTCCGTGCTGCCCTTCCGCAGCTGTCTGGTATTCTGCGGCAGTTCTGATGTACTGTACTGCACATGCGTATGCTTACGCAGTACATCAGAGCCATGGGTGGCAGCAACGGAGAAAGCAAGATCTCAGTTTCTTTTTACAAAGTCTCTCGCTATGTTAAAGGAGTTAATCAGCGTGCACGTTTTGGAATATTAATGGGGGGGGTCGTTGTATAAATATCAGTATTATACATAGCCCTTTTATGTGTTGCATGAATACTAATGCTGCCTTTGTCCTTATAAAGGCACTCTGTGTACCACAGTTCCATTACTGCAAAACTATAAAAGTAAGAGCTTTTTTTTAAATCATCAGCTCCAGAAAAATTGTATCTTTCTTGTCACTATCAATCCTCATTACTTTCCATGCATTTACTTATTTGTTTACTAAGCTTGGTAACCAGGAGTGTTCCATTGTATTTGATTCGTATTCAGCAGATGGCCAGAGACAAAAATCTCACATAAACAAGAATATAAAATATACACTATTATAATAAGAATAAATGACAATATAGTAATTTTCATATTAGTATTATTAAATATGATAGCATTTCAGTAATTGTAGTTACAAGTAAAATGAACACATTTTAAGCATTAGAAAGATGATAGTGATTACAGTGGAATTTTTTAAGCAACATAATTCTGAAGTGAATGAAACAAACAAATCAACAGCACATAATGTTGAGAAGCCAGATTGTATATACAACATATAGGCTAAATAAACTTACCAATACATCTTTAGCTTTTTATATTATGCATATATTTACATTATCTGAAGGCCAAAGGGTTGAAAAACTTAACAGCTAATGAAGTGTGATCAGAATTAAAAATTGTTAAAATGCAATCTAGGAACAATCAGATTAGTGAATGCAGAAGCAGCTCTACCTGGCTAGCTGTCTAAATTATTGTGATAAAATGTATGTGCTCATTTTAATATGCAGTGTTCTAGGATATGTGTCTAATAGGTCCAGTGTGGATTAGTACAATGATCTGGTTTACTATATATGTATGTATATATATATATATATATATATATATATATATGTGTGTGTGTGTGTGTGTATCTATATAGCTATAGATATAGATAGATATAAAGATATACATATATGGGTTTCATCAGAAGCTCAGTTTTTAAGAAACCTGAAATTCATATTGCTGAGATGATATGATCAAATTTCTGAAAACTCAAACTTCAAAAAATAATGAAATCTACCTTTTTTCTATGCTGAGCCCCTCTGCCACACACTCTCTGCATATTATATATGCCAATGCTAAGATCACACTGCAGTGGGGAAAAGGTTAAATTCCTCAATCCTCACAGTACCATGATCCCCATTCAAAAGCTTTGAGTTTTCAGAAACTCAACCATATTGCCTCGACAATATGAATTTCGAGTTTCTGAAAATTGAGCTTCTGAAGGGGACCCATGCATATATGCATATATATATATATTTCCATTGCATTGGTCGACATCTGCTTAATTGACTTCATTTGCTCAACTATACAGATGGCTAACAGGTGTGCAAGATTGACAGTCACCGGCAGGGGGCTTATTCCCTTTCCTTGGGGATTGTGCAATCTCGAAGTTAGTATATGTAGATATATATATATATATATATATATATATATATATATATATATATATATATATATGTATATATACACACTTATATATATATATATATATATATATATATATATATATATATATATATATATATACATACATATACAAAAATCAACAGCTCCACCATTCAATGCAAAAGTCAATATGTAAAAATAAAATCTGCCGCTGCAGATATTCAGCTTATACCAACTTATATCCAGCTAGTATGCATACAATAAATGCATAAATTTAAGATGAAGTAAACACCAATAAAGTTTTAATAACTAAAAAAGCAGGAAGTCATACACACACCAGTTTTGACACATGGTGTCATAAGTGTGAGACAAAAAGAAAAAGTCTGTATCTCTAAATAAAGCATGTAGTTAAAGATACAGTAGAAATCCTATCCATTATCTAACCACCCTATTCTGTGTATATTATAAAGCATCCCAAAAGTTGATAACAAAAATAACCCATATGTAACCTAAGAAAATCCATATCTAATAAATATACCTGCACAGATATTAATTATATTAAAAAAAGGCCCTACACTATTAGATGAAAGGATATATTATCACAGCTAGACTATTTACCAAAAATTAATAAGCCCAGGCTTAAATAACACTCCCAAATTAATGAGCCACATTCTTTCCTTACATGACAAAATATTATGTCTCTGTAAATTAGTCAATCCTTCTCCCATTACCAAATCAGTTCCCCAAAAAATAAAATGTGCAGTATTATCTAGAAGATCTAGTAGAACATGTGGATATAAGTTGTTATAAGCTGGATATCCACAGTGGCACATTTTATTTTTACATATTGATTTTTGCATTGAGTGCTGGAACTGTTGTTTTTTGTTTATATAACTCTGTTGTGCTCTGGTTTTGTGCACTGTCTTCTCCTAGCTGGATTGTATCCTTACGAGTGCTGACCCTTCATTTTATGGGAATTTATTTTTTCTTGTTTGTTTGAGGACTTACGGTACTTATGATTGTTCTATAATATCCAGCATATAACTATTTGATTTTGGAACATTAGACCAATGGAAGTGGTAACTAGTCAAGGTTTCAGGTCCTTTTTGGGCAATTTAGCTTCAGATAAGGATTATCTCTCTCTTTTTAATACGGAAACAGCACCTGCTGATAAGGATGAAAGTGCAGTGCATTTCGATGTCAACCATTAGTTTAAAATCCTTGCAGACAATATGAAAAAGGTACAATCTCATGTTTGGCATTGTAAACTATTCAAAGCTTATTTAAATGCTAATATTGTCTCAAGGGGCTTATGTGTGTATGTGGAGCCAGGTGATGGTGTTGACAGTTCTTCAAAAATGGTGTAAGGTACTGCCTCTAATTTATTTATTAGGTTACTCATTGAATATTATGAATCACAGTTGCCTTCTCTAATTGATAAACTCAATGACAGTTATGAAAACATTCTAAATTTTTCACCAATATGAAGAAATACATTGCTTTTTTAAAAGAGGTAGAGACGTTTGATAATGAATTAGGTGCCTGCAAACATAAGAAATACCAGCATGATTTTCAGGACTACAAAGCTGATAGTGTTTATACCTTGAAATAAGTTAAAGTCTTTTAGATTTATGGAGGATAACAAAAACAAAATTAGATCCAAATGGATGAGGGTACACACCATATGAAGGAAGGCATCTGATACAGCAAATATGGGCTCCAGCACTTCAGAACTTTCCTCATATAATTATAATATGGATACAGAGATGGATACAGCAGAAAATGCACCTATTGTTTACCCATACCCAAGCAATTTAGGGGTGCTTAAAAAGGGGAGGCAGGAAACACAAGAAATGAAACGGTGGAAGACATGTTCATGCAATTCATGCAGACTTAAATGACAATTTTGATACTGTTGATGATTGGTTTATGGCTTATGAAAACCAATTGGTAGAATATCTAACTAATATTAATTTTTCTGATGAGGAATTGGAGTTACTAAATAAAGGTTTAGGCTTTATTCCTTCCTTTTCATGCTTTAAATTATGATGTAGTAATGGATCTTAAAGATATATAAACAAAACAAACCAACTACATCAGAAATATTTTTCAGGTTTAAGAAACCACCTTCCAGCCTCCTTATCACCATTCAGTTAGAATATTTGAACAAGTTTTACATGATTTACACATTAATCAAAACAGCATTTTTAGAAACTACCACCATAATTTGACTAAACAAAGGACAGCTGCTTTACGCAGTTTACAATTGAATGATAGAGTAGTAATTATATGTGCTGATAAGCATGGTGCTATTGTTATTTGGGATGTACATGATTATGAATTTGAGGCTTTTAAATAATTAAATGATCCAGTTTCATATTGTAGCCTACCCTATGATCCTACACCTGGGTTCAAACATTTCATTGACAGCTTCTTCAACAGTATGGCAGCTGAGGGTGTCATTGTTGATTCACTGGTTAGTCAACTTCTTGTTGATGATCCTCAGCCCCAGTTCTTTTACCTTCTGCTTAAATTCATAAATCAGTGGTGAAACCACCTGGTTGCCTTATCGTTTCAGGTAGGGGCTCACTTATTGAACCATTATCAGTTTATCTGTCGTACAAGCTCAAACCACTTCTGGGTTTTGTTTGTGCATGTATTAACGTTTGTTTGTTTGTATCTTTCGGCTTTTCCCGGTTAGGGGTCGCCACAGTGGAACTCCGGTCCGCTAATGATTGGCAGTAGAGTTTTACGTGCTGGCTTGCCGGGCCTAATGCACAACCTTCAACGAAGGAACGCCCATTTACGCATATCACCACACAGAAGATGCTCTAACTGAGAATCAAATGGGCAACGTCTAACTGTGAGGCGACAACGCTACCGCAGCACAGTTTCTTTTGTTGATGGATGATTTACAGGTCTCTGGAAATGCCTTGTTATGTACTTTGGATGCACCGGCATTATATATTAGTATTCCTCATAAAGGTGGGTTACAAGTGGTGAGATTCTGGTTACAACATTTACAGATGTATTCAGAAACCCAGGTAGAGTTTTTGCTTCGACTACTAGGCATAGCACTTGAACACAATGCCATTATATTTAAATCACAATAGTTCTTACAACTTAAAAGGTACAGTGATGGGTGTTACATTTGCTTCCATTTATGCTGACTTTTTATGGGATATTTAGAATTACTACTGATTTATAGTGACTCAAACAAACACCAAAAGTTTTTGATTATGTGAAAATGATATTTAGATGATTGCTGTGCTGTCTGGAATGGTTTTGTGGAAGTCTGGAAACAATTTGTTGGCTTTTTAAATTTTAATGATTTTGGTTTATGTTTCAGTGACAAAATGGATTTATTTAATGTTGAATTTTTAGATGTCAGTGTTACTAAGGCTGTTGATGGGACTATTATTACTAATTTGCATTGTAAACCTTTTTCAAAAAATTGCTTGTTGTATGCAGATAGTTGTTATCCTCGACATATTATAGACAACATCCCTAAGTCTCATTTTTTTAGAATTAGACGTATATGTAATTTTGGATTATAATTTTCTATCAAAGGCTAATAACCTTAAGGTTAGATTTTTACACTGAGGTTATATCTATAAAACAGTTGAATCTGCATATCAAACAGCAGTTGAATGTTCTAGGATGGCACTATTTCAACAAAAGGAGACAAATGAATTGTTGGAGGGTGTTAATAACATTTCCAATGTACCCAGATTTACCATCATTTATGGTACCAGTGCTTTTAAGGTTAAATTGGTTATTCAAAAGCATTGGCATATTTTGAAAAGAGACCCTTTTTTAGCCAGTGTTTGGATAAGAATTATCACTTTAGTTTTCATAGAGGTAAAACTGTGGGCAAATATTTGTCCAGTTTTAAAAGAGGTTTTAATGTCCCATCACAGATATCTACTATAACCTTGACAGGAAGTACATTTTGTGGACATTGTGCTTATTGTAAATTTGTGTCCAGAACTAAATCATTCACCTCTGTTAATACCGCTAGGGTATACAATATTCGCCATTTAATTACTTGTTCTAGTGAATGGGTAGTGTATTTGGCTGTATGTCATGGATAGTGTATTTGGCTGTATGTCAGTGTGGATCATTTTATGTGGGACAAACATTTAAACAAAGGATTGCACTTCATATGAGTGATATTAATTGCAACATTCACAAAGTGCTTTGAACAAACGTTCTACAACATAATACCATACATTTTATTTTTTTGTGTATTGATTTGGCAATGGGAAAAGGATTGACTAATTTACAGATGCATAATATTTTGTCACGTAAGCAATGTATGTGGATCATTAATTTGGGAGCATTAATTAAGCCTGGACTTAAT